>NC_092100.1:17119810-17465037 GCF_045679555.1 Salvelinus alpinus | reverse complement strand
ACCCCTACACTTTTTACACATTTTGTTACGGTACAACCTTATTCTAAAATGGATTAAATAAAACAATTTCGTCAGCAATCTACACACTGTTAGGTTCTTATTTTTCAGAGTAAATAACTCACGGACACTGGAGAAGTTTTAACCAAGTTAATTCTGCCCAAAGGTTCTGTACAGCTGTAATCAGACAACCCAACATTTGTCCCATCCAGATATTTATATCCCACTTAAGACACCCCTCCTTCTCTCCAATCCTTACATTTTATGGCTCTACAGGAAGCTAATAAAGAGGGTAACAGTATACCAAACATGTATTACTCTCTTAAGAGAATCTGTCCTCACCTCCTGACCTCAACCCCTCTTTCATCTAATACACAGATATCCATCTGTCTTTCCTGTATCAGCACGTCACCCTCCTCTCCTCCATCAAACACATTCCAAAGCCTTCCGGCTTTCTACAGAGAACCCTTAACTTTATCCTTTGATTATATGCTTCTTCTCTATCGTTTATTTAATATCTCAATGTTCAAAATGTCAAACCCAACAACACAATACCCCATAACGGCAAAGCGAAAACAGGTTTTTTGAAATTGTTGCAAATTTATGAAACCTTTAAAACAGAAATAGATTATTTACATAAGTATTCAGAGCCTTTGCTATGAGACTCAAAATTGAGCTCAAGTCCATCCTGTTTCCATTGATCATCCATGTTTCTACAACTTGATTGGAGTCCACCTGTGGTAAATTTAATTGATTGGACACGATTTGGAAAGGCTGTCTATATAAAAGGTCCCACAGTTGACAGTGCATGTCAGAGCAAAAACCAAGCCATGAGGTCAAAGGAATTGTCTGTAGAGCTCCGAGACAGGATTGTGTTGATCTGGGGAAGGGTACCAAAACATTTTTTCAGCATTGACGGTCCCCAAGAACACATTGGCCACCATCATTCTTAAATGGAAGAAGTTTGGAACCACCAAGACTTCCTAGTGCTGGCCGCCCAGCCAAACTGAGCAATCGGGGGAGAAAGGCCTTGGTCAGGGAGGTGACTAAGAACTCGATGCTCACTCTGACAGAGCACCAGAGTTCCTCTGTGGAGATGGGAGAACCTTCTCCAGAAGGACAACCATCTCTGCAGCACTCCACCAATCAGGCCTTTTTGGTACAGTGGCCAGGCGGAAGCCATTCCTCAGTAAAAGGCACATGACAGCCCGCTTGGAGTTTGCCAAAAGGCACCTAAAGGACTCTCAGACCATGAGAAACAAAATTCTCTGCTCTGATGAAACCAAGATCAAACTCTTTGGCCTGAATGCCAAGACTCACGTCTGGCGGAAACCAGGCACCGCTCTTCACCTGGCCAATACCATCCCTACGGTGAAGCATGGTGGTGGCAGCATCATGCTGTGGGGATGTTTTTCAGCGGCCGTGACTGGGAGACTAGTCAGGATCGAGGGAAAGATGAACGGAGCAAAGTACAGAGAGATCCTTGATGAAAACCTGCTCCAGAGTGCCCAGGACCTCAGACTGCCGCGAAGGTTCGCCTTCCAATAGGACAACGACCAGCACACAGCCAAGACAATGCAGGAGTGGCTTCGGGACAAGTCTCTATGTTCTTTTGTGGCCCAGCCAGAACCTGAACTTGAACACAATCTCTGGAGAGACCTGAAAATAGCTGTGTAGTGTTTCAATAAGCATTTTTCTACGGCTGGCCATGCTTTCCACCTGGCTACCCCTACCCCGATCAACAGCCCTGCACCCCCCTCAGAAACTCGCCCAAGCCTCCCCATTTCTCCTTCACCCAAACCCAGATAGCTGATGTTCTGAAAGAAATGCAAAATCTGGACCCCTACAAATCAGCCGGGCTAGACAATCTGGACCCTCTCTTTTTAAACTGATCTGCCGAAATTGTTGCAACCCCTATTACTAGCCTGTTCAACCTCTCTTTCGTATCGTCTGAGATTCCCAAAGATTGGAAGGGGGAGACACACTAGACCCAAACTGCTATAGACCTAAATTTATCCTACCCTGCCTTTCTAAGGTCTTCGAAGTTTTCAGATTTCCGACCATTTCGAATCCCACTGTACCTTCTCCGCTATGCATTCTGGTTTCAGAGCTGGTCATGGGTGCACCTCAGCCACGCTCAAGATCCTAAAAAATATCATAACCGCCATCAATAAGAGACATTACTGTGCAGTCGTATTCATCGACCTGGCTAAGGCTTTTGACTCTGTCAATCACAACATTCTTATTGGCAGACTCAACAGCCTTGGTTTCTCAAATGATTGCCTCGCTTGGTTCACCAACTACTTCTCTGATAGAGTTCAGTATGTCAAATCGGAGGGCCTGTTGTCAGGACCTCTGGCAGTCTCTAAGGGGGTGCCACAGGGTTCAATTCTCGGGCCCGACTCTCTTCTCTGTATACATCAATGATGTCGTTCTCGCTGCTGGTGATTATTTGATCCACCTCTATGCAGACGACACCATTCTGTATACCTCTGGCCCTTCTTTGGACACTGTGTTAACTAACCTCCAGACGAGCTTCAATGCCATACAACTCTCCTTCCGTCGCCTCCAACTGCTCTTAAATGCAAGTAAAACTAAATGCATGCTCTTCCACCGATTGCAGCCCGCACCTGCCCGCCCGTCCAGCATCACTACTCTGGATGGTTCTGACTTAGAATATGTGGACAACTACAAATACCTAGATGTCTGGTTAGACTGTAAACTCTCCTTCCAGACTCACATTAAGCATCTCCAATCCAATATTAAATCTAGAATCGGCTTCCTATTTCGCAACAAAGCATCCTTCACTCATGCTGCCAAACATACCCTCGTAAAACTGACCATCCTACCGAACTTCGACTATGTCATTTAAAAAATAGCCTCCAACACTCTACTCAACAAATTGGATGCAGTCTATCACAGTGCCATCTGTCACCAAAGCCCCATATTCTACCCACCACTGCGATCTATACGCTCTCGTTGGCTGGCCCTCGCTTCATACTCGCCGCCAAACCCACTGGCTCCAGGTCATCTACAAGTCTCTGCTAGGTAAAGCCCCGCCTTATCTCAGCTCACTGGTCACCATAGCAGCACCCACCCATAGCATGCGCTCCAGCAGGTATATCTCATTGGTCACCCCCAAAGCCAATTCTTCCTTTGGCCGCCTTCCCTTCCAGTTCTCTGCTGCCAATGACTGGAACGAACTGCAAAGATCACTGAAGCTGGAGACTCATATCTCCCTCACTAACTTTAAGCACCAGCTGTCAGAGCAGCTCACAGATCACTGCACCTGTACATAGCCCATCCAACTACCTCATCCCCATATTGTATTTATTTATTTATCTTGCTTCTTGCACATTCATCTTCTGCACATCTACCATTCCAGTGTTTAATTGCTATATTGTAATTACTTCGCCACCATGGCCTATTTAATGCCTTACCTACCTCATTTGCACACACTGTATATAGACTTTTTCTACTGTATTATTGACTGTATGTTTGCATGTGTAAATCTGTGTTGTATGTGTCAAACTGCTTTGCTTTATCTTGGCCAGGTCGTAGTTGTAAATGAGAACCTGTTCTCAACTAGCCTACCTGGTTAAATAAAGGTGAAATAAAATAATTAATGAAGGGGACAGAGTGACCACCTGTCAACAGGGTTTCCTGTGTGTGTCTGTCATTGTGCCAAGGTTTCTCTAGGGCCCTAGTGGCATAAGCTCAGGAAACACTGAGTTGCTGCCTCGGCCTCAGCTGCTGCACTCTGGCTCTTGTGATAGTGTTTCAAATAAGACATAGCTGAAGAACCAGGCTGTGTGACTGAACTCTCCCCGCAAAGCTATGTTCAAGGCCAGCGCTATGTCGAGTTGGGAGTGCTGCTAGGTTGCTCCCCGCGACTGAGAAATGGAAACAGAAACACACACCCTTTCGGGGAAAACACAGCATCACGCAAAGGCACTAGAGTCTTGACTTTCATTTTCCCCTCACAGTGTGTGTGTATGGGAACCCCCCCCCCCTCAAGCATGATGGTGACGGGTGGGAGGGAGGTGCGGGTTGCAGAGGGGGAGAGGCTGGAGAGTGAAACAGGTTTACTCTTTCTCACTCCAGCACACCCATTTCCTGCCCAGCCCAGCTGAGGCAGAGTTTTAGGGGAAGTCAGTTACACACTCTGCTAGGAACCTCCTGCCTCTTACACAGACACCGCTTGCAGGACAGGACACACTCCGGATCACCTAATCACCTGCCCTAAAAAAGGATTTTGTTCTTCTTTTTTATTTTACCATCACCACCGCCACCTTTGTGTCTACCATGACCAGGCCCAAGTCGTCCAAAATCATCTGCAATATTATGATTGCCTGCCTGTTCCTGTGGTTGGTCAGCTCCCTCATCATCATCGTGGTGTGGGCCACCTCTCCGGACATGGAGGGCGCCAGCCAGTGCAGGGCTGATCTGCAGAACCTGACAGAGAAGCACGAGGAAGCCAGGGTGCTGTACGCCAAGAACAAGCAGGCCCTGGAGGAGATGGTGGAGGAGGGCCGCACCAACCAGACCTGGCAGGTCATGAAGATGGAGCGGTTCCTGAAGCGTCTGGGCAAGACCAACGTGTCCCTGGCTGACTGTCATCAGGAAAGCGTGAGTGTTTGCTTGGCTCCTCTCCCTCACTCCCCTCCCTGGTTCCCGCAGCACTGAGGTTAACTGACTCACTCCCTCAGGCTGCAAGAGCTATCCTCTGCCTCTCCCCTGCCTCTAACCTTTCCGTTGTACCTGATGCCCTTACTACATTTTGTCATTTTCGATTGATCTGATATGATGATTTTTTAATTTATCTGATATCCAAACCTTTTCTAACAGTCTGTGATTTAGTGTTTATAATATTTTTTTGATATCATATCAGTTGGACTGTTTATAATAGTTTCAGTGAAAACAAGTTACTGTATTATCATGACAAATGATTGCTAGTGAAAAGTCACATTAGGCCTTTACATAACAACCAGAGGCACAATGGACACACAGTTATGCAAATGCTCTGCAAATGCAGCAATCAAATTCTGAAAAACTGCTGGTCCTTCCCAGGGAGTGGGTGGGAGGTCAAGTTAAACCCTTCCTGGAAGAAGAGGGAAAGCAGTGATAGGGCACACCATGCCTGTGTCTGAAATGGCACCCTGTTCTCTATATAATGCTCTACGTTTAACCAGATTAGGCAATAGGGTGCCATTTTGACTGAAGTCCATGTCCTTTAAGCACAAAGGTCTCAATCTTCCACCATTGATTTGGACTTTTCTTAGCAGATATTAGAGTTGTATCAACCACTTCTGACAACTTTAAAGTCCAGAGGAGTTACTCAATGACCACCATTGTCTTTTTGCAGGTTATTTTGGGTGTAAACATTACTGTCCTGGAAAAAGAGATTGAGATGCATAAAGAAATCGAGGAAAATCTCACTTCAGAAATCACGCTACGCCAAGGTAGGAAAATTGCTGCCACAGTGGGAGGTATGGGATTTTTGCCTCTGGTATTGGCTACCATGAAAGGAGCACTTTCTCACCAACAATATTCTTAGCAGCCTTTTCCCCTGTAACTATAGAAACCGGGTAAATTAGGGTAAATTAATACACAGGTTTGGTTGGTTATTGCTCCTTAAAAAAGGCTGATGACTAATTATGATTTAAGTGAAAGTTCTAGTAGAGTGAATTTCTTTAATAGCCATCCCATCTGTTTACCATTCCTTAAAAGCTGTCACAGGCTACTTTCAAATGAAATAGTGGACTCCCAAATGACCTTGTCTCTAATAATGAAGCGCTACTCACAAGCTTTTTACTTAGCTTAACAAGTTACCAAGTTAATTCAGTTACTCACTTTACTGTTGGCCTCCCAAATGATCTGTCATCTAATAATTAATCATCACACAACATAGTAGGTTGTAAGCAAATAGTTGTTAAGTCTGGTATTAAAATTCAGATATATATAGGGTATAACTTCATAAACGAGTCAGCGACCTGTCACATACTTCAGAGTAAATAGATTAATCAGCCTGGTCTCATAGACTAGACGTAACATAGTAAAAGCAAATCCGGGACACTACAATGAGTATTATATGTTACGTTTGGCATGGTTACATAAGACAGATGGTTACTTAAGGAGAGGTATATCTATAATTCCATGTGTATAACTTGTATTATCATCTACATTTATGATGAGTATTTCTGTTGAATCGATGTGGCAATGCAAAATAACTGGATGTTTTTGGAACTAGTGAACGTAACACGCCAATGTAAACTCCTATTTTTTTAATATAAATATGAACTTTATCAAACAAAACATACATGTATTGTGTAACATGAAGTCCTATGAGTGTCATCTGATGAAGATCATCAAAGGTTAGTGATTAATGTTATCTCTATTTGTGCTTTTTGATACTCCTATCTTTGGCTGGGAAAATGACTGTGTTTGTCTGTGATTTGGCGGTGACCTAACATAATCGTTTGTGGTCCTTTCGCTGAAAATCCTATTTGAAATTGGACACTTTGGTGGGATTAACAACAAGATTACCTTTAAAATTGTATAAGACACATGTATGTTTGAGGAATTTTAATTATGAGATATCTGTTGTTTGAATTTGGCGCCCTGCACTTTCACTGGCTGTTGTCATATCGATCCCGTTACCGGGATTGCAGTCATAAGAAGTTTTAAGGCAAACGTAGCAATTTTTTTGCTACTTTTCACATACTTAAAATGTTAGCTAACCCTTCTCCTAACCCTAAACCTAACCTTAACCCTTTTAGCTAATCCTTCCCCTAACCTTAACTCTTTAACCTAACTCATAAACGTAACCCTAACCCCTAGCCTAGCTAACATTAGCCAGCTAGCTAACGTTAGCCACCTAGTTAGAATTCATAACATATCATACATTTTTCAAATTCGTAACATATAGTAATTTTTGCAAATTCGGAACATATTGTACGTTTTGAAAATTCGGAACATATAATCAGTTGTGGGAAAAGTACCCAATTGTCATACTTGAGTAAAAGTAAACATGCCTTAATAGAAAATACCTCAAGTAAATGGGAAAGTCACCCAGTAAAATCCTACTTGAGTAAAAGTTTAAAAGTATTTGGTTTTAAATATACTTAAGTATCAAAAGTAAAAGTATAAATAATTTAAAATTCCTTAAGCAAACCAGACGGCACCATTTTCTTGTTTTTTAAAATTACGGATAGCCAGGGGGACGCTCCAACCCACAGACATAATTTACAAACGAAGCATGTGTTTAGTGAGTCCGCCAGATCAGAGGCCAGATCAGTGTCATGACGTGACTTTCATTAATGTGATGACTGTAATTTATCGGATCAACTAACTATGTTTAATTGTTAACAGATTAAATTAATCTGGTAACAATTAACTCATTAGGAATTTGGGGCACCACGGAAGAAGTTGTTCATAGTTACCATCTCCCGAACTCTAAAAGATATGTGTGTTATATATTGATAACAGTCACTTATTAATCATTACCTCATATCAGTCTCATTCTGAATGTTGTAGACTTGAATCCATAAGAACCCCAGCCTTTTCTGATTATTCAGTACTACACTGTCACGTTCCTGACCTGTTTTCTCTTATTTTTATATGTGTTTAGTTGGTCAGGGCGTGAGTTGGGGTGGGCATTCTATGTTACGTGTTTCTATGTTTAGGTTCATTGTTTGTTAGCCTTATATGGTTCTCAATCAGGGACAGGTGCTATTCATTTCCTCTGATTGAGAATCATATATAGGTAGGCTGTTTCACTCTGTTTGTTTGTGGGTGGTTGTCTCCTGTGTCTGTATGTCTACCACACGGGACTGTTTCGTTTTGTCGTTCGTGTATGTAGTCTGTTCCTGTTCGTGCGTTCTTCGTTTATTGTAAGTTCTCCAGTCCAGGTCTGTCTACATCGTTTATTTGTTTTGTAGTTTGTTATAGTGTTTTCGTGTTACGTCTTTACTTTAATAAATATCGTTATGTCAACACTTCACGCTGCGCTTTGGTCCAATCCCTACTCCTCTTCAGACGTCTCTGTAACAAAGACATTCCAATCTTGACACTAAAAAGCAAGAGAGGGTTCTCTGCTGCATAAGATTTACGATTGGCGTGGGGTGTCATAAACTGGCCCAGCCCTCCCTCTCCTCTCCTGTGGGAGAGAGGGCGTCTGATTATCTGTCAGCCATTTGCCAAGCTGATCTGAGGCCTTGGATCCTTGACCAGGAGAGTCATGACAGTAGGGATGACCAGGGATGTTCTCTTGATAAGTGTGTGAATTAGACACTTTTCCTGTCCTGCTAAGCATTCCAAATGTAACAAGTACTTTTGGGTGTGAAGGAAAATGTATGGAGTAAAAATAACATAATTACCTTCAGGAATGTAGTGAAGTAAAAGTATAAAGTTGTCAAAAATATAAATAGTAAAGCACAGATACCAAAACAAACTACTTAAGTAAAAATACTTGAAAGTACTATTTAAGTACTTTACATCATTGCATAAAATATGAATTGTAATTTGTTACATATCATGCGAAATGGGTGATGGACATCCACAAATTAATACATACCATACGAAACGTAACATATCATACTAAATGGAGTGTCTCAGATTTACTTCCAGAGTAATTTGACATGCTCTGAGACCAGGTTGGATTAATGTGAAGCAGAACGGGGACAGATTACAATTAAAAGCTTTTTTCACAGGAGATTTATCTGATGTGATTGGTGAAAAGACAAATATATAAGTGGAAAGAATATCATAATTGGGCTGCCTGTGTAATGAGAACTAGGGATGTCCTATTTTGATCTATCAAAGACGTCAAAAACATCCCTAACTACCAATAGTATGCCTTAGCATCAAATGGCATTGTCATTGTACTTCAAAACTGATTATGGTGAGCATGGATTCAACATTTTATTTCTGTCACTCAATGTTTTGTTTTCGCGCCTTATGATTTCAGAGCACATCAAATTCCTTCAGGATAACTTGACACAGGCATCTCATAAGTGGGAGTCCTGCGAGGCTTTGCACTCAGCTGCTGAGAGTCAGCGGATAGCAGACCAAGAGAGCCAGACCAAGGACTGCGAGTCCAGCAAGCAGTATTTACAGAAGCAGCTGTAAGTATCAATAGAGTGACACTGACCTGGTACAGAGTTATACTGAACTGATATACACCTTCAGATTGACTACTGTTATGAATCAGCTAAACATGCCTGGCTGGTTTAACTTTCATGAGGGTTGATATCGTTTTTGCACCATGGTTATATTTGCAGGCAGATGTGCAAAGTGAACCATCACGACGAGCCTGTGAATGGCGGAGTTGCCGCACCCCTCAGTAGCATTCCTGCCCTGTCCGTTGTCCTCTTCGTCAGTCTGCATTTGATAACATGTGAGTGTAATAGCACAAGGCGCTAACTAAGCATCATTATTCAATGCCATGGACGCTTACTGTATATAAGCAGTGGCTGTGAAAGCAGTGTGGAAAATAAACCAAAGATCATAACAACAAACATATCATAAATCTTAGTTTGTTTGATTTGATATTCATAGACACTGTCTGTAACTGTCTATAATCTATATATCAATGTGATTAAATATTTGCCTTCCACATGGTTTCCAGGAACATGATGCTGAGCCAGTGAGGTTATTGAAGACAATTAAGACAAGTTCTCCAGGACAATAAGATGGACCTGTACTTGATATTATATGGTTATTAGTGCTGAGCAATTAACCATCGTAAAAAGTTATTAAACAAATAATTGACCAACCTCGGTTCAATTACTTGAATTTTTTTATTTTTGTGAGCCCAACTCGCCGTTTCTCTAGAGAGAAATCAAATGATTCACAAGATAAATCAACTCAAGAACTATGTGGGACGCTGGGCTGAAGGGAGTTTCCGTTAAGCAAATATTCAACCTAGTTCATTGCAGAAACATGGTAATTATCTACAATGACCATAATCTATTGTGCCTGTTTTTCTGTCTCAGGCAGAGACAGAAACGCTTTTACTCCTGCTATGTTAGGTTAGATATACAGTGGGGAGAACAAGTATTTGATACACTGCTGATTTTGCAGGTTTTCCTACTTACAAAGCATGTAGAGGTCTGTAATTTTTATCATAGGTACACTTCAACTGTGAGAGACGGAATCTAAAACAAAAATCCAGAAAATCACATTGTATGATTTTTAAGTAATTAATTTGCATTTTATTGCATGACATAAGTATTTGATACATCAGAAAAGCAGAACTTAATATTTGGTACAGAAATCTTTGTTTGCAATTACAGAGATCATACGTTTCCTGTAGTTCTTGACCAGGTTTGCACACACTGCAGCAGGGATTTTGGCCCACTCCTCCATACAGATCTTCTCCAGATCCTTCAGGTTTCGGGGCTGTCGCTGGGCAATACGGACTTTCAGCTACCTCCAAAGATTTTCTATTGGGTTCAGGTCAGGTCTTTCTATTGATGTCTACCCACCTGACGGAGACAATGGAATATTTTCAATGTTTTGGCAATTGAATGTTCACTATTTTAGGCTTTGGAATTTCTATTAAAAACCTCAAAAATAATTCTTATGTCATTATTTCATAATGTATTTAATGTAAAAAAAAAAACATATATTGAAACCGAAACCGAACCGACCTAAAAAAGCACGATCGCTCAGCACTAACGGATATCACTGCTGTAAAAATGTTGACTGAAACAAATTAGGGAAACAGTCAATGATAGTTTTGTTAATATTTTAAAATGAATATTTTGTATCTGTTTTTTTTGTGTGCTTTTGAATGTTTTTTAGCAGCATTTGCTACCAGTTCTTTCACATTGCATTATTATACATCATTATCATTGCCCTGGCCTGGGGCCAAAGAGATTACTGGCCTAGGGTTTTGGAATCTCCTTTATCAGAGCAATGAGTGCCCCCTACTGGCCTTCACACAAAGGGGTCTGGTAGCAGCCAGAAGCCTACTGTGCTGTCTGGACTCTGGCATGGGTGGACTGGCCATCTGGCATTTTGGGTAAAACCAAGATGGGCTGGTCCATTTTTAGCCAATTTGGCTAATAATGGTGGCCTCAAGAAAAAACAATTGCCGGTGTGTTAGGAATGCCAGGGCTCATTTCTGGTCCCAGTCAGCCCCTGGACTCTGGACAGATGCATTTACAAGTGTATGCTATTACAAGGTCGACTTGCAGAGCACAATTTGTTGAAGTTTTAGCAAAGCAAAATCCCTCTCGCTACAAGTGGAGTCTGGAAATATTATATTAGCCTCACAGACTGATTGTGGTGGCTTAGTAAAACTTTGAATCAACATAGCCACCATTAGCCTGCTTCTTCCCCAATGCAAATCTGTGGTCATGTGCAGCCTATGATGAATGTATCATTCCGAGCTATCCCAGAGGGGTATATGACAAAGCAGGATAAATGAGTCAGACAACTATTGTCTAATTGACTCAACAACAAAAAACACATACTGTATCTAAGTTGAGCTTTCTTAAGAAACTGTACACTTAATTCTGTTTGTATATCAAAGTTAACTGGCTAACTCATTGATCCAGTTTTGTAAAATACCCATCTGATAGGTAGCTAGTTAACTAGTCTAGCTGTTGGTAGGTTGGGCTAACTAACTTAGGCTGCATTTAGACAGGCAACCCAGTTCTGATCTTTATTTGATGTGATGTGATTGGTCAAAAGACCAATTAGTGGAAAAATATCAGAATTGGGCTACCTGTGTGAACAGATTTTTCAAACCAAAGGCACATTCAGAAGGAAGTAACATTTTGGAACATTCAGATAGAAATGTGCTTGTTATGTAGAACAAACATCCCTCTCTGGCATGTAGAATAAGGAATCACGCCTGCTCTATTCATGGTATTTCTATCTGCAACTTTTAAGAACATATTTTGGCAAATGAACATGGCCAAAGTTTTGACTGCTAGCTAGAACCAATGACGACTAACGTTAGCTGTCCCTCTGTGCAAATGCGAAAGTGGTTATGTTTTGATACGAAGTAACAGTAAACCAATAAAGTAATGTTAACATGACATACTCTTTTTGGCAATGCAGAATCTGATATATTGGCTGCGTATACTGAGACAGAGGGGTGTTGTTTTGCTCGCTTGGATGCTTTTTCCTATGAGATAGATTCAGCCACTTACGAATTGGAAGAAAATTAAAACATTTCATTTTTTATTTATTTTTATTGTTCACATTTTTAGGGAAGCATGGCTTCCCTTGGCACCCATGAATACACCCACTGCAGTAGGTCTAATGACAATCGCCAAATGTTCTTACACTGATGGTGTTTGTAACAGATGTTCATCATTTATGTCCAAACACCTTTTTGTTAGCGCGTTTAGCACAGTATTCCACATTCATGACGCGCGATCACTAGGAGCAGACGAAAAGTCAAAAAGTTCCGTTACAGTCTGTAGAAATATATGAAGTATAGAATCAATCTTTAGGATGTTTTTAACATAAATCTTCAATAATGTTCCAACCGGAGAATTCCTTTGTCTTCAGAAATGCAATGTAACTCAAGCTAACTCTCACATGAATGCGCATGGTCAGCTCGTGGCACTCTGGGAGAGACCTTACTCAGTCCCCTCTCATTCGCCCCCACTTCACAGTAGAAGCATCAAACAAGGTTCTAAAGACTGTTGACATCTAGTGGAAGCCTTAGGAAGTACAATATTACCCCATAGACACTGTGTATTCGATAGGCCAAGAGTTGAAAAACTACAAACCTCAGCTTTCCTACTTCCTGGTAGGAGTTTTCTCAGGTTTTCGCCTGCCATATGAGTTCTGTTATACTCGCAGACATCATTCAAACAGTTTTAGAAACTTCAGAGTGTTTTCTATCCAAATATACTAATAATATGCATATATTAGCAACTAGGACTGAGTAGCAGGCAGTTTACTCTGGGCATGCTTTTCATCCAAATGTGAAAATGCTGCCCCCTATCCCAAACAAGGTTAAGCATGTCCCAGTTTAGGTCACCTAGCAGCACGAGCTCTGAAGATAGATGGGGGGCAATCAGTTCACATATGGTGTCCAGAGCACAGCTGGGGGCAGAGGGTGGTCTATAGCAGGCGGCAACAGTGAGAGACTTGTTTTTAGAGAGGTGGATTTTTAAAAGTAGAAGTTCAAATTGTTTGGGTCCAGACCTGGATAGTAGGGCAGAATTCTGCAGGCTATCTCTGCAGTCGATTGCAACACCACCCCCTTTGGTCGTTCTATCTTGTCTGAAAATGTTGTAGTTAGGGATGGAGATTTCTGAGTTTTTGGTAGTCTTCCTAAGCCAGGATTCAGACACGGCTAGGACATCCGGGTTGGCAGAGTGTGCTAAAGCAGTGAATAAAACAAACTTAGGGAGGAGGCTTCTAATGTTAACATGCATGAAACCAAGGCTATTACGGTTACAGAAGTCATCAAAAGAGAGCGCCAGGGGAATAGAAGTGGAGCTAGGCACTGCAGGGCCTGGATTCACCTCTACATCACCAGAGGAACAGAGGAGGAGTAGGATAAGGGTACGGCTAAAAGCTATGAGAATTGGTCGTCTAGGACGTCTGGAACAGAGAGTGAAAGGGGCAGGTTTCTGGGGGTGATAAAATAGCTTCAAGGTATAATGTACAGACAAAGGTATGGTAGGATGTGAATACAGTGGAGGTAAACCTAGGCATTGAGTGATGATGAGAGAGATATCTTCTTGATGCTAGGAGGCAGAATATTTATGTTTGGGAAAAATAACGTTCCCAATGTAAACATCCTATTTCTCAGGCCCAGATGCTTGAATATGCAATTGACATATGCAAATGCAAATATGCAAATACATAATTGACAGATTAGGATAGAAAACACTCTAAAGTTTCCAAAACTGTCAAAATGTTGTATGTAAGTATAACAGAACTGATTTTGCAGGCGAAAACCTGAGGAAATCCAACCCGGAAGTGGCTCTTATTTTGAAAAATCCCTGTTCCATTGCCTGTCTATCCTCAATTTAAAGGGATATCAACCATATTCCTTTTCCAATGGCTTCCACAGGTTGTGAACAGGCTTTAGACAGAGTTTCAAGCTTTTATTCTGAAAAATGAGCAACATTTATCAAAACGTGTCAGTGGATGGCCAGGTGTCCTTTGATTAGTTCATGCGCGCGAAAGTTGTTGCTCGACATTTTCTTTCTCTCTAGTATTGATAGTTTACCGTCCGGTTCAAATATGATCGATTAGTTATGTTAAAAACAACCTGAGGATTGATTATAAAAAAACGTTTGACATGTTTCTACGAACTTTACAGATACTATTTGGAATTTTCGTCTTCCCTTCATGACTGCTGGATCCTGTTGATTTCTGAACATAACGCACCAACCAAATGGAGGTTTTTGGATATAAAAATAATATTTATCGAACAAAAGGAACATTTGTGTAACTGGGAGTCTCGTGAGTGCAAACATCCGAAGATCAAAGGTAAGCGATCAATTTTATTGCTTTTCGGACTTTCGTGACCAATCTACATTGCTGCTAGCTGTTCGTAATGTTTTGTCTAGTGATCGATAAACTCAAACACGTGGATTGCTTTCGCTGTAAAGCATATTTTCAAAATCTGACACGATAGGTGGATTAACAAACTAAGCTGTGTTTTGGTATATTTCACTTGTGATTTCATGAAAATAAATTTGTAGTATTTTTATTTTATTTGAATCTCTGCAATTCAGCGGTTGTTTACGAAAATGATCCAGTTAAAGGGATCCGTGCACCAAGAGGATATTGTCTCTAGAAACATAATTGAAACCAGGTGATGTCATCGCATGTGTGGGTGGTGGAACTGAAAGGTTGGATAAGGTATAATGAGCAGGGCTAGAGGCTCTACAGTGAAATAAGCCAATAAACACTAACCAGAACAGCAATAGACAAGGCATATTGACATTAAGGAGAGGCATGCTTAGTCGAGTGATCATAAGGGTCCAGTGAGTAGTGAGGTTGGTTGGGGTCACGGAGATTCAGACAGCTAGCCGGGCCATGGGTAGCAAGCTGGCAGAGGATGGAGGTCTGTTTTTAGCCAACTCGTGTGTTTCCGTCGGTAGATTAGTGTTACTGTAATATGTGTTTTTCCATGTACATTGATTGGTTGATTACTTTTCTGCTACAGGAAGATAAATAACATACACTTTTCTAAACTAATCCAATTTGTTAGTAATTGGATTTATTGGACCCGTTACCGAGATAGTTGTTCCAGTTTAGATGATTGAGCTAGTCTCAGTATTCAAACTACCGTACCCTGGCAGTTATTATGAATGCAGGTGATTTAACAATTCCACTTGTTGGATATCCTAACGCTGTCTGGATTCCAATAGGAATTACACATCACTTTGCAAGCCAGCATAATTTGACCTGCAGAGCTGTTGTGGCCTGTAAACCAGGCGTTTCCTAACACCACTGTGTTAAGGTATAACTAGGCCCTCAAAGGCCTTATGATATATGTAATGTCATAAATAATTACATTTTAAAGTCTAATAAGGCTGCTGGAACCGTTCATAGATAGTTCTTGGTAGAACTCTTAGATGGTTCTAGGAAGAACATTTAGGTTATAAAATGGTTATTGGTAGATCCCTTCATAGAGGGTTCTAGGCAGAACCCTTCAGAACCCATCATAGAGGGTTTTTGGTAGAACCATCTATAGGGGGTGTCAAGGCTCAGGAGAAGACCCAGATGCAGACAGTATCGAAGTAACAAATGTTAACTACAAAAACAGGGGGGCAGGCAAATGACAGGTCAAGGGCAGGCAGAGGTCAGTGATCCAGAGTAAAGTCTGAAAGGTACAGAACGGCAGGCAGGCAGGCTCAGGGTCAGGGCAGGCAGAGGTCAGTAATCCAGGGTGGTGTGACAAGGTACAGAACGGCAGGCAGAATGGTCAAAACCGGGAAAACAGGAGCATGGGAAAACCGCTGGTAGGCTTGACGAAACAAAACAAACTGGCAACAGACAAACAGAGAACACAGGTATAAATACACTTGGGATAATGGGGAAGATGGGCGACACCTGGAGGGGGTGGAGACAAGCACAAAGACAGGGAAAACAGATCAGGGTGTGACAGGGGGTTCTTTGAAGAGCCCTACATAGAACCCTCTACAAAAGGTTCTACTTAGCACCAAAAAGGGCTCCCCTATGCCGTCAAACCAAAGAACCCTATATGGTTCTACTTAGCATATTTCTTTCTAAGAGTGCACGGTCAATGTGACTGTACATTTGATATAATTTTTGGCTGTAATTATCACTTTGCCTTGTCTTAATTAACGTCTAATTTATATGCATGTCCAGTTTAGCCATCTTTTTTTAACAATGTGATATTGCTCTCCAATGGAATAACTTGAAATATATAGGTAATTCAATAATCAAAATAAATACTTTCATATTTTTTTAGCGTAGTGGTTATAAGTACTTAGGCATATGACGTGAAATAGTCCTCATGTGAAACCATTGTCAAAGGTACAAGAGATACTGTTGCATGTGGGTCTAGATTATTTATGGATTGATCATTATTTGACCATGCTGGTCATTTATGAACATCTTGAACATCTTGAACATGTTCTGTTATAATCTTACTTACAAGCCCTTAACCAACAGTGCAGTTCAAGAAGAAAAATATTTATCAAGTAGGCTAAAATAAAAAGTAACACAATAAGAATGACGAGGCTATATACAGGGGGCACCGGTACCGCGTCAGTGTGCAAGGGTAGAGGCTAGTTGAAGTAATTTGTACATGTAGGTGAGGGCGAAGTGACCTTGCATAGGTAACAAACAAACAGCGAGTAGCAGCAGTGTACAAGAGCGGAGGGAGGAGGGAGGGAGGGGGGGGGTCAATGTAAATTGCCCGGTGGCAATTTTTATGAATTGTTCAGCAGTCGAATGGCTTGGGAGTAGAAGCTGTTGAGGAGCCTTTTAGTCAAGACTTGGGACCAAAAGTCCCACCTTTGACAGTGATTACAGCCTTGAGTCCTGAGTCTATGATGCTTTCATACTGACATGTAATGGTAACAGGATTCAAAGTTCAGTGACCATACCTGAGTGTAGTAGCGGTGCTTGGTTTTCAAGGAAAATAAACTGTTGATATGTCCACTCGTCTTCTGTCTAGTGGTCAGTTGATATAGTTGACTATCTATTTAGCTACCCAGAGTATCTGCATTGAACCTTGTTGTACTAACTTTGACTCATCACATAGGCTGCTGCTACTGTTTATTATCTGTCACTTTTATTCCTAGTTATGTGTACATGAAATGCATTCAGAAAGTATTCAGACCCCTTTACTTTTTCCACATTTTGCTAAGTTAGACTTATTCTAAAATTAATAAAATAAATGTTTTCCTCATCAGTCTACAAAATACCCCATAATGACAATTTCTTAACAAATGTATTAATAATAAAAACAGATATCTTATTTACATAAGTATTCAGACCATTTGCTATGAGACTCGAAATTGAGCTCAGGTGCATCCTGTTTCCATTGATCATCCTTGAGCTGTTAAATTCAATTGATTGGAAATGATTTGGAAAGGCATACACCTGTCTATATAAGGTCGCACAGTTGACAGCACGTCAGAGCAAAAACCAAGCCATGAGGTCGAAGGAATTGTCCGTAGAGCTCCGAGACAGGATTGTGTCGAGGCACAGATCTGGGGAAGGGTAGCAAAAAATGTATTCAGCATTGAAGGTCCCCAAGAACACAGTGGTCTCCATCATTCCTAAATGGAAGAAGTTTGGAACCACCAAGACTCTTCCAAGAGCTGGCCGCCCGGCCAAACTGAGCAATCAGGGGAGAAGGGCTTGGTCAGGGAGGTGACCAAGAACTCGATGGTCACTCTGACAGAGCTCCAGAGATCCTCTGTGGAGATGGGAGAACCTTCTCCAGAAGGACAACCATCTCTGCTGCACTCCACCAATCAGGCCTTTATGGTACAGTGGCCAGACAGAAGCCACTACTCAGTAAAAGGCACATGAGAGCCCGCTTGGAGTTTGCCAAAAGGCACCTAAAGGACTCTCAGACCATGAGAAACAGGATTCTCTGGTCTGATGAAACCAAGACTGAACTCTTTTGCCTGAATGCCAAGTGTAGCGTCTGGAGGAAACCTGGCACCATCCCTACGGTGAAGCATGGTGGTGGCATCAATATGCTGTGGGGATGTTTTTCAGCAGCAGGGACGGGGACACTAGTCAGGATCAAGGGAAAGATGAACAGAGATCCCTGATGAAAACCTGCTCCAGAGCACTCAGGACCTCAGACTGGGGTGAAGGTTCACCTTCCAACAGGACAGCGACCCTAAGCACACAGCCAAGTCAACGCAGGAGTGGCTTCGGGACAAGTCTCTGAATGTCCTTGAGTGGCCTAGCCAGAGCCCGGACTTGAACCCGATCAAACATCTCTGGAGAGACCTGAAAATAGCTGTGCAGCGATGCTCCCCATCCAACCTTACAGAGCATGAAAGGATCTGTAGAGAAGAATGGGAGAAACTCCCCAAATACAGGTGTGCCAAGCTTGTAGCGTCATACCCAAGAACACTTGAGGCTGTAATCACTGCCAAAGTTTCTCCAACAAAGTACTGAGTAAAGGGGGGCCACATTGCAGGCCACCAGTTGTCTATCCCTGGCCTAGAGTATGATGGCATTACTGGCTTCATGGGTATGGGCAATGCAACTCTTGTCATCTGAAGCAGAGAATAGCTAAACTCACACATTGCTTACATATTGTTGAGCTAGGCCCATGGGTTGAATTGGACCGGGTCCCGCCGGGCTCGAGAACCGGCACCAAGCGGAGCTAAGTGTTATGCTGGTGAATGAGGACCCAAAAGCGACGTAATAGAAACAGAGTCTTTATTCCAGTCTTAAACAAACAATGATTCTCCTGGATATTATCAAAGGTAAATCCAAAACAGGAAACAGAAATCCTCTCGTCAGTAGAGAGGAACGACTGGAGACGCGACCACAGACTGCAGGTCGCTTCAGGAAGGCACAGGCCGTAGCTGACATAGACACCTGCTCACACGCAGCATCTGAAGAAGGCAAAAACACGACAGGGCGGAACAAGGACACAGAACAGCAAACATCAAACAAGAATCCGACAAGGACAGAAGCGGAAAACAGAGGGAGAAATAGGGACTCTAATCAGAGGGCAAAATAGGGGACAGGTGTGAAAGAGTAAATGAGGTCGTTAGGAGAATGAGAAACAGCTGGGAGCAGGAACGGAACGATAGAGAGAGAGAGCGGGAGAGGGAGAGAGAGGGATAGAAAGAGGGAAAGAACCTAATAAGACCAGCAGAGGGAAGCACAGGGACAAGACATGATGATCAAAGACAAAACATGACAGTACCCCCCCACTCACCGAGCGCCTCCTGGCGCACTCGAGGAGGAACCCTGGCGGCAACGAAGGAAATCATCAATCAACGAACGGTCCAGCACGTCCCGAGATGGAACCCAACTCCTCTCCTCAGGACCGTAACCCTCCCAATCCACTAAGTACTGGTGACCACGTCCCCGAGAACGCATGTCCATGATCTTCCGTACCTTGTAAATAGGTGCGCCCTCGACAAGGACGGGGGGGGGGGAGGGAAGACGAACGGGGGCGCGAAGAAAAGGCTTGACACAAGAGACATGGAAGACAGGGTGGACGCGACGAAGATGTCGCGGAAGAAGCAGTCGCACAGCGACAGGATTGACGACCTGAGAGACACGGAACGGACCAATGAACCGCGGAGTCAACTTGCGAGAAGCTGTCGTAAGGGGAAGGTTACGAGTGGAAAGCCACACTCTCTGACCGCGACAATACCTAGGACTCTTAATCCTACGTTTATTGGCGGCTCTCACAGTCTGCGCCCTGTAACGGCAAAGTGCAGACCTGACCCTCCTCCAGGTGCGCTCACAACGTTGGACAAAAGCCTGAGCGGAGGGAACGCTGGACTCGGCGAGCTGGGACGAGAACAGAGGAGGCTGGTACCCAAGACTACTCTGAAACGGAGATAGCCCGGTAGCAGACGAAGGAAGCGAGTTGTGAGCGTACTCAGCCCAGGGGAGCTGTTCTGCCCAAGACGCAGGGTTTCGAAACGAAAGGCTGCGTAATATGCGACCAATCGACTGATTGGCCCTTTCTGCTTGACCGTTAGACTGGGGATGAAACCCGGAAGAGAGACTGACGGAAGCACCAATCAAACGACAGAACTCCCTCCAAAACTGTGACGTGAATTGCGGGCCTCTGTCAGAAACGGCGTCTAACGGGAGACCATGAATTCTGAACACATTCTCAATGATGATTTGTGCCGTCTCCTTAGCGGAAGGAAGCTTAGCGAGGGGAATGAAATGTGCCGCCTTAGAGAACCTATCGATAACCGTAAGAATCACAGTCTTCCCCGCAGACGAAGGCAGACCGGTAATAAAGTCTAAGGCGATGTGAGACCATGGTCGAGAAGGAATGGGAAGCGGTCTGAGACGACCGGCAGGAGGAGAGTTACCTGACTTAGTCTGCGCGCAGTCCGAACAAGCAGCCACGAAACGGCGCGTGTCCCGCTCCTGAGTAGGCCACCAAAACCGCAGGCGAATAGAAGCAAGCGTACCCCGAACGCCGGGGTGGCCAGCTAACTTGGCAGAATGAGCCCACTGAAGAACAGCCAGACGAGTAGAGACAGGAACGAACAGAAGGTTACTAGGACAAGCGCGCGGCGACGCAGTGTGAGTGAGTGCTTGCTTTACCTGTCTCTCAATTCCCCAGACAGTCAACCCGACAACACGCCCTTCAGGGAGAATCCCCTCGGGGTCGGTAGAAGCCACAGAAGAACTAAAGAGACGGGATAAGGCATCAGGCTTGGTGTTCTTATTTCCCGGGCGATAGGAAATCACGAACTCGAAACGAGCGAAAAACAACGCCCAACGAGCTTGACGTGCATTAAGTCGTTTGGCAGAACGGATGTACTCAAGGTTCTTATGGTCAGTCCAAACGACAAAAGGGACGGTCGCCCCCTCCAACCACTGTCGCCATTCGCCTATGGCTAAGCGGATGGCGAGCAGTTCGCGGTTACCCACATCATAGTTGCGTTCCGATGGCGACAGGCGATGAGAAAAGTAAGCGCAAGGATGGACCTTATCGTCAGACTGGAAGCGCTGGGACAGAATGGCTCCCACGCCCACCTCTGAAGCGTCAACCTCGACAATGAATTGTTTAGTGACGTCAGGAGTAACAAGGATAGGGGCGGATGTAAAACGCTTCTTGAGGAGATCAAAAGCTCCCTGGGCGGAACCGGACCACTTAAAGCAAGTCTTGACAGAAGTCAGAGCTGTGAGAGGGGCAGCCACTTGACCGAAATTACGAATGAAACGCCGATAGAAATTAGCGAAACCGAGAAAGCGCTGCAACTCGACACGTGACTTAGGAACGGGCCAATCGCTGACAGCCTGGACCTTAGCGGGATCCATCTGAATGCCTTCAGCGGAAATAACAGAACCGAGAAATGTGACAGAGGAGACATGAAAGGCGCACTTCTCAGCCTTCACGTAGAGACAATTCTCTAAAAGGCGCTGGAGTACACGTCGAACGTGCTGAACATGAATCTCGAGTGACGGTGAAAAAATCAGGATATCGTCAAGGTAAACGAAAACAAAGATGTTCAGCATGTCTCTCAGTACATCATTAACTAATGCCTGAAAGACAGCTGGAGCATTAGCGAGACCGAACGGCAGAACCCGGTATTCAAAATGCCCTAACGGAGTGTTAAACGCCGTTTTCCACTCGTCCCCCTCTCTGATGCGTACGAGATGGTAAGCGTTACGAAGGTCCAACTTAGTAAAGAACCTGGCTCCCTGCAGAATCTCGAAGGCTGACGACATAAGGGGAAGCGGATAACGATTCTTAACCGTTATGTCATTCAGCCCTCGATAATCCACGCAGGGGCGCAGAGTACCGTCCTTCTTCTTAACAAAGAAAAACCCCGCTCCGGCGGGAGAGGAAGAAGGCACCACGGTACCGGCGTCGAGAGAAACAGACAGATAATCCTCGAGAGCCTTACGTTCGGGAGCCGACAGAGAGTATAGTCTACCCCGAGGGGGAGTGGTCCCCGGAAGGAGATCAATACAACAATCATACGACCGGTGAGGAGGAAGAGAGTTGGCTCTGGACCGACTGAAGACCGTGCGAAGATCATGATATTCCTCCGGCACTCCTGTCAAATCACCAGGTTCCTCCTGAGTAGAGGGGACAGAAGAAACAGGAGGGATAGCAGACATTAAACACTTCACATGACAAGAAACGTTCCAGGATAGGATAGAATTACTAGACCAATTAATAGAAGGATTATGACATACTAGCCAGGGATGACCCAAAACAACAGGTGTAAAAGGTGAACGAAAAATCAAAAAGGAAATGGTCTCACTGTGGTTACCAGATACTGTGAGGGTTAAAGGTAGTGTCTCACATCTGATACTGGGGAGAGGACTACCATCTAAGGCGAACATGGGCGTGGGCTTCCCTAACTGTCTGAGAGGAATGTCATGTTTCCGAGCCCATGCTTCGTCCATAAAACAACCCTCAGCCCCAGAGTCTATCAAGGCACTGCAGGAAGCAGCCGAACCGGTCCAGCGTAGATGGACCGACAAGGTAGTACAGGATCTTGATGGAGAGACCTGAGTAGTAGCGCTCACCAGTAGCCCTCCGCTTACTGATGAGCTCTGGCTTTTACTGGACATGACATGACAAAATGTCCAGCAGAACCGCAATAGAGGCAAAGGCGGTTGGTGATTCTCCGTTCCCTCTCCTTAGTCGAGATGCGAATACCTCCCAGCTGCATGGGCTCAGTCTCTGAGCCGATGGGAGGAGATGGTTGAGATGCGGAGAGGGGAAACACCGTTAACGCGAGCTCTCTTCCACGAGCTCGGTGACGAAGATCTACCCGTCGTTCTATGCGGATGGCGAGTGCAATCAAAGAGTCCACGCTGGAAGGAACCTCCCGGGAGAGAATCTCATCCTTAACCTCAGCGTGGAGTCCCTCCAGAAAACGAGCGAGCAACGCCGGCTCGTTCCAGTCACTGGATGCAGCAAGAGTGCGAAACTCTATAGAGTAATCCGTTATGGATCGATCACCTTGACATAGGGAAGCCAGGGCCCTGGAAGCCTCCTTCCCAAAAACTGAACGATCAAAAACCCGTATCATCTCCTCTTTAAAGCTCTGATAAACGTTAGAACACTCAGCCCTTGCCTCCCAGATAGCTGTGCCCCACTCCCGAGCCCGACCAGTAAGGAGTGATATGACGTAAGCGATCCGAGCTCTCTCTCTTGAGTATGTGTTGGGCTGGAGAGAGAACACAATATCACACTGGGTGAGAAAGGAGCGACACTCAGTGGGCTGCCCAGAGTAACATGGTGGGTTATTAACCCTAGGTTCCGGAGACTCGGAAGACCAGGAAGTAGCTGGTGGCACGAGACGAAGACTCTGAAACTGTCCTGAGAGATCGGAGACGTGAGCGGCCAGGGTCTCAACGGCATGACGAGCAGCAGACAATTCCTGCTCGTGTCTGCCGAGCATTGCTCCCTGGATCTCGACGGCAGTGTTGCGAGAATCCGTAGTCGCTGGGTCCATTCTTGGTTCGGATTCTTCTGTTATGCTGGTGAATGAGGACCCAAAAGCGACGTAATAGAAACAGAGTCTTTATTCCAGTCTTAAACAAACAATGATTCTCCTGGATATTATCAAAGGTAAATCCAAAACAGGAAACAGAAATCCTCTCGTCAGTAGAGAGGAACGACTGGAGACGCGACCACAGACTGCAGGTCGCTTCAGGAAGGCACAGGCCGTAGCTGACATAGACACCTGCTCACACGCAGCATCTGAAGAAGGCAAAAACACGACAGGGCGGAACAAGGACACAGAACAGCAAACATCAAACAAGAATCCGACAAGGACAGAAGCGGAAAACAGAGGGAGAAATAGGGACTCTAATCAGAGGGCAAAATAGGGGACAGGTGTGAAAGAGTAAATGAGGTCGTTAGGAGAATGAGAAACAGCTGGGAGCAGGAACGGAACGATAGAGAGAGAGAGCGGGAGAGGGAGAGAGGGAGGAGGAGAGAGAGGGATAGAAAGAGGGAAAGAACCTAATAAGACCAGCAGAGGGAAGCACAGGGACAAGACATGATGATCAAAGACAAAACATGACACTAAGACTCTGTACCTTTGGTTATTTGAATTATCTAATGATAAATAGTTGTCCACATTTAATTTTCCACAGCCAACAACATGAGTAAGCAACAACAAATTAGACAACCACATAGTACAATAGTTGACCTATGTAATTGTTCAGCCTGTCGCATTGTTACGAATCCTTTTGGCCCGACAGTCTAGGGGGGATGGTAACGAGACCCGTAACATAACTCACGCAAATTATAATAGTGAAAACGTAACAGTGAGAACAAATAACCACAGACAACATATCTACCGTCAAACACTCAGGGTTTATTAGTAAACAAACGGTAATGGGGGGGGGGGGGGGGCAGGATAAGGGGCTGAGCTGGACCTAAGGAAAGAAACAAATCTCCAAAAACACCCCTAAGCTAGGCTAGCCTACTTTAACAAAAGCTAACTAACCAAAAATACAGTGGGTGGTCCGCCCAGTTCTAATTAGTGTGTTTATACAAAGTATTCCTACGGGTAGTGTATGCCCATGGGCGACCTGTCTGGTTACCCCCTTTTCCCACCATCAAACAAACACCATAACAAAGCCAATACTCACAGGTGGGGACAAAGTGACATGTAGTTGCAAAAACCAACTAAGAGATCTACAGACAGATGGCATTGACAGAGAGATTGAGCTCCAGAGAAAACAACTGACAGGGTTTTAAACCAAGGGAAAGGGAATGTGATTGGGTAAGGGAAAAGGAGCATGTGTCTTCTGATTGGTGACTGATAAATTCCGCCTGTGAGGGGAGAAGGAGAGCAAAGAAATACACACACACAGGATACCTGTATACGTAACACGCATACATGCAAGAAAATAATATTCCTCTCGAGTCGCATTGCAAGTGCCTCACAGGGAGAGAAATATGCATGCCCAGTCATTGTACAACGTTCTTAATGCAGTTGCAGGAAAATACCTTTGAGAGCAGTTTTGATGGCCACTGTTAAAAGAGGAGGATCCCGGAGCTTTCTAGTACTAGTCTACACTTAAATCCAACAAATTAGTCAAATGCACAATTTTAGAATCAGAGTTTTTAGCAGCGGAATGGTTAATGCGTGTTAGGGCTTTCCAAAGGCATTGAATGCATAGGGAAGACCGGGGCTAAATCTAACAACGGTAGTCCTACATTATATTCACAGTACATGGTCCTTGGTTGCCTAAGTGCCAGTGCAATGTTTTTTCAGGGGACATTCAAGTCATCAATATGTTGCTAACTAGCAATGTTTAGACTTGAGTTTATGATCTAGCTAATGATTATCCAAATGGGTAACCCTCAGCCTACTTATTTATGGCCACTTTTCTGCATCAAGTAAACTGCATCAGCTGGGCTACATCAGGTGATAATGCTTATTGCTAAATTGCATACCGATCTGATAATATTGTCCAACATGTTATAGGGTTCATTTCTGGAGGGAGAAATTATATTTTAGATGTCAAGTATAATTTTATTTTCATTCATTTTGGAGTAGAATATCCTTTTTAAAAAGTCACCAGAACTGACCTTCTCACAGTCATTCTCCCCTCCTAAAATTGTAGGTCCCTCCTCGACCTGTAGTATGCTGTGATTTGTGCTTTTGTCAGTATATATTGTTTAGGCTAGTATATTATCCTTTTCTCAATAGGGGGTGCTGTTTACACCTTGTAAAAATTCCATCCCAAATTAAACTGCCTCGTACTCAATTGTTGCTCGTACAATATGCATATTATTATTACTATTGGATAGAAAACACTCTCTAGTTTCTAAAACCGTTTGAATTATATCTGTGAGTTAAACAGAACTCGAGTTGGAGCAATTTTCCTGTGAGGAAGTGAGAAGTCTGAAATCATGCAGGCTGTTCTGAGGTCGGTTTATTAATTTGCCTGTCTTCTATTGGTTGAGATGCACTGCATACGCCTTCCACTGGATGTCAGCAAATAGTGAGAATTGGAATGGAGTTGCTAGGCAGATCTGAGGCCTTATAAATAGGCTCGGAACGTGAGGTCCCCTCTTTCCTTCGTTCGCCATGACGCAAAGCAGACCTCAGGATGGCGTTCTAGAATGCTCCCGTTATAGCCCTTAGATATATCCGGCTCTGATTTTATTCGATATAGGTGTTAGAAACATCATAACGTAGTTATTTTAAACCGAGTTATTTCAGTTTATGTGAGTATATTGCGATTTTCGAAATTTTCTTTGTGCTGCGCAATAGTGAGTTGGGCACGTCTTCGCCACATGGCTAATGTTTACAGCTAATTCCAAAGTTGAAGGCGACAATCTACAACCGAGCAACGATTCTTTTGGACAAAGGACAACTTGCCCAAGATTCTGATGGAAGCTCATCAAAAAGTAAGAACTATTTATGATGTTAATTCGTTGTTCTGTTGAAAAATGTAAAACTCCTATTCTGCCATTAATTTCGGCACGGTCTCGCTGTAACGCACGCTGTATGTCTAGTAACGTTAATTTTAAAAATCTAACACAGCGGTTGCATTAAGAACTAATGTATCTTTCATTTGCTGTCCAACCTGTATTTTTTAGTCAAGTTTATTATTAGTTACTGATTAGATTAGGTGCCTCTCCCAAGATTTCTTCTGACATATTGTTGGCAGCTTGGCTACTTTTCTCATTGTATAACCACGATTTGTGCCGCTAAATATGCACATTTTCGAACAAACTCTATATGTATTGTGTAATATGATGTTATAGGACTGTCATCTGAAGAAGTTTGAGAAGGTTAGTGAAAAAATTAATATATTTTGCTGGTTTATTCGTTATCGCTATTGTTGGCTTGAATCAATGCTGTTGTGTGGTTCGCTATTGTAGTAAGCTAATATAATGCTATATTGTGTTTTCGCTGTAAAACACTTAAAAAATCTGAAATATTGGCTGGATTCACAAGATCTTTGTCTTTCATTTGCTGTACGCTTTGTATTTTTCATAAATGTTTTATGATGAGTATTTAGGTAATTCACGTTGGTCTCTGTAGTTATTCTAGTTGCTTTGGTGAGAGTTGTGATGGTGGCTGCAATGGTAAACTATGATTTATACCTGAAATACGCACATTTTTCGAACAAAACATATGCTATACAATAAATATGTTATCAGACTGTCAAAGAAAAAATTGTGTCTTTTGCTATCGTGGTTAGCTAATAGATTTACATATTGTGTCTTCCCTGTAAAACATTTTAAAAATCAGAAATGATGGCTGGATTCACAAGATGTGTATCTTTCATCTGGTGTCTTGGACTTGTGATTTAATGATATTTAGATGCTAGTATTTACTTGTGACGCTATGCTAGGCTATGCTAGTCAGCTTTTTTACTGATGGGGGTGCTCCCGGATCCGGGATGGTGTGCAATTAGAAGTTAAATCTGGTCTGCTTAGTCTGTTTCTCAAGCGTTCCCGGAAGTCTCAATATGTTGCTCCTCTGGGTTTATAAACTGTGTAATAACTTTACCAACGTTATGGCCTACATAACCCAAAATCCATAGCTTCGATTAGTAAATTACGTACTGCGCATGCGTTCATTATCTTCACTTTCAAATCAACCAGTGAAAACAACACGCGTTCTCTTCAAAGATGTCAGCGCCTATGGAAACAGTTCTATGTGCCAATTCGGCTGGACAGCTATGGAACTGTGTCGTTCTTGAACTCCATTCTGGTACAAATCTCTTGGCCTATCGAGGGGCCAATACTTCTTCGAGGTCCCTCACAGTTTTGAATGGAGAGTACATCCTCGGAACCCAACTCGGGAAAAACTTCAACGTGTGGAAAATCAAGACAATAACTCAAAAAGGTGAAAACATTTACTTAGGACATCACTACAGTATTAAAATTAAGAGGAACCTGCGGAAATCATTTAGACATTTAAAAATGAGCTTCGCATTTCGCAGTGCCTCACCCTCCCCCCCCCAACCAATTCCAAACCCTGTCCATTACAACACCTCATCTTACGGACAAATAAGAGACATTAACAGCTGACGGACGTCCACACAAAAGAGCTTGCACACTTCTTCCATATGCTTTATTGACACAATACTACCCAGACATAGTAGGGTAGCTAGCTAACTTGCAAACGTTTAAAAGCTGGCTACCTTGCTAGCGGCGTATGCGCTGTTCATAGCTGTCTGGAGATATAACTGAAATGTATTTGGACATGGCTTCGTTTTTTATTATTTTTTATGAACAACAAATCAATACAGAAAGTACATAAGGGAACACAAGTATATATACACTGCTCAAAAAAATAAAGGGAACACTTAAACAACACAATGTAACTCCAAGTCAATCACACTTCTGTGAAATCAAACTGTCCACTTAGGAAGCAACACTGATTGACAATACATTTCACATGCTGTTGTGCAAATGGAATAGACAAAAGGTGGAAATTATAGGCAATTAGCAAGACACCCCCCAAAAAGGAGTGATTCTGCAGGTGGTGACCACAGACCACTTCTCAATTCCTATGCTTCCTGGCTGATGTTTTGGTCACTTTTGAATGCTGGCGGTGCTCTCACTCTAGTGGTAGCATGAGACGGAGTCTACAACCCACACAAGTGGCTCAGGTAGTGCAGTTCATCCAGGATGGCACATCAATGCGAGCTGTGGCAAAAAGGTTTGCTGTGTCTGTCAGCGTAGTGTCCAGAGCATGGAGGCGCTACCAGGAGACAGGCCAGTACATCAGGAGACGTGGAGGAGGCCGTAGGAGGGCAACAACCCAGCAGCAGGACCGCTACCTCCGCCTTTGTGCAAGGAGGTGCACTGCCAGAGCCCTGCAAAATGACCTCCAGCAGGCCACAAATGTGCATGTGTCAGCATATGGTCTCACAAGGGGTCTGAGGATCTCATCTTGGTACCTAATGGCAGTCAGGCTACCTCTGGCGAGCACATGGAGGGCTGTGCGGCCCCACAAAGAAATGCCACCTCACACCATGACTGACCCACCGCCAAACCGGTCATGCTGGAGGATGTTGCAGGCAGCAGAACATTCTCCACGGCGTCTCCAGACTCTGTCACGTCTGTCACATGTGCTCATGTGCTCAGTGTGAACCTGCTTTCATCTGTGAAGAGCACAGGGCGCCAGTGGCGAATTTGCCAATCTTGGTGTTCTCTCGCAAATGCCAAACGTCCTGCACGGTGCTGGGCTGTAAGCACAACCCCCACCTGTGGACGTCGGGCCCTCATACCACCCTCATGGAGTCTGTTTCTGACCGTTTGAGCAGACACATGCACATTTGTGGCCTGCTGGAGGTCATTTTGCAGGGCTCTGGCAGTGCACCTCCTTGCACAAAGGCGGAGGTAGCGGTCCTGCTGCTGGGTTGTTGCCCTCCTACGGCCTCCTCCACGTCTCCTGATGTACTGGCCTGTCTCCTGGTAGCGCCTCCATGCTCTGGACACTACGCTGACAGACACAGCAAACCTTTTTGCCACAGCTCGCATTGATGTGCCATCCTGGATGAACTGCACTACCTGAGCCACTTGTGTGGGTTGTAGACTCCGTCTCATGCTACCACTAGAGTGAGAGCACCGCCAGCATTCAAAAGTGACCAAAACATCAGCCAGGAAGCATAGGAACTGAGAAGTTGTCTGTGGTCACCACCTGCAGAATCACTCCTTTTTTGGGGGTGTCTTGCTAATTGCCTATAATTTCCACCTTTTGTCTATTCCATTTGCACAACAGCATGTGAAATTTATTGTCAATCAGTGTTGCTTCCTAAGTGGACAGTTTGATTTCACAGAAGTGTGATTGACTTGGAGTTACATTGTGTTGTTTAAGTGTTCCCTTTATTTTTTTGAGCAGTGTATATTATATACAATGGGCAATCGAGCTAGGGTGTACAATATCACAAGGACCTTAAGGGACATACATAGACTTACAATTCTAACAGCTTTTTTGTTAGTAGAGTATTTAACTGTCTTAAAATACAGTTCAATTTCTTTTTGTAGGGTAAGAAAATGTGTTTTTTTGTTAGTAAATTTACATTTGTGTATATGAAATTTGGCCAAGAGAATAATGAAGTTAATTACATAAAAATGTTTCAGCTTATTTCTATCGTATGTAAAGAGTCCAAGCAGTACATCTCTCCACAACAGTATAAAATCTTCATAAATGTGTTCAATTATAAATCTACTGATGTCGTGCCACAGTTTTCTTACATGAATACAATGCCAAAAAAGATGCAACACTGTTTCTGGGTGGTCATTACAAAAGGAGCAATTTGGGTTGATGTTTTCCTTAAACTTCTTCATATAGTGGTTGGCAGGATAATATTTATGAATAATTTTAAAGGAAACTTCCTTAATTTTGTTAACAAGTAGGTATGTGTGTGTGTGGCAACATACAAACTTTTTTCCAACAGATATTATCAACAAATCCATTCCAATAAGGCATGACATAAGGTATAGATACAACATCCTGCTGAAACAAGGTTCGTATCGCTCTGTTGTTGAATGGACCAAAAGAGAAACAAATCTTGCCTACTGATGAGTCAACAGGGTCAATAAAAGGTAGGCTCTGAGGGTCAGGTCTTGACACGTTCCTGAATAACAGAGCAACACCTGAGGGAATGGCGTCTAAAACAATTGCAAAATCTTTAGGTGTTACAGGGACCTTGTAAAGTGATAAGAATTCCTTATAACTGAGTAAAGGACCTTCTGCATTTACCAGTTGGCTCACCAATAGGATATTATTTCAAAAACCAATATTCTAAAAACAAAGAAGTATTTTTATACAATATATCCCGATTATTCCATATATAATATCTGTGTGGAGAAAAATTGTGTTTATAAATTAAGGACCATGACGAGAAAACCTGCCGATGAAAAGCAGAAAGTTTCTGTAACGCTCGTCTTCCTCCTCGTCTGAAGAGGAGCAAGGATCGGACCAAAACGCAGCGAGGGTTGAATACATAATAATTTTAATAATAATAACGAAGACGAAAAAAACACTTGAACAAACTACTAAATAATAAACGACGTTAACAGACCTGAACTTGAGAACACATAAAACATGAACGCACGAACAGGTAGGAACAAACGAACGAAACGAAACAGTACCGTGTGGTGAAACAAACACAGACACAGCAACAATCACCCACAAACAAACAGTGAGAACAGCCTACCTTAATATGGTTCTCAATCAGAGGAAACGTAAAACACCTGCCCCTGATTGAGAACCATACCAGGCTAGATAACAATGAACCCAACATAGAAAAACATAACATAGAATGCCCACCCAGCTCACGTCCTGACCAACTAAACAAAGGAAATAAGGTCAGGAACGTGACAGTACCCCCCCCCCAAGGTGAGGACTCCGGCCGCAAAACCTGAACCTATAGGGAGGGGTCTGGGTGGGCATCTGTCCATGGTGGCGGCTCTGGCTCTGGACGTGGTCCCCACCCCACCATAGTTAATCCCGGCTTCCGTGGCCTCCTCCTAATGGCTACCCTCCATATTAACCCCACTGGATTAAGGGGCAGCACCGGACTGAGGGGCAGCACCGGACTGAGGCGCAGCACCGGACTGAGGGGCAGCTCCGGACTGAGGGGCAGCTCCGGACTGAGTGACGGCTCCGGCAGGTCATGGCTGGCGGGCGGCTCCGGCAGCTCCCGTCTGGTGGGTGGCTCCGGCAGCTCTCGTCTGGCGGGCGGCTCCCGCCTGGCGGGTGGCTCCGGCGGCTCCCGTCTGGCGGGTGGCTCCGGCGGCTCCCGTCTGGCGGGCGGTTCTGGCGGCTCCTGACAGACGGGTTGCTCTGAAGGCTGAGGACAGGCGGGCGGCTCTGAAGGCTCAGGACAGACGGGCGGCTTTGAAGGCTCAGGACAGACGGGCGGCTCAGACGGCGCTGGGCAGACGGGCGGCTCAGACGGCGCTGGGCAGACGGGCAGCGCAGGCGGTGCTGGGCAGACGGACATCTCAGACGACGCTGGGCAGTGCCGGCGCTGGGCAGACGGGCAGTGCAGACGGTGCTGGGCAGACGGCAGACTCTGGCCGGCTGAGGCGCACAGTAGGCCTAGTGCGTGGTGCGGGACTGGTGGTACCGGGCTAAGGACACGCACCTTAAGGCTAGTGCGGGGAGCAGCAACAGGGCGCACAGGGCTCTGGAGACGCACAGGAGGCTTGGTGCGTGGTGCCGGAACTGGTGGTACCGGGCTGGAGACACGCACCACAGTGCGAGTGCGTGGAGGAGGAACAGGGCTCTGGAGACACACTGGAAGCCTGGTGCGTGGTGTTGGCACTGGTGGTACTGGGCTTGGGCGGGGAGGTGGCGCCGGATATACCGGACCGTGCAGGCGTACTGGCTCCCTTGAGCACCGAGCCTGCCCAACCTTACCTGGTTGAATGCTCCCCGTAGCCCGACCAGTGTGGGGAGGTGGAATAACCCGCAATGGGCTGTGTTGGCGAACCGGGGACACCATGCGTAAGGCTGGTGCCATGTATGCCGGCCCAAGGAGACGCACTGGAGACCAGACGCGTTGAGCCGGCTTCATGGCACCTGGCTCAATGCTCAATCTAGCCCGGTCGATACGTGGAGCTGGAATGTACCGCACCGGGCTATGCACACGTACAGAAGACACCGTGCGCTTTCCCGCATAACACGGTGTCTGCCCGTACTTTCGCTCTCCACGGTAAGCTCGGGGAGTTGGCGCAGGTCTCCTTCCTGACTCCGCCACACTCCCTTGTAGCCCCCCCCAAGAAATTTTTGGGCTTGACTCTCAGGCTTCCAGCCTCGCTTCCGTGCTGCCTCCTCATACCACCGCCTCTCGGCTTTAGATGCCTCCAGCTCTTCACGAGGGCGGCGATATTCTCCAGGTTGTGCCCAGGGTCCCTTACCGTCCAGAATTTCCTCCCATGTCCAGAAGTCCTGTGTATGCTGCCACTGCTGTCACTGCTGCCCGTTACCACGCTGCTTGGTCCTTGGTTGGTGGGTGATTCTGTAACGCTCGTCTTCCTCCTCGTCTGAAGAGGAGCAAGGATCGGACCAAAACGCAGCGTGGGTTGAATACATAATAATTTTTATAATAATAACGAAGACGAAAAAAACACTTGAACAAACTACTAAATAATAAACGACGTTAACAGACCTGAACTTGAGAACACATAAAACATGAACGCACGAACAGGTAGGAACAAACGAACGAACGAACGAACGAAACGAAACAGTACCGTGTGGTGAAACAAACACAGACACAGCAACAATCACCCACAAACAAACAGTGAGAACAGCCTACCTTAATATGGTTCTCAATCAGAGGAAACGTAAAACACCTGCCCCTGATTGAGAACCATATCAGGCTAGATAACAATGAACCCAACATAGAAACACATAACATAGAATGCCCACCCAGCTCACGTCCTGACCAACTAAACAAGACTAAACAAAGGAAATAAGGTCAGGAACGTGACAGTTTCACTGGAATTTTGTCAATATTATAATTGCAAAACAACATGAAGTTAAGGCCACCAAATGTAGAGAAGACATGATGAGGAATACAATTCCAGATAGAAGTGGGTCTTCTTAGGAATTGTTTTATCCAATTGATCTTAAAAGTATTTAAAGTAGTAAAGTCCAGAAAATTCAGTCCACCCTTCTCATAAGTGTTCATTCCAACAGTTTTCCTAATGTAATGGGTACGGTTTCTCCAAAGAAAGTTGAAAAGCATCTGGTCTATCTCCTTGCTTATTTTACTGTCAAGATATAAAGATAGAGCGCCATATGTTAGTCTAGAGATACCTTCAGCCTTGGTTATTAGGACTCTACCTTTTAAAGATAAGTCCCTCTGTAGCCATTGATTTAGCTTCTTCTGGGTATTTTTAATAAGACGGTTAAAATTTAGTAAGCCTCTAGACTTCTGATTCTTTGTAATGGTTATGCCAAAATATGTAAGTTCTTCTTTTACTGGAATACCATAATATGAAGGTGTCACACAATCTTTGACAGCTATGAGTTCACATTTATTAATGTTAAGGTATAGACCAGACGCTTTGGAAAAGGATTGTATCACATTGATCGATATGGGAATTTGGTTAGTGTCTTTCAGAAAAAGTGTAGTATCATCAGCCAGCTGGCGTATAATAATTTATTTACCAGCTATGGAAATACCTTGTACAGGACTATTATTTAAAGAATTTGCAAGAAGTTGGGTGATTAATAAAAACAGGTACGGGGAGATAGGACAACCTTGCCTAATTTCTCTCTTTAACTCAAATCTAGGTGAGGTGTGTCGTAGCTGAATCAGAATTAGTTATGTAACATAGATAAAAAAGATGTTTTATTTATTTTATACTTGTCATTAGAATGTCTTCTTTTGGACTATACTGTTGGCAGTTGCATTTTCCTTTCTCCTCTGGGGAAAAGTCACTTGGGGCCCAGAGAGGGGAGAGGTCAGGCTTGTCTTTTACATGTCTGGTAATGTGCAGAATATCAGAAAGGGAGAAGTCAGGTTTGAACATAATGAATATATAATCTTCATAATGAATATATGTGAATATATGTGTGAAACCATGTGAAGGGCTCCACTATGTCTGTATGCCAGTCATACCCTCCTTTTCCCATTGTGGGGAGGAGTATGGCAGTGTCTGGAACCATTGTATGTCCCCTCTGATGTTGAAACTAATCTTTCATAGTATATGACCTAGAGGCTCACTCCCCTCAGGGAGCTTGTCCAGGGGTGGGTTGTATTTGAGATGGGGGTATCTAGAATTGACAATTGATATATGCCATTGGATGAGGTAATGTTTTGGTAATATGAAGTACCAAGAACGAGAAGTAGAACCTCGTCTAAGAGACCAAACTGAACGATAATTTATAGCTAATGCTATCTGGCTATGGGATACTCCTCTTTCAAGTAAAAGGCCCTTTGTGAAGTTTCTAAGATCTGTGGTTCATCATGTGAGTTGAGAGGGGTGTATCTTGGCTATAAAAGATACTAAGAATTATTTTGTAAGGACTCTCAGAGAATTCATTTATAGACACTGAATTGATCTGAGAGTCAAAGGGCTATGGTGAAGCTCATATAATTAAAGATGGAGTTTAAAATATAACTCTGACTTGTGTGTGGTTTGTAAACTCTTTCCATTTAGTAATACAGGAAATTACCACGACAGGTGCCATATTTCAATTTGATAGAGCTGTTACCATTTGCATAGAGTCTTAATAGCCTTACAGAAAAAATCCCCAAAGCCAAGTCTCTCAAGGGAGTGGAAGAGAAACTGATGCTCTACTGTGTCAAATGCTTTATAAAAATCTAAAAATAATATGAAGCTATCCTCAGTTATTAGGTCTGAGTAGTCAAGTATGTCTAATACTAGTCTGACATTGTTAGAAATATGTCTGTTCCTCATGAAGCCAGACTGTGTTTCATCAATGATTGCATCCAGGACTTCTTTAATTATTTTTGCAAGTAGTAAGGCTCGCCTCCCTACCTCTGAGGAAGTACAGTTCCCGCTCAGCCCAGTCAAAACTGTTCGCTGCTCTGGCACCCCAATGGTGGAACAAACTCCCTCACGACGCCAGGTCAGCGGAGTCAATCACCACCTTCCGGAGACACCTGAAACCCCACCTCTTTAAGGAATACCTAGGATAGGAGAAAGTAATCCTTCTAACCCCCCCCCCCCCCTTAAAAGAGTTAGATGCACTATTGTAAAGTGGTTGTTCCACTGGATATCATAAGGTGAATGCACCAATTTGTAAGTCGCTCTGGATAAGAGCGTCTGCTAAATGACTTAAATGTAAATGTAAATGTCTAATATCTTATAGTCATTATTAAGAAGACAAATTGGACACCAGTTATCGATGAGCAGCACTTATTTTTTAGGCTTAGGTATCAGTGTTACCCCTGACTCATTGTAGGAGGGAGAACATTGTTTTTAATACTCTCTAAAAAGACTTCAAATAGGAAGGGAGCTATTTGTTCAGAAAATCATTTGTAAAATTCTGATGTAATTCCATCAACACCTGGTGATTTATTGTTCTTTAGATGTTTGATAGACTATAATCTCTTCAACTTTGATGGGTTCATCACACTGTTTAGATTCTATATCACTGATAGAGCAAACATTATTCAGTCAGTTAAAAAACATATCTGTGGATTCCTGACAGTACGTAGAGCTATACAATTTTCTGTAAAAATTGCTACAGTATTTAGCGATTTAATTTTTGGTCATCTGTAATAACACTATCAATGTTTAATTTATGGATAGTGTTATTTTTAGAGTGAAATTTCTCAAGTCTAAAGAAATAGGATGAATTCTGTTCTCCCTCAATCCATATTTTCCTAGATCTAATAAAGGCTCCTTCTGCTTTTAATCTATATATATTATCCAGTTTATTTTGTAACTCAATTAGTTTCATCTTCTCCCCCGAGAGGCCGGCTGGGGACCTCTGAGAAAGGGAAGTTATCTTTAATGATCACCTTTTCCTTCTCAGCTCTTCTGGTCTTAGCAAGATTACTACCATATTTTCTAAGGTATTTGGACACCTCAAATTTTAAAGAGCTCCCAGTTCTGGCAATAAGATTTTTCTTCACAAGCCCTTTCCTAAAAGTGTGAGAGCAGATCTTTAACCTCAAATTTAACTATATCATTATTTAATATTGGGCTATTTAGCTTCCAGTAGGATGCTCTGCCAAGGTTAGTATCAGGGGTAAATATTTTGATATCAATGTAAATGGCCCTATGGTCTGTGAGGGGAGTAGTACAGATATTTGTAGTAACACACTCACTATCAATACATTTGGATACAAGCCAAAAATCTATTCTTGATTGTCTGGAACCTGTTTTGTTACTCCAAATGAATGATCTGTCGGCCGGAAACCTCTCTCCATATATCAGTAAGATCAAACTTTTCCATAAAAAGTATTAAACCCAAATTCTGATTGGTTGGTCTACCTGGGGGCCATCTATCAGTTGAATTATCTATAGTAATGTTAAAGTCCCCTCCTATCAATAATAACGAACTGGGAAATTTAGATAACCAATGAAGTATATGTTTCTCTATAGATTCAAGCAATTCATCATTCTCATGTTTGGTGTTGTACCCATAGAAGTTTACAGTAATGAGCGTAATGTCATTGTAACTGATCAAAATACAAATAAAGTGACCAAAGGGGTCACATTCCGAGTGTAGAATATTACCACCAAAGGTATTTTTCATTGTAGTGACACCAGCGGAGCGTTCAGATCCATGGGAAAGCCAAATATCGTTGCCCCACTGTGACCTCCAGAAGTTGGAATCAGCCGAAATTGAGTGAGTAATGGCTTCGTTAGAACAAGAGATTCCCTAAAAACACGCCACTTAGGGTTAACACATGCTCTCCTAACCTACGAAAAGTAACTTCCGGTTGTAGATGGGAGTCCTAAGCTGTGTTCGATTACACATACAAGTATACTACATATTTAATGAGTATATACGACATACTATTCATTTTAGTAACGTTATACTGTAAACGAATAGTATGCTTTCAGTTTTCAAATTCAGTTGAGTGTACAAGCTCTTAGACTGTCTACCGGAAGTTGATGCAGTTGCTATGCAACCTCTTGCTAGCTAGTTAGCATAACACATTTACTAGATATATTTTACGACCTCGGGTGTGTTCAATTCAATCTGGAGTGCAAGAGTGCGCTCGTAAATTCAGCGCATTGTTGGTTTGTGAATTCAGAGCGTTTCGCTTTCGGAGCTCACACTACGTTCGGGCGGAGGAGTAGGGTTGATTTGAACGTTCTGACCAAGTTACAACGGGAGTCAAGCACCCACGCTAACTAGCTTGCTAGCTACTACTTTACTCGCCCTATCAGAGCTGGTTAGGCAGTTTATGTTATCCAGAGCGTAGGTGACTAACTGTGCTGCTGGCAACAATTTAATTACGCTATTTTTGCCGACGCTTACTGACACCGGCCATAGTCAACCGGTGTTGAGTGCTCATAAATGCATTATTCTGCGCTCTGGTACACTGAGGAGAGTGCGCTGAAATCGGAGTAGATAGCCAGAGCGAACTTCCGAAAGCACCCGAATGTCCATTGAGAACACCCAACGACTATACCATTTGGGAACATTATGAAAACTGTTGTAATGAACACTTATGAGAATGGTGGACTGAATTTTCTGGACTTTACTACTTTAAATAATACTTTTAAGATCAATTGGATAAAACAATTCCTAAGAAGACCCACTTCTATCTGGAATTTTATTCCTCGTCATGTCTTCTCTACATTTGGTGGCCTTAACTTCATGTTGTTGTGCAATTATAATATTGACAAAATTCCAGTGAAACTTTCTGCCTTTCATCGGCAGGTTTTCTTGTCATGGTCCTTAATTTATAAACACAATTTTTCTCCACACAGATATTATATATGGAATAATCGGGATATATTGTATAAAAATACTTCTTTGTTTTTAGAATATTGGTTCCGAAATAATATCCTATTGGTGAGCCAACTGGTAAATGCAGAGGGTCTTTTACTCAGTTATAAGGAATTCTTATCTCTTTACAAGGTCCCTGTAACACCTAAAGATTTTGCAATTGTTTTAGACGCCATTCCCTCGGGTGTTGCTCTGTTATTCAGGAACGTGTCAAGACCTGACCCTCAGAGCCTACCTTCTATTGACCCTGTTGACTCATCAGTAGGAAAGATTTGTTTCTCTTTTGGCCCATTCAACAACAGAGCGATACGAACCTTGTTTCAGCAGGATGTTGTATCTATACCTTATGTCATGCCTTATTGGAATGGATTTTTGGTCACTTTTGAATGCTGGCGGTGCTTTCACTCTAGTGGTAGCATGAGACGGAGTCTACAACCCACACAAGTGGCTCAGGTAGTGCAGCTCATCCAGGATGGCACATCAATGCGAACTGTGGCAAGAAGGTTTGCTGTGTCTGTCAGCGTAGTGTCCAGAGCATGGAGGCACTACCAGGAGACAGGCAAGTACATCAGGAGACGTGGAGGAGGCCGTAGGAGGACAACAAACCCAGCACCAGAACCGCTACCTCCGCCTTTGTGCAAGGAGGAGCAGGCGGAGCACTGCCAGAGCCCTGCAAAATGACCTCCAGCAGGCCACACATGTGCATGTGTCTGCTCAAACGGTCAGAAACAGACTCCATGAGGGTGGTATGAGGACCCGACGTCCACAGGTGGGGGTTGTGCTTACAGCCCAACACCGTGCAGGACGTTTGGCATTTGCCAGAGAACACCAAGATTGGCCAATTCGCCACTAGCGCCCTGTGCTCTTCACAGATGAAAGCAGGTTCACACTGAGCACATGAGCACATGTGACAGACGTGACAGAGTCTGGAGACACCGTGGAGAACGTTCTGCTGCCTGCAACATCCTCCAGCATGACCGGTTTTGCGGTGGGTCAGTCATGGTGTGGGGTGGCATTTCTTTGGGGGGCCGCACAGCCCTCCATGAGCTCGCCAGAGGTAGCCTGACTGCCATTAGGTACCGAGATGAGATCCTCAGACCCCTTGTGAGACCATATGCTGGTGCGGTTGGCCCTGGGTTCCTCCTAATGCAAGATAATGCTAGACCTCATGTGGCTGGAGTGTGTCAGCAGTTCCTGCAAGAGGAAGGCATTGATGCTATGGACTGGCCCGCCCGTTCCCCAGACCTGAATCCAATTGAGCACATCTGGGACATCATGTCTTGCTCCATCCACCAACGCCACGTTGCACCACAGACTGTCCAGGAGTTGGCGGATGCTTTAGTCCAGGTCTGGGAGGAGATCCCTCAGGAGACCATCCGCCACCTCATCAGGAGCATGCCCAGGCGTTGTAGGGAGGTCATACAGGCACGTGGAGGCCACACACACTACTGAGCCTCATTTTTACTTGTTTTAAGGACATTACATCAAAGTTGGATCAGCCTGTAGTGTGGTTTTCCACTTTAATTTTGAGTGTGACTCCAAATCCAGACCTCCATGGGTTGATCAATTTGATTTCCATTGATAATTTTTGTGTAATTTTTGTGTGATAAAATTAGCTATATTGTAAAAATGTATGTAAACCAATATTATTAATTTAAGGTTAGAGTTAAGCATAAGGTTAGGTTTAAAATGACATTTTAAAAAGAGAAATTGTAGAAATAGGAGGGCTTTGACTTTGTGGCTGTGATAACTTGTGATGGGCTGCAGTAGATTGAACTGCATTGCCCCCCAGCGGTCATACAGAGAACCACATCTGAATTGTGAATTCAAATAATTTTATGATAAAGAAAATAGATGTTTAAATGATAAAATTGCAGTTTAAACGTTAAGAGAATTTTCATTTGTCACTGATTCGGTTTGATTAGAGAAACGAATTGGTGCGTTTTGGTTCCATGCAATACGATTTGATGCATTAACACATTTAAATTCTAAATTAAAATCTTCTGCTGATGGAACTCATGAGCTGGGCCTCTGAGGTGGATCTGTTGGGGCGGACGTGTGTGTGTAAATTATGTCTATGGGGTATATAGGCACCTGAACTGAGCCATAAGGGAAACTACCACCCCACTGTCAGTTAGCTTTTTTTGTTCCCCTCCTGAACACACTTTTAATCTGGAATGTTATTGTGTGTAGATTGATGAGGAAAATGATTCATATAATCCATTTTAGAATAAGCCTGTAATGTAACAATGTGGAAAAAGTCAAGGGTTTGAATATTTTCCGAATGCACTGTATACTGATTGTTTCAAGCAAAACTACTAAAACTATTGCTGATGGTGAAACCCGAACAATCAAAATAAAGTCTAATGTAAGCCCTGATCTACATTTTATATCCAAATGAGAGCGGGTTGGGAAATTAACACCAGCCAAATGCAGCCACTTTTTGCGGGTGGTCACACAGAACATTTGGGAACAGTCCCCTGCCCCCTCCACCCCCCAATCCAAAGCCCACAGTTAAAGAATGATATATATTTCTGTGTGTCAGCTATGTAGGAGATCATCTCAATGCTACAGTGGTGAAAGCAGGGTGGGGTACAGCATAGGTTTTATATTTGTTTCAAACAATGGAGAGAAAGATGGAGACCGCTGGAACAGCTCTAGAACACTCGCTACCAAAACCTGCGGACTCTCCTTCACTGCAGCCGAGGTGAGTAAAACATTTAAACGTGTTAACCCTCGCAAGGCTGCAGGCCCAGACGGCATCCCCAGCCGTATCCTCAGAGCATGCGCAGACCAGCTGGCTGGTGTGTTTACGGACATATTCAATCAATCCCTATCCCAGTCTGCTGTTCCCACATGGATCAAGAGGGCCACCATTGTTCCTGTTCCCAAGAAAGCTATGGTAACTGAGCTAAACGACTACCGCCTCGTAGCACTCACTTCCGTCATCATGAAGTGCTTTGAGAGACTAGTCAAGGACCATATCACCTCCACCCTACCTGACACCCTAGACCCACTCCAGTTTGCTTACCGCCCCAATAGGTCCACAGACGACGCAATCGCAACCACACTGCACACTGCCCTAACCCATCTGGACAAGAGGAATACCTATGTGAGAATGCTGTTCATCGACTACAGCTCAGCATTTAACACCATAGTACCCTCCAAACTCATCATCAAGCTTGAGACCCTGGGTCTCGACCCCGCCCTGTGCAACTGGGTACTGAGGGTAGGTAACAAAAACTAGCCGTGGCTTTTGTGGAGCGATGGGTAACGACGCTTCGTGGGTGACTGTTGTTGATGCATATACCCTGACTTCTCTTGCGTTCCGTGCAAGCAGTCAGGGTATATGCAGCAGTTTGGGCCGCCTGGCTCATTGCGAACTGTGTGAAGTCCATTTAATCCTAACAAAGGCCGTAATTAATTTTCCAGAATTGTACATAATTATGACATAACATTGAAGGTTGTACAATGTAACAGCAATATTTAGACTTAGGGATGCCATCCGTTAGATAAAATACGGAATGGTTCCGTATTTCACTGAAAGAATAAACGTTTTGTTTTCGAAATGATAGTTTAAGTCTATGATTTGATAGAGCAGTCTGACTGAGCGATGGTAGGCAGCAGCAGGCTCGTAAGCATTCATTCAAACAGCACTTTCGTGCGTTTGCCAGCAGCTATTGCGCTGTTTCTGACTTCAAGCCTATCAACTCCTAAGATTAGGCTGGTGTAACCGATGTGAAATGGCTAGCTAGTTAGCGGGGTGCGCGCTAATAGCGTTTCAAACGTCACTCGCTCTGAGACTTGGAGTAGTTGTTCCCCTTGCTCTGCATGGGTAATGCTGCTTCGAGGGTGGCTGTTGTCGATGTGTTCCTGGTTCGAGCCCAGGTAGGGGCGAGGAGAGGGACAGAAGCTATACTGTTACACTGGCAATACTATAGTGCCTATAAGGACATCCAATAGTCAAAGGTATATGAAATACAAATCGTATAGAGAGAAATAGTCTTATAATTTCTATAATAACTACAACCTAAAACTTCTTAGCTGGGAATATTGAAGACTCATGTTAAAAGGAACCACCAGCTTTCATATGTTCTGAGCAAGGAACTTAAATGTTAGCTTTTTTACATGGCACATATTGCACTTTTACTTTCTTCAACACTTTGTTTTTGCATTATTTGAACCAAATTGAACATGTTTCATTATTTATTTGAGGCTAAATTGATTTTATTGATGTATTAAGTTAAAATAAGTGTTCATTCAGTATTGTTGTAATTGTCATTATTAAAAAATAAAAAATCGTCTGATTAATCGGTATCGTATTTTTTTGGTCCTCCAATAATCGGTATCGGCGTTGAAAAATCATAATCGGTCGACCTCTAGTCTGTGCAGTGCTCGCAGTTTGACTAGGCTACTGATATTACCTGGGGTGGTTCGGCATGCAAATTGACTTGTAGATCAATGACTGTCAACACAATTACATGCTTAGTTCGACACTGAAGTAGAGGACGCAGTGATCTCAAAAGATGAGAGGTATCTTTAGAAGGTAGAAAGTCATTTGAGCAAAACATTTTAGTGAGCCAGTGATTCGTAACATTTGAATCTAATTTCTGACCGACGCATGCTACATTTGGATCGGTTTGGTGTCCCACAGATGATACCATCAAATGTTTAAGATATGAGTGTATCGGTAAATGTTACATCCCTAATGCATAATCTTCTTCTAAATGCCTCAGTACTACTTTGAGGATAGAATTAATGGTCCTGACTTGAGTTGTCAGGAAGGTACAGTTGGGCCTAACGTTTGATCTTAAGGCAATTCCACAGTAACCGAAAGATGCAGAGACTTTGCACAGTTTGACATACATTTTAATCATTGGTTTTTGTTTGGCATACATTTTAAAGTGAAAAATCAGTCTCGGCATCATTCTCTTAGCGTGGAATTGCCTTTTAGTAGCTGCTGTTGATGCTGTTAGGCAGCATATCGGCAATCAGGCCATCTTTGCCTCACCAGTTCCAAGCTGCTGTTGATGCTGTTAGGCAGCATATCGGCAGTCAGGCCATCTTTGCCTCACCAGTTCCAAGCTGCTGTTGATGCTGTTAGGCAGCATATCGGCAGTCAGGCCATCTTTGCCTCACCAGTTCCAAGCTGCTGTTGATGCTGTTAGGCAGCATATCGGCAGTCAGGCCATCTTTGCCTCACCAGTTCCAAGCTGCTGTTGATGCTGTTAGGCAGCATATCGTCAGTCAGGCCATCTTTGCCTCACCAGTTCCAAGCGGCTGTTGATGCTGTTAGGCAGCATATCGGCAGTCAGGCCATCTTTGCCTCACCAGTTCCAAGCGGCTGTTGATGCTGTTAGGCAGCATATCGGCAGTCAGGCCATCTTTGCCTCACCAGTTCCAAGCGGCTGTTGATGCTGTTAGGCAGCATATCGGCAGTCAGGCCATCTTTGCCTCACCAGTTCCAAGCGGCTGTTGATGCTGTTAGGCAGCATATCGGCAGTCAGGCCATCTTTGCCTCACCAGTTCCAAGCTGCTGTTGATGCTGTTAGGCAGCATATCGGCAGTCAGGCCATCTTTGCCTCACCAGTTCCAAGCTGCTGTTGATGCTGTTAGGCAGCATATCGGCAGTCAGGCCATCTTTGCCTCACCAGTTCCAAGCGGCTGTTTATGCTGTTAGGCAGCATATCGGCAGTCAGGCCATCTTTGCCTCACCAGTTCCAAGCGGCTGTTGATGCTGTTAGGCAGCATATCGGCAGTCAGGCCATCTTTGCCTCACCAGTTCCAAGCTGCTGTTGATGCTGTTAGGCAGCATATCGGCCATCAGGCCATCTTTGCCTCACCAGTTCCAAGCTGCTGTTGATGCTGTTAGGCAGCATATCGGCAGTCAGGCCATCTTTGCCTCACCAGTTCCAAGCGGCTGTTTATGCCCTCATTATGGCCTGTTTTTTTTTATGATGAGACGTGAGATTACTACTCTCATGAAATGTAATTTTATTCACATATTTAATGACTGTGTAAATACTTAATTTTCTGTTTGATTTCCTCGCCATCTCTGTTTTACGCATCGATAAACAAACACAAGTTATGTTCAGCTAAGTACCTTTTTTTTTTCGAAGTGAAGGTGGGGTTTCTCTTTTTTTTCAAAATTTCTATTGTAACAGCATGACTTTAAGGCAATATTCCGTTAGTCAGTGAAATACATGGTCATACAGTGATAGAATGAGCTTGCATCTACTCTAGATTAAGAAGTATTTGATGTTAATGATAATGTAATTATTGTCATTCCAGGTTTCCACTGGGAATTTGCTAGCCATCTTGAATCGCCATTACCAAGACCTGACCTGCCATCGCTTCACTGACGACAGCAGCCATTTTATCTCAGGAGGCAAAGACAACCTGACACTGGTCTGGAGTCTGGCCAGGTACAAACAGCTTTTACACTGGATTCTGCTCACTGTAACACAGAGTATTTGCTAACATTGTACTTGAACCCTCGGTGATAGGGTCTACATAACAGATGTCATAACTTGTCATGGCAGCTGATGTCAGCTTATGACAACTGAGTTGGCAAGCCATTTAGGTCCCCTAATTAATGCCAACTAGCTAGTTTATGTAGGCCATAAGATGGAAAGTTCAACTAAAGTGCTACAGAATATTGTCCTTAGGTATCAGAATTTCAGTTAGATGTTAATGCAGATATGTTACATTTAGTTTACTTTAGACTTCATCAGGATTATTTGAGTTTTCTTTTACTAGGGGAGAGACTTTTGCAGGAAGGTTTAAAATCAGCTGCCAGAAATTTACATTTAAGTCATTTAGCCGACGCTCTTATCCAGAGCGACTTACAAATTGGAAAGTTCATACATATTCATCCTGGTCCCCCCGTGGGGAATGAACCCACAACCCTGGCGTTGCAAGCACCATGCTCTACCAACTGAGCCACACGGGACTTAATGCTTTCAAACCTCTGACAGAATTAGTGTCTTTAACACCTGTCATCAAGTTACTGTGGGCAAATGGAATTGTTCTCTCAATGTAGTAATTACATTACTACATTACACTGACTCACGATTGGACGCACCTTGCTTTTGAAGCGACAGGTGACATTTGGTTAGACTGGGCTTGTAACAGTGACTCTGATGCATTTTGTGCCATGTTAACAGTCTATCCGCTGTGACATTATCCAATTTTGTGCTTGCCAACTTGAGAAATCGAGAAATAGGTTCCACTGCATTCTCTGAACCTTTTACAAACAGGGGACCGAAACCCAATTGTAATTTTGATCACAAGCCCTTAGGATCTGAATATTTCTAAGGTGTTTCAGATCTGTTCATCTCAGGGGGAAAATGTGATTACTACTTTGATCGTTGGCAGGGAGAGTAATAAACTGGTTTACCGAGTTTGAGTATTTAATCAAGAAGACGTGTAGAGCTATGAAACACTGACATCTACTCCTCTCCGAGTCAGATTTTTGTTGAATGGATTGTTATCATGGGAGCAATACAAGGCGTCTTAACTATTCTGAGAACAAATTGAACAGATTGCATGTGAGTTGAATTGTGCAAGAAATATGACTGATGGTCGGCCTCTTTCAATTGATTATTCAATTGATTACAACTCATTATGATTTGTTGATCAGTCCGTTTGCCTACTCAGTGACTCATTGTTGTGATTTGATTTCCTCTGGGCTGAATGATAGTGAAGTAACTCTTCTCCAATAGGTGGCAATGTGAGACTTCCATTGCTAGTGGTTGTCAGGACTGAAGGGGAATGGAAATTTACAGATTGTGGTAAGCAAGATAGTTTAACACATGTAAACCTGTTCTCATATTTTCTCATTTCCCTCAGAAATGAGGTTAGCTAATTGAAATGGAATTGGTAAGATTTAGACTGTTGATAGTCAGTCTTCCTCAGTCCTTCTACCTGCCAGTGAAAACGATATGTTGAGGCTTTGGATTGACTATGAATGTATACGACTGGCTACTTTCCAAAATGATCAATTATTTTTTCTTTTAGAGCATGTTATGTTGCCAATGAACCTGTCATGGTACTACCATCAGCCAGCCTTTCTGCTACATGCTCCATGTCTGCAAGGCCTTGACTTAGATGATGAAATGAGGATAAGATCCAGCAACAGATGCTCAATATCCTGAAGGGAGGCAGCAAGGAAGTCAAATACTACTTAAGAAATGGTGTCAACCGTATGGCCCAGTATATAGTTTGAAATGGAACTTCCCTATGCCTATATCAGCAGTCAACATCAGGGGGAGAGCGAGACGTCTCTCAACTCCAATTTAGCTTTTGATGTATCAAAGTTCTAGACAGGTCCTCCTGCCTACAACGCACTATCTTTGTAGCAACCATTTCACCCTCAAAGCAGAGGCTTACACCACCATACTTTAAAATGGAAAATGCTTGTCAAATTCTCGGCAATACCAATGTTATCTCACAAACACAATTTCATCTTCTGTATCCAGGTGGTCAGAGATTTCATCTGTCCACCTGGGTTTTTTTGTTTTTTTTGTCAGAGCTTCATCTGCGTCAGTCAGGCAAAATCTATCTTGTTCTTATCCGAGAATAAATATTTCTCCTATCTTATGCTTTGAAATATCCTTAAGTGCACCAAGGCACTGGTCTTTTGTCGACAAAGGAGTGCGCTTCGCTTTGCTAAAGGCAGAGGAGAGACTGACAGCAATATTTTCAGGTGTGAAATTGAGCTGAATGTTAAACAAGTTTGTAGCCCCTCGTTTGTCTGATGTCCTGCGACGAGACGAACACGGTCCACATCTCTTAAAGGACAGTGCTTGAGTAATAATACATGGGGGAAAAGCTGGAAAGTACATCATACTGCCCTGAGATGGAGATGAATAATGCATCATCGCTCCAATTCAATGGCACTTTGAAGGTAGACTTTGAAGGTAGACTATCTTTTATTCTTCCTCCACAGCCTTTCAGCCATGCAATTCCGCCATCCCAATTCCCTGACAATTTCATCACCCCCCCCCCTCACCATTTGAGTAGGTGTTCTAAAATATTTGACCGGTATTGTTTACTAAATAATATGTGAAATTTGTTTTGATTTAGAATGGACCATTATCATGCACCTGTATCGTGGCAGGGGAAAAAATACATGTCATCTATGCACTTAAATAGCGAATGGAGGAGGCTTTTCCTGTGATTAATTTTCATGCCAGCCAGGTAGGCTGTACTACTGTTGTAAAGAGAAGCAATGTGCTAAATTATTAGGAACGTAGAGAATAAATATAGTAGGCCTAGCTTATAGAAAGCTGATGGGTACTCTTTTTAAGAGCCCATCACCCTGTTTTCTAACACAATTGCATAGCCTATAGAAATGTTGCGCAACATGAGCTCATGGGCTCTCCATGAAGTGTTTGATTAGATTTTCAAATACATTTGCATTGATGTTAGAGGGACAATAGAGTGTTGAGTACCAGGTAGTTAGCAAGTTTGGTAGGCTACTAATGACCATCAGCAGCATCAGAGCTTGGAGAAGCCTAATTAGCGTGACTAAACGGTCACGTGGAATTTGACTGCCTTCATGACTCGTGACCGGTAATAGTCACTGCAACAGCCCTGGTGCAGACACAGATCCTCTCCACGTCACCTGGTAGGAGCGGCCTGCCAGGTAGGATGCAATCCAGGAGTGTGTAGAGCCTGAGACGCCCAGCCCTGAGAGGGTGGAGAGGAGGATCTTATTGACATGACTGAAGCTACGACTATATACAGTGGGCTCCAAAATTACTGGCAACGCTTAATGGCAATGCACAAACAATGCTTAAACAAATATAAACAATATAATTATAGAGAAACTCAAAATACCAACATGTGAGAAATACTGTATTTATTAATGTTTCAATGGAACCAACCAAAATTATTTAAAAAATTATTACAAAAAATCAATGTCCTACAAATCAAGGTTTCACAATTAATGGCACCCTTAAAGATTATTGTAAATAACAGCCACACATTAAATTCCACTTATTTAAGTTTATCTAAGTCTTAAGGAACTATATTGAGCCATTACATCACTTCCTGTTTCACTAGGGTATAAAAATTAGGTAAAACACATACAATATCCTGCTGTCATCCAACACCATGAAGAAAACAAAAGAACGGGCAGTTCAAAGAGACAGATGGTCGTAGACCTTTATAAATCTGGTAATGGCTACAAGAAGATCCACAAACGATTGAATATACCACTGAGCACTGTCAGGGCAAATATAAAACAATTCAAAAGATATGGAACAGTTGTAAACCTCACAGGTAGAGGACGCAAATGCATTTTGCGCCCCAGGATAGGGAGGAGGATGGTGAGCGAAGCACCAAAATCCCCAAGAATCACTGTGAAAGAATTGCAAGCCTTGTTGGGGTCACCAGGTTTAAAAAAGCACCATCAGATGCCACCTCCACAACCACAGGCTCTTTGGAAGGGTTGCCAGAAGAAAGACCTTTCTGACCCCAAGACACAGACGCAAGCACTTGGAGTTTGCCAAACGTCATTTAAATTATGACTGGAAGAAGGTGCTCTGGTCAGATGAGACCAAAATTGAATGTTTTGTTCAGATACAGCATCGGCATGTTTGGCGTCAACAGAAATGCATACAAGAAGAGGCACCTCATACCCACGGTGAAATATGGAGGGGGGTCGGTGATGTTTTGGTGCTGTTTTAATTCCAGAGGTCCAGGGGCACTGGTTAAGATTGATGGCATAATGAATTCCACCAAGTATCAGGGAATTTTGGCTGACAATCTGGTTGCCTCTGCCAGAAGACTGGGACTTGGCCGTAGGTGGACTTTCCAACAAGACCATGACCCGAAACATATCTCAAGATCCACACAGAAATGGTTCTGTGACATCAAAATCAATGTTCTGCCATGGCCATCTCAGTCTCCGGACAAAAATCCAATCGAAAACCTGTGGGCTGAGTGGAAGAGGGCAGTTGATAAGCGCAAATCCAAGAATGTGAAGGATCTTGAAAGGATCTGCATAGAGGAATGGTCCAAAATCCTTCCAAATGTGTTCCTTAACCTTGTCAAACACGACAGGAAAAGACTCCATGCTGTTATCCTTGCCAGAGGTGGTTATACTAAGTACTAAATGAGGAGTGCCAATAATTATGAAACCTTGATTTTGGTTACAATTATTTAATACAAAATAAATGTTATGATTTGGTTGGTTCCATTGAAACATTAATAAAGTACAGTATTTGTCACATGTTGGTATTTTGAGTTTATCTCTATAATTATATTGTTTATATTTTTTAAAGTATTGTTTGTGTATTGCCAGTCAGGGGTGCCAGTAATTTTGGAGCCCACTGTATAAGGTGGCAGGTAGCCTAGCGGTTAGAGCATTGGGCCAGTAACTGAAAGGTCGCTGGTTCGAGTACCCAAGGCGACAAGGTGAGAGAATCTGTCGAAGACACTTAACCCTAGTTTGCTCCAGGGGTGCTGTACTACTATGGCTGACCCTGTAAAACAACACATTTCACTGCACCTATCCAGTGTATGTGACAATACAACATACATAGTTATACACTGAGTGTAGAAAACATTATCAACACTTGTTCTTTACAGTATAGACTGACCAGGTGAAATCTATGAATCCACTTCAATCAGTGTAAATGAAGGGGAGGAGACATGTTAAAGAAGGATTTTTAAGCCTTGAGACAATTGAGACATTGATTGTGTATGTGTGGCCAATTCAGAGGGTGAATGGGCAAGACAAAATATTGAAGTGCCTTTCAACGGAGTTTGGTAGTAGATGCCAGGCGCACTGGTTTGAGTGTGTCAAGAACTGCAATGCTGCTGGGTTTTTCACACTCAAGAATGGTCCACCACCCAAAGGACATCCAGCCAATTTGACACATGTGGGAGACATTGGAGTCATCATGGGCCAGCATCCCTGTGGAACGCTTTCGACACCTTGTAGTCCATACCCTGATGAACGGACAAAAGGGGGTGCAACTCAATATTAGGAAGGTGTTCCTAATGTTTTGTACACTCAGTGTATATATCACAAACACATCCACTCTCTTTGTCCGACTTTAATTCCCAATTAAAGTTTGAAGTCCAGTGTTTGCTACTTTCTCTGACCTTCCCTTTTTGAAGGGGCAATGTGAAACTCAATGTAGCATAAAGAGGGGGTGCTACGGGTCTGAGAGGAATTTTAAATGGCCACCGGGCTGCATCGGGAAATGCATCTTTCACCTGTGAAGAAATGCCTTGGTCGGGCCCACGCACCGACATTAAGTGGTTTGCATCGACCCCTTCCCAGTGGGACTTAATGATCGGACGTGTCCATAGTAATATCGCTGCAATACACCCTGAGCAACTTTGAGACGAAATTGGCTCCAAAAGGGAGTATTGCACCTGGAAGTCTGTTAGGGGTTTGATTTTTCCTCAGAATGCCCCAGGCTTCTTCTCCTCCCTTTTTATGAGCACACGCCAGAGCAGAAGCCCATGCTGCGGTGTGTTCCTGTTACGGGTGATGTTTGTCACAGATGTTGATGCAGACTGGTTGTCCCTGAGATCCTGCCAGGGAGCGCCTCTCGCTGCTGAGCTGACAGAATGGGGCCTGGGTCCTGCTCATTTAATCAGCAGGCTTTCTATCCCCATATCTTTTCCTCTGTCTCTGCTCATCCACCTATATGCCTCCCTCTCTCCTTTTCTCCTGTCCTGCTCTGGCAAGATGTTGTCTCTACTGAGCCAGAACCAGTGAAGCTCAGGAAGCTGTAATTGCATTTTTGGCCCAAATGCTCTGACTAAGAATACAGGAAAATAATATATTTTTTCACAACTAATTATTGCTAAAATAATAGTGATATTCTAGTTTTTAAATGGTCAAACCTTAGCAAATACAAAGGAAATACGTTTTTGGTTTACTTTTACATGTGAGGTAGAAAGATTAAAATGATTGTAATGGAATTTTATTGGTGTTCTGAGGTTAGTGTGTAATCAGTGCTAGTCACCTTCACTACTTACTGTGAAATCCCAGCAATTTTATGCATATGTAAATAAATGACCACCACGTGTTGCAGTGTAGTTCAGCTGGACCCGTCACTCACCCCTGAGCCTCGCCATGTCCTGTGCCGTCACTCTCTCCCCATCACCAACATCCACTGTGGCCTGATGGGACCCCAGTCTCGAGTAGCTACTGCATCCTTGGACCAGACTGTCAAGGTGAGCTTTCTCCTATCTTAAGGGAAATTGGTGTGAACTGTCTCTTTTATGAAATTTGGACTTGTCTGTCGTATGTAGAGCAAAGAGTTTTGACTCGCTTAATGGGATATTTCCTTCCAACGAGAATGAAATGAATGAAAGTCTTTCCATGCCTCAAGCTGTCTCAAGCTACAATCTGAATTTTACAGTGATTTTGAGCTTACAAATGCATATCTATGTTGTCTTCCAACTGTTGTTTATTATTCACAACATTCTCATTGATAGACATCTAATGGAACAGAGTTCTGGCATGCGCTCTAGCTTCATGATACATCTGTATTCTGAAACGATACCTACGGGCCTACCAATGTCTTTTTTATTAGGTTCTTCACGAGGACATATTTTATACCAGTGCAATGTTAATTAAAATCCTCAATTATACTGAACAAAAATATAAACACAAAATGTAAGGTGGTGGGCCAATGTTTCGTGAGCTGAAATAAAAGATCCCAGTAATTTTCCCTATGCACAAAAAGCTTATTTCTCTCAAATTTTGTGCACAAATTTGTTTACATCCCTGTTAGTGAACATTTCTCTTTTTTACACATGTGCAACTTGTGCTGGGTACAATAAAAGATCACTCTAAAATGTGCATTTTTGTCACACAACACAATGCTACAGATGTCTCAAGTTTTGAGGGAGCGTGCAATTGGCTTGCAGACTGCAGGAATGTCCAACAGAGCTGTTGCCTGAGAATGTAATGATAATTTAAGTCACCTCCAAAGTAATTTTAGAGAATTTGGCAGTATGTCTAACGGGCCTCACAACCGCAGATCACATGTAACCACACCAGACCAGGACCTTCACATTCGGCTTCTTCACCTGCGGGATTGTCTGGGGGGGTGCTGGCTGCGTCCCTTCCCAGTCATGTGAAATCCATAGATTAGATTAGGGCCTAATGAATTCATTAAATTGACTGATTTCCTTCTATGAAATATTTAAATTGTTGCATGTTGCGTTTTATGTCTTTAATAATCAAATTAAAAATTTATTTATATAGCCCTTCTTACATCAGCTGATATCTCAAAGTGCTGTACAGAAACTCAGCCTAAAACCCCAAACAGCAAGCATTGCAGGTGTAGAAGCACGGTGGCTAGGAAAAACTCCCTAGAAAGGCAAAAAACCTAGGAAAAAACCTAGAGAGGAACCAGGCTATGAGGGGTGGCCAGTCCTCTTCTGGCTGTGCCGGGTGGAGATTATAACAGAACATGGCCAAGATGTTCAAATGTTCATAAATGACCAGCACGGTCAAATAATAATAATCACAGTAGTTGTCGAGGGTGCAGCAAGTCAGCACCTCAGGAGTAAATGTCAGTTGGCTTTTCATAGCCGATCATTAAGAGTATCTCTACCGCTCCTGCTGTCTCTAGAGAGTTGAAAACAGCAGGTCTGGGACAGGTAGCACGTCCGGTGAACAGGTCAGGGTTCCATAGCCGCAGGCAGAACAGTTGAAACTGGAGCAGCAGCACAACCAGGTGGACTGGGGACAGCAAGGAGTCATCATGCCAGGTAGTCCTGAGGCATGGTCCTAGGGCTCAGGTCCTCCGAGAGAGAGAGAGAATTAGAGAGAGCATACTTAAATTCACACAGGACACCGGATAAGACAGGAGAAGTACTCCAGATATAACAGACTGACCCTAGCCCCCCGACACACAAACTACTGCAGCATAAATACTGGAGGCTGAGACAGGAGGGGTTAGAAGACATTGTGGCCCCGTCCGATGATACCCCCGGACAGGGCCAAACAGGAAGGATATAACCCCACCCACTCCTGCCAAAGCACAGCCCCCACACCACTAGAGGGATATCTTCAACCACCAACTTACCATCCTGAGACAAGGCCGAGTATAGCCCACAAAGATCTCCGCCACGGCACAACCCAAGGAAGGGGGGGGGGGGGGGCGCCGCCAACCCAGACAGGGATATCACGTCAGTGACTCAACCCACTCAAGTGACGCACCCCTCCTAGAGACGGCATGAAAGAGCACCAGTAAGCCAGTGACTCAGCCCCTGTAATAGGGTTAGAGGCAGAGAATCCCAGTGGAGAGAGGGGAACCGGCCAGGCAGAGACAGCAAGGGCAGTTCGTTGCTCCAGAGCCTTTACGTTCACCTTCACACTCCTGGGCCAGACTACACTCAATCATATGACCCACTGAAGAGATGAGTCTTCAGTAAAGACTTAAAGGTTGAGACCGAGTCTGCGTCTCTCACATGGGTAGGCAGACCATTCCATAAAAATTGAGCTCTATAGGAGAAAGCCCTGCCTCCAGCTGTTTGCATAGAAATTCTAGGGACAATTAGGAGGCCTGCGTCTTGTGACCGTAGTGTACGTGTAGGTATGTACGGCAGGATCAAATCAGAAAGATAGGTAGGAGCAAGCCCATGTAATGCTTTGTAGGTTAGCAGTAAAACCTTGAAATCAGCCCTTGCCTTAACAGGAAGCCAGTGTAGGGAGGCTAGCACTGGAGTAATATGATCAACTTTTTTGGTTCTAGTCAGGATTCTAGCAGCCGTATTTAGCACTAACTGAAGTTTATTTTGTGCTTTATCCGGGTAGCCGGAAAGTATAGCATTGCAGTAGTCTAACCTAGAAGTAACAAAAGCATGGATACATTTTTCTGGATAATTTTTGGACAGAAAGTTTCAGATTTTTGCAATGTTACGTAGATGGAAAAAAGCTGTCCTTGAAACAGTCTTGATATGTTCGTCAAAAGAGAGATCAGGGTCCAGAGTAACGCCGAGGTCCTTAACAGTTTTATTTGAGACGACTTTACAACCATCAAGATTAATTGTCAGATGCAACAGAAGATCTCTTCGTTTCTTGGGACCTAGAACAAGCATCTCTGTTTTGTCTGAGTTTAAAAGTAGAAAGTTTGCAGCCAACCACTTCCTTATGTCTGAAACACAGGCTTCTAGCGAGGGCAATTTTGGGGCTTCACCATGTTTCATTGAAATGTACAGCTGTGTGTCATCCGCATAGCAGTAAAAGATAACATTATGTTTTCGAATGACATCCTCAAGAGGTAAAATATATAGTGAAAACAATAGTGGTCCTAAAACGAAACCTTGAGGAACACTGAAATGTACAGTTGATTTGTCAGAGGACAAACCATTCACAGAGACAACCTGATATCTTTCCGACAGATAAGATCTAAACCAGGCCAGAACTTGTCCGTGTAGACCAATTTGGGTTTCCAATCTCTCCAAAAGAATGTGGTGATCGATGGTATCAAAGGCAGCACTAAGGTCTAGGAGCACGAGGACAGATGCAGAGCCTCGGTCTGACGCCATTAAAAGGTAATTTACCACCTTCACAAGTGCAGTCTCAGTGCTATGAGGGGGTCTAAAACCAGACTGAAGCATTTCGTATACATTGCTTGTCTTCAGGAAGGCAGTGATTTGCTGCGCAACAGCTTTTTTTTTGTTTTTTTGAGAGGAATGGAAGATTCGATATAGGCCGATAGTTTTTTATATTTTCTGGGTCAAGGTTTGGCTTTTTCAAGAGAGGCTTTATTACTACCACTTTTAGTGAGTTTGGTACACATCCGGTGGATAGAGAGCCGTTTATTATGTTCAACATAGGACGGCCAAGCACAGGAAGCAGCTCTTTCAGTAGTTTAGTTGGAATAGGGTCCAATATGCAGCTTGAAGGTTTAGAGGCCATGATTATTTTCATCATTGTGTCAAGAGATATAGTACTAAAAGACTTGAGTGTCTCTCTTGATCCTAGGTCCTGGCAGAGTTGTTCAGACTCAGGACAACTGAGAATTGGAGGAATACGCAGATTTAAATAGGAGTCCGTAATTTGCTTTCTTATAATCATGATCATTTCCTCAAAGAAGTTCATGAATTTATTACTGCTGAAGTGAAAGCCATCCTCACTTGGGGAATGCTGCTTTTTAGTTAGCTTTGTGACAGTATCAAAAAGACATTTCGGATTGTTCTTATTTTCCTCAATTAAGTTGGAAAAATAGGATGATCGAGCAGCAGTGAGGGCTCTTCGATACTGCAATGTACTGTCTTTCCAAACTAGTCGTAAGACTTCCAGTTTGGTGTGGCGCCATTTCCATTCCAATTTTCTGGAAGCTTGCTTCAGAGCTCGGGTATTTTCTGTATACCAGGGAGCTAGTTTCTTATGACAAATGTTTTTCGGGGTGCAACTGCATCTAGGGTATTGCACAAGGTTAAATTGAGTTCCTCAGTTAGGTGGTTAACTGATTTTTGTCCTCTGACGTCCTTGGGTAGGCAGAGGGAGTCTGGAAGGGCATCAAGGAATCTTTGGGTTGTCTGAGAATTTATAGCACGACTTTTGATGCTCCTTGGTTGGGGTCTGAGCAGATAATTTGTTGCGATTGCAAACGTAATAAAATGGTGGTCCGATAGTCCAGGATTATGAGGAAAAACATTAAGATCCACAACATTTATTCCATGGGACAAAACTAGGTCCAGAGTATGACTGTGACATTGAGTAGGTCGAGAGACATGTTGGACAAAAGCCACTGAGTCGATGATGGCTCCGAAAGCCTTTTGGAGTGGGTCTGTGGACTTTTCCATGTGAATATTAAAATCACAAAAAATTAGAATATTATCTGCTATGACTACAAGGTCCGATAGGAATTCAGGGAACTCAGTGAGGAACGCTGTATATGGCCCAGGAGGCCTGTAAACAGTAGCTATAAAAAGTGATTGAGTAGGCTGCATAGATTTCATGACTAGAAGCTCAAAAGACGAAAACATTATTTATTTTTTTGTAAATTGAAATTTGCTATCGTAAATGTAAGCAACACCTCCGCCTTTGCGGGATGCACGGGGGATATGGTCACTAGTGTAACCAGGAGGTGAGGCCTCATTTAACACAGTAAATTCATCAGGCTTAAGCCATGTTTCAGTCAGGCCAATCACATCAAGATTATGATCAGCGATTAGTTCATTGACTATAACTGCCTTTGAAGTGAGGGAGCTAACATTCAGTAGCCCTATTTTGAGATGAGGTATCACGATCTCTCATATTATACACTGTTTCCATTCAAATAATAAAATTAGGCCTATACCTCAAAGCGTAGGTTGTAATAGAATTTTACTTCCTAAATTAGCCTAAGCATTGTTGGCATTTGTGTTTACTGGAACTGTGGGAGGAGGTAGCCCAGTTTTCAGGTAATTTGCATGCAGAAATATCAACCGGTCAGAATATTGAAGCAACAGTGTGTTAGTCCACACAAGCAATGTTCGAAAAACACATGAATATTAATGAAAGGAGACGTGAAGACATTGTGTCTTAAGTATAATTTTATTTGTTACTCATTATACATTCTAACAAGCCTTAATGTTTTGTGGCTCAAGTCCCAGAATAGGAAAACAGATTTCTCTCTAATCGCATGAAAATATACAAAACAAGATCTTTAGTTTTTGACATGCAGAAGCTTTGCCAACTGTAAATCACTCTATCCTGTTGGTATTAGTTAAAGATAATTATTGTTGCACTTTCACATGGATGGTTTTGTCTAATCATTTAAAACAAAGATTGATCTTGTATTTGGGCCTCAAGTTATTTATTGATATTTCCTCATTTATGTCAAGTATCTTCTCAGGCCCCTGTTGAAACCATTGAACAGACAATGATCATATTTAAAATATGAAACGAGGCCTGGAGTCTCCAAATGGAATCCGTAGGTACAGTACAATCTTCTTTGGAGTGTAATCGAAGGTGACCCCGGATCAGTCTATCCCTCCCACCTGAAATTGGAATTCAAATAATCAGTCCATGTGGTTATGCAAAGTAGAGCAGCTGTTTCTCCTGGTGAGTATTCAGGCCACTTTGAATTGATTGAGAGGAGTGGTTCTCGGATCAATACCCAGTAAGTGGGATGAGTGTTCTGTGGGTGGTGTGGCTCCTGTTGTGGCCCTCCCCTGTGAGACTAGAGAAAATAAATGATGAATGGTGGTTGAAATATTGTTTTGACTATGGCATTTAGTTCAGTCTCTTGATGTATATATACACAATTTCAGACTTGTGGTAGGCCACCCATAATGCTGGCTGTACAGGTAGGTCCACATCACAGCATCTACACCAGTGTTTCCCAAACAGTAAGGTGGGTGGAGGGTAGAATGCACAAGGTGCAATTTCTAAATTGGGTAGTGCATCAACAGTTTCACTCTTGTCATGTCAGTCATTGCAAACCTTAGAGAGCTATTTATAACTTTTTAGAAATGTCCAGATCAACTAGCCCATGTCAGCTAACAAAAAAAAATTTAGTTCGTTTTTTTTTGCCCATAGATTTTGTTTTAATGTTTGGGTCACTCATATCACATGAATAAACATTATCCTTGGCAAAATGTATAGAGATGTTACCCAATGCTGGAAGGGGGGCCTGAGTAGATTTTACATGACTGGGCAGGGGTGCAGCCATGTATGGGCCTGGGAAGGAAGTGGCCCACCCACAAAAGGGCTTTATTACAGACAGAAATGCTCCTCAACTTCATCAGCTGTCCGGGTGGCTGGTCTCAGACGATCCGGCAGGTGAAGAAGCTGGATGTGGAGGTCCTGGGCTGGTGTGGTTACATGTGGTCTGCGGTTGTGAAGCCGGTTGGACGTACTGCCAAATTCTCTAAATCGACATTGGACTGCAGGAATGTTCCACAGAGATGTTGCCAGGAGAATTAAATGCCAATTGCACACTCCCTCAACTTGAGGCATCTGTGGCCTGTGTGACGAAACTGCACATTTTAGAGTGGCCTTTTATTGTCCCCAGCACAAGGTGCACCTGTGTAACAATCATGCTGTTTAATCAGCTTCTTGATATGCCACACCTGTCAGGTCTATCTTGGCAAAGGATAAAATGCTCACTAACAGGGATGTAAACAAATGTATTCACAACATTTGAGGAGCTTTTTGTGTATATAGAACATTTCTGGGATCTTTTTATTTCGGCTCATAAAACATGGGACCAGTACTTTACATGTTGCGTTTATATTTTTATTCAGTATATTATAATAACATATTACCAGAAGGGAACCTGCCGTGAGGTTGTAGCATTAGCCTACATATCTTCCTTTTTTATTCCATTCAACTGAAGAACAAAATCAATTCTGTCCTGACAGGTTGTTAAGTGTTTAGCTGTGTTTGGAGGCCACTGCACTGTTGCGCAAAGAGGAGCATAGTCAGAATGAGAAACGACAAGGGGGATTATCCAAAGATGAATAACACCTGACTGGATTCAACATCAATAAACCCCCATATCAGTCATTGATGCTCCTGCCATTGCTTAATTTCCTCTGAACAATTCTGCCAATCATGGTTACACACTGAACATGTACCTTTTTGAACAACACGATTCTAACATGTATTTTTAGGGGTAAGCCAGCGGAAAGACAGGCGCAACACTTCAATGACACATACCAAAGTGCGTTGGATTGCATGCTCTTTGTCATTGACTTTGCACTGGCAGGATTTGTTTAAAGTAATCAGCCGTGTCAAATGAGAACGGAGGCAAACAAACATCACAAGCACTTGGATCTGTAATGCTGGCGAGCTCCTAGGGGATGGGATTGGATGAGCTGACGTGTGACAAGCCAATCAAACAAGGGAGCCGTAGGTGTGGCGGGCTGGAGGTCCATGACGTGACGGACCATGTGAGCTCAATGTCACTCCGCTTGGACTCCTCAACCTCTGTGGGCCCTGGAGGCCCCACCCCCCTGGGGCTCCTCAGCTGGCTTATTAGATAGTGCTGGTTGGGGGAGGAAAGCCTGGCGGGGCTTTACTGATGAGTTGAGTGCAGTCATTTCAAGGGGGTAGACATGAAATGACCAAAGGGGATGTCAACCTTGTTGTCCTTGTCCAACATGCTGGAATCCTCAAGTCTTGCACGATTAGTTTGGGGATGTTTTTTGAGGGGTCAAAAATGTTGTGGTAATTTAGTTTGGAGCAGTGCTGTTCAATGTCGGTCCTGGAGTGACAAAACACTTCTGGTTTTCCTCCTCTCCTAATAAGGGACTAATTCAGACCTGGGATACCAGGTGAGTGCAATTAACTACCAGGTAGAAACAAAAAGCAGGACCGGACTTGAACAGCCCTGGTTTAGAGTTGTTGCTTTATAAAAGGGGAGAGCAGACAAAATATGCATCACATAATGTTCTCTTTATTACATCACACTCTGGTCCTGTTGAGGAATCCTGCCATTATATTGTCACAAATCCTAACTCCTCACAGTAATGCATGCCTTCATGCTAATCCATATTGTTATCAACTGTATTGAATCTCCGTAGGTTTTAATGTATCATCTGTTTTGTTTGGCTTTGGTTGATCGATGACCTGTGACCTCTTTGCACCAGTAAAGTACAGGTCTCTCCTGGCCTCATTGTCACTGGGCAGACTGTTGTCACTTGTTTCTCCTCTGTAGTCTGTCATTCATGGCTGCCCAGCTTAAAGTAAGTTTGATTATACACAAAACATCTCTTCTGTGCAAACAATTATTCCTATTGTTTCTTTCCATAGAAATGTGTGTTAATATATTTTGTCTAGTGAGTTGAGAGAACCTATGTGTGAAGGGAAAGGGGCAGCCCAGGCCCTGGTGCTTTATGTGTTTGATGTCTGTCCCTCTCCCTTCATCCCCCAGCGTTTGGATGAGATACTGGAGCGTGTGTGTGTGTACTCAATGCTTTTTGACTGCTGTGCTGAGTGACTGACTTAGAACAACAAGCGGCTAAGAGGATCACTCCCAGGCTTTTACTTTGCCAGCTAGTGTTCCTATTGATTTGTAACTGCATGCCATCTTGCTCTGAGACAACATTTCTCAGCAAAAATAGAAAAACATATGTTTGTAGAGGTCAAATAGAATGAGTCTAGACAATATATTGCATTGAAGCTGTACTGTAAATAAAGTCAAAACTTCTTGAGGCTGCTGACGTTAAAATGGGTAGGAATGACAATATAGGACAATATAGCTGCAGCTGAAATCAAGCTGTTAAAGTGAATAAAATTATCAGGCCCTCACCCAGGTATCAATAATGACTGCCGCTTGGTTATGAATTGAATGTAGAAGATGTTAGATATCTAACCACTGATCAATACGATTAATCAGGTGTTCCTGATTTGTGTTTGGTTACGTACTACAGCTCTGGGAAATGGTAGTTTGAGTAGTGGGGTAAGGGTTATCGGTTACCTTGCCACCGCATCATAAGGGTTCCAAAAATCACTGTAACATATACCGTCTTCTGTACTACTGCTTTAATCTAGTCTACTGTAGGCTTGATCATATTTCCATACAAGATTTAGGACTATGGGCACAGCTATATTGGTGTCTTATCAAGCCTTTGTTATCTTTACATAATCAATAGAATGATAACTGATAAGTGCCTTAATCATTTCTAGTGTTCCTCTTTAGTTATGGGGTCTTGGGGTCTATTTTATGGCCAAAAGTAAGAACAGTTGAGTTGGCAAATCTCCTCAAAGTTATGTTGAATATAAAACATTTGCATTCTCAGCATTCTCACCCTGCACATTCTCACCCTGCAGCCTGGAAGAAAGCCAAGAGCTAGTGCTTTGGTTGACCTAAACATTGATTGGCCTTTGCACCGACTTCACATGCTATAATAAGGATTGCAGTTATGTTGGTGCTGCACTTCTAGCTTCGTTCCACTATACAAACTACAGTACCTCATTATTTTAAGCCACACACACTGTCAAATCGTCATCTGGGGTGCTCTGAGTCACTACAGAATGGATGTTGAGTTTATTACTATTTTTGTCAGACACATTGTGTGTCAACTAACAGTGCAGTGAAAAAAGTAGCGGTATCCAAATATACTTATGAAATGTGATCCTAATATACTGATGTGTACAGAGTTCACATAGTCCAGGCTGTTCTACACTGAACAGCAATTTCTAGGATTTTACTGAGTTACAGTTCATAGAAGGAAATCAGTTAATTGAAATGCATTAGGCCCTAATAGATGGATTTCACATGACTAGAATATACACATCTGTTGGTCCCAGATACCTTAAAGAATTACGGGTGTGGATCAGAAAACCATTCAGTGTCTGGGGTGACCACCATTTGCCTCATGCAGTGCGACACATCTCCTTCACATAGAGTTGATCAGGCTGTCGATTTGTGGAATGTTGTTCCACTCCTCTTAAATGGCTGTGCGAAGTTGTTGGAAGAAACAGGAGCACGTATACGTTGATCCAGAGCATCCCAAACTTGCTCAATGGGTGACATTTCTGAGTATGCAGGCCATGGACGAACTGGGAAATGTTTCATCATATAGTAATTGTGTACAGATCCTAGTGACATGGGGCCGTGCATTGTCATGCTGAAGCATGAGGTGATGGCGGCGGATGAATGGTACGACAATAAGCCTCAGGATCTCATCACGGTCTCTCTGTGCATTCAAATTGACATCGATAAAATGCAATTCTGTTTGTTGTCTGTAGCTTATGCCTGTCTATACCATAACCCCACCACCACCATGGGGCACTCTGTTCACTATGTTGACATCAGCAAACCGCTCGCCAACACGATGCCAAACATGCAGTCTGCCAGGTACAGTTGAAACTGGGATTCATCCGTGAAGAGCACACTTCTCCAGCGTGACAGTGGCCTTCGAAGGTGAGCAATTGCCCACTGAAGTCGGTTACAGCGGCCATCACAAGATGCACCTGTGTAATGATCATGCTGTTTAATCAGCTTCTTGATATGCCACACCTGTCAGGTGGATGGATTATCTTGGCAAATGATAAATGCTCACAAACAGGGATGTAAACAAATTTGTTGAAAACATTTTGAGAGAAATAAGCTTTTTGTGCGTATGGAAAGTTTCTGGGTTCTTTATTTCAGCGCATGAAACATGGGACCAACACTTTACATGTTGCGTATATATTTTTGTTCAGTGTATCTCCAAGATATTACAAATGATCTGTGAACAACATTGGGCACCTGCTTTGAGCTGGAAATTATTTTTTAACAATGTCCCTGTCCATAAATTGTGTATGGAGTAGTTTTACAGGATGTATTTTATTCAGCCGCTCGGTCACATGTAATATAAGTAAATGCTTGTGGCTCATGTCTGATAGCCACACCAGGAAAAAATAGAAAATGGAAACACTACCTCCTTCAGACGTTTTTTATGTGGACCAATTGCAACTGTCTTAACAAAGAATCATGGTAGTTAAAAATAAAAAAATATGTGCGTATAGCGGACTGCTGACTAGGCAAAAAATGTATTATCATTGAAATGAATTACCTTCTCCAATTCTGTTTTTTCTTCTTTTTTTTTTACATTATGATCAATCCATTATATTCCATAGTTGGAAAGGAATTGGTGTGAAGTGATTCAGTCATTGTATAGATATTACCATAGTTGGATATTATTGCAGAGTGGAACACTGATAATTCTGACTCACCCTTTTCCCCCAGTGGTTTGTATTTAATTGACCAGTGCGGGTTGTCTTTTCCCTCTTTCTCTCTCTGCCTCTCATCTTGAAGATCTCATCTTCACTGTGGCAGGAGGAGCAGCCCACCAACTTCAAATCATTTTTAAGATGTAGGCTAACATTGTTTTGTTAGGCTGATATTTTACTTTTTACTTTTCGGTTCACCAAACATCTCTACCATCCTCTATTATTCTATAACTTTTTATTGTAGCAAGTTTTGGCCCAATAAATAGCGTGCCTATTATGATGAATAGCTGGCAAACTATTTCCATTAAAACAAATGCAAAAGTAAACTGTAAATGCAGAACATATTAAGGACTTTCAACTTTTGTCTCGACTTTCTCATGTGCTCAGCTTTACAGCTCATCCTACACCATCCATTGGGTTATTTAATTCCAATGATGGACTACTTTTCATAACATCATCACCATTTGCAGTAAATTCATTTAGCACAAGAAACAACTTTAAAGACTCAAGGTTTTAAGCTTCACTACAGATGAGAATATCCGTCATACGCATGTTTAATTAAAATATATAACTTCAAATCATTAGATCTGCACACACGGGGTGCTATCCAAAAGTATACCTCACATATTGGGTCTTACTGTGCAGGATGCCATGTCTCTCTTTTGCTAAATTCTATTTCGTCTTTCCTCCATAACAAATTTGTCAGCGGCTCATAGCGTCATGTTCAATATCATCAGCTGCTCTATAGATTCCAGGCTGTCAGTTTCCTCTGATAAATAATTACCCCTTGTCCGATGACTGGGAGTGATGGTGTTGGCTGAAGGAGAAGAGGAGGTCATGCCAGAGAACAGGGCCCGTGTCCACAAAGCGTCTCAGAGTAGAATATTTGTCGTATGTGCTGAGAATAGAGACATTTTACTCCTATTCTTATGGGTAAAAATACAAGCTATGCATGAATAGGGCTGTGGTGATCATTACATTTTGTCAGCCGGTAACTGTCATCCAAATAACTGCCGGTCTCACGGTAATTGACCGTTAATGAACATGTTAGCATCTCCTGGCTTCCATGCATAGCCTACAAGCCACTGAAGTGGACCTTTTGGAACATCTACATTTTAAAAGTCTAATAAATCCATTTAAATTAGCCTACACCATCGCAATAAATCAATATATTTATTTTAGGCAGGTCTAAAGAAACTATTTCGGAACCACAGAATAGCAGAATAATATATTCTGAGTCGTCTATAGAGCAGCTATCTATGCCATATGGCTGTGGGCTACACTAGTAATTTATATTAGAATACAATTGAACAGCTGAATAAAATAGAAAGGATATTTTTCTGAAACGATTTCTAAGGGAGTGAGCGGTTAACAAAGTGATAATTTGAAACAGGGCCTCCTATACACTACCGTTGAAAAGTTTGAGGTCACAAGGTTATAAATAATGATTTATAATTGAAATAATAATTGTGTCCTTCAAACTTTGCTTACGTCAAAGAATCCTACATTTTCGGCAATTACAGCTTTGCAGACCTTTGGGATTCTAGTTGTCAATTTGTTGAGGTAATTTGAAGAGATTTCACCCCATGCTTCCTGAAGCACCTCCCACAAGTTGGATTGGCTTGATGGGCTCTTCTTATGTACCATACGGTCAAGCTGCTCCAACAACAGCTCAATAGGGTTGCATATTTGGAATTTGACTGCGGTTCTGATTCGTGACTGCCGGTGTGGCAGTAATATAGTCACCGTAACAGCATGAAGCCTCTTTAGTCAGACTTCTACCTAGTCGATAGATATTAAGGCGACCTCCATAAGCTGTCCTAAGTTACCAGCAGGTGTCTTCATAATAGAAAGGGCAGCGTGTCAGTGGTTCCTGCGCCATAGACAGGCAATTGTTATAGAGTTAAAATAATATTGCTATATGATCAACTCATAAATAATCGAGATCAGTGATGGGCAAATTTGATTGGGGTGGGGGCCACAATAAATCTGAACTCCTGATGGGTCTGCATACCCACATCCATACCCACACATGCAGTCAGAGCCGGCCTTCGCCTTTTGGGGGCCCTAATAAAATGTTGTTTAGATTATTTCAGTAACCTACATCATGTTATTCCTTTTGGAGCGCAACATCACGTTGTTAAAAAATATGCCAAAATTTGGCGTGCCTATACGTTGGGCAATTGACAGCATCAAGGGCCTATGTGTTCGGTGATTAATTACATTTCAAACGTTTAATGAAATGTTATTGGCAAGTAACTTTATGCCTACTGTGTCAAAAGCTATTTAGAGTTGTTGAACAGAAGTGAAGACAAGTGTATAACAGTAATATTATTCTTAAAAATCACTTTTGAGAACAACCATTATACTGTATTATTCAGTGCATTACCGGTATGCCTATCACATTATTCAAAAGATCAGAATTTCTTAAGAAAATGTCCGGCAAAAATTACATCACTTTTTACCATTGCAACAGTTTATGTACAGTCACATTCACCATAGTTGTCTGAAGCAGCTGGAGATGCCTCAACGCGATTGGGTTATTCCCCATAATTTACAACAATGTCAAAGAGCGTCATCACCATCTTTCGTTTGCGGTACCTCAAACTGTTGTGATTACCAGCTGAGAAACTTTTATGAGTTGATTTTTACTCCTGGCTCAGAGTTTGTCTGAGCAGTGTCCTAACATCAACCTAAAACCTACTCTGTACTGGGAGTTATTTTTTTGTCTTAAGGTTTTAACAGGATTCCTAGGATGTTTTCTGAGATGCTTTGTAGATAGGGGCCCAGGAGTTGATGGCACGAGGCAGGTTGGGCTATAGTAAACTTTCAGTAGTCTCCCACCCCTATGGCAGACTGGATGAGCCCCTCCATTCCCTCTAATAAACACTGAGACACCAGTGTAATGTCTTGGAGCAGAGGTGGACGGATGGGAATTATTTCATATCGGTAAACTTTGCATAATCCAAAACCCCAGAAATGTTTAACCTCAATATTTTCACTCTTTGTGTTTTTATGTTTGGTGTAGTCATATTTTTGTCATTCCATGGCTGGGTTGTGTAGTTGGCTTTGTTTAGACCTTCTGGCTCTCAAGTTGTTTTTCTCGCCCAAGAACCACCAGGGTTTTGCTTCGAGCTGTTAACAATGTTTTCTTTTGATAAATGGTGCAATGAAAATCAATTTGATTCGAGTTTTACCAAAGTGAGCGCATATATTTTTCATGTCATCCATTAATATGGCTTTTTCATTACTTTGTTTTACTGGGCTTTAATTGAGTCTGCTAGAGATGGTCACATATGTTGTAATCATGCATCCTTCCACATCAGAACCCTAACCCTAAATTCTATTATTCTGTGATGTACAATAACACTTAGTAAACACTTGTGATTCAAACATTGGGAATTTATGTCAAAGATGACTTTATTTAGATATTTTTTATCTGTTTAAATGACCATTCGCCATCACCAGACATTTTTTGCAGGATCTCATTGCGTTAATGTTTCAGTGCTGTGACCCTGATGTTCAAAAACTCAAACGCTGTTATTGTCTCACGCTTTTCATCAAGTTTCTGAGATGTTTTCCACGAGTTTATGACTTCCCTTGCAACAGTTGCAGTCCATGATCTCATGGTTCTCAATTTTCAAATCAAACTGTTTTAAGTACAGTTGCCAAAAGGAACATTCTGTCATCAACTGTATTTGTACACTGGAACAGACCAAGGAAATAAATCTAAACAATAATGTTATCTTAACGGTTGTTCAAGAATGCACAAGGTCTTAGTGTTTACACCTGAATAAAAGGATCAGGTGGGAAGTAATGTACTCTCAAGAGCCTGGAACATTATACAGCATAATATAGCTAGTATGCTTCCATAAAGACAATTGTAGACTAGACTATTTCCATATCCCTTGACTTCAGCATTTTTGTTTTATGATAGGGTTGTGGGCATTGATCGAGTTAAATTATGGGTGGAATTCCCAACACTATTTTACGGTCAGCTTGTTTAATATCCTAAAGGAACATCAATCAAGTGGGATTTAACTAGGAAGGGGACAATGCAGAGGTGATGCTGAAGCTGTCCATCAGGCCAGTTTTACTGCTATCTGAAGGATGCTCAACTCACATAAGCCAAATGGCCACACGTGTATAGTCGTCCATCTTATACTGAACTTGTCGAGCTTATGTAGCCCACTTCCACCATGAGAACTCATTAAACAATTTTGTTTTAACTGCTGGTTGGTTGGCATGGTCATATAGCACCAGCTGTGTCCAACACTGGACGAATATTGAGGTATTATGCCTCAACTTTTTGCACGCACTGAGAAGACAGCCCTTTGGGCCATCCTATTAGAGAAGTAATTAGTGAAATATAACGTAGCTGATCACAAGTCACCAAACCTACACCCCTTTTACGTAACATACTTTCCACTTCCAAAATTTGTTCCTCAGCAGTTTTTTCCCCCTCCTTACTCAATGAATTGCCTTCAAGATCTTGGCAAAAGACGTTAAGTGTCATAGCCACTAAATGATTTGATCTATCCAAGTCATTAAGTTGAGGTTGGAACAGAAATGTGCAGACTTTCTGCAGACTAAGATGTATTTTAAAACGGCCCACTCCTCTCAGACAGACAGGTTCAGGGGAACAGCCCTGCAGTGTGAGCTCACACACCATTATCTTTGTTCTCTTCTTGGTCTCCCTCACTTTTTTTTGTCATAGAGAGCGTGAGCTATTGTTGGGCATTATCCAGATTTTCAAACAGTTTCTGTACCATATTTGGGGTATATGGTATTACCGAATATGCACAGAATATGCTATTTAAAAAATATATACTTTTTGTTGTTGTTGTTGCACAAAACAATTTAGGCACCAGGGATCTTGATCCAGGAGGGGATTGAATGTCTCTGCTGTAACCAATAAACTTGATCTTGACATCTAGCCACTTAGCTAGCAAGTTATCAAACCAAATCATAGCTGATGACTCCTTGCTGTCCCCAGTCCACCTGGTTGTGCTGCTGCTCCAGTTTCAACTGTTCTGCCTGCAGCTATGAAACACTGACCTGTTCACCGGACGTGCTACCTTGTCCCGGACCTGCTGTTTTCGACTTTCTCTCTCTACCGCACCTGCTGTCTCTAACTCTGAATGATCGGCTATGAAAAGCCAACTGACATTTACTCCTGAGGTGCCGACCTGTTGCACCTTCTACAATCCCTGTGATTAATATTATTATTTGACCCTGCTGGTCATCTATGAACTTTTGAACATCTTGGCCATGTTCTGTTATAATCTCAACCCAGCACAGCCAGAAGACGACTGGTTACCCCTCAGAGCCTGGCTCCTCTCTAGCTTTCTTCCTATATTCCTGTCTTTCTATGGAGTTTTTCCTAGCCACCGTGCTTCTACATCTGCATTGCTTGCTGTTTGGGGTTTTAGGCTGGGTTTCTGTACACAGCTTTGTGACATCGGCTGATGTAAGAAGGGCTTTATAAATACATTTGTTTGATTGGAGCCCAGAGCTGGATATAATTTATTTGACACATCTTAGATTTCTTATAATTATACTTAACTTATAGTTATAAACAGTGGCGTAGCACGCAGCCCCACTGTCCTTGCAAGGTGGGGGTGCTCCATATATACATGAACTCAGCAAAAATAGAAACGTCCCTTTTTCAGGAGCCTGTCTTTCAAAGATAATTCGTAAAAATCCAAATAACTTCACAGAACCTCATTGTAAAGGGTTTAAACACTGTTTCCATGCTTGTTCAATGAACCATAAACAATTAATAAACATGCACATGTGGAACGGTCATTAAGACACTAACAGCTTACAGACGGTAGGCAATTAAGGTCACAGTTATGAAAACTTAGGACACTAAAGAGGCCTTTCTACTGACTCTGAAAAACATCAAAAGAAAGATGCCCAGGGTCCCTGCTCATCTGCGTGAACATGCCTAAGGCATGCTTCAAGGAGTCATGAGGACTGCAGATGTGGCCAGGGCAATAAATTGCAATGTCCGTATTGTGAGACGCCCAAGACAGCGCTACAGGGAGACAGGATGGACAGCTGATCGTCCTCGCAGTGGCAGACCATGTGTAACAACACCTGCACAGGATCGGTAAATCCAAACATCACACCTGCGGGACAGGTACAGGATGGCAACAACTGCCCGAGTTACACCAGGAACGCACAATCTCTCCATCAGTGCGCAGAATGTCCGCAATAGGCTGAGAGAGGCTGGACTGAGAGCTTGTAGGTCTGTTGTAAAGCAGGTCCTCACCAGACATCACCGGCAACAGCATCGCCTATGGGCACAAACCCACCGTCGCTGGACCAGACAGGACTGGAAAAAAGTGCTCTTCACTGACGAGTCATGGTTTTGTCTCACCAGGTGGAGGATCCGTCATGGTCTGAGGCGGTGTGTCACAGCATCATCGGACTGAGCAATCTCAACGCTGTGCGTTACAGGGAAGACATCCTCCTCCCTCATGTGGTACCTTTCCTACAGGCTCATCCTGACATGACCCTCCAGCATGACAATGCCACCAGCCATACTGCTCGTTCTGTGCGTGATTTCCTGCAAGACAGGAATGTCAGTGTTCTGCCATGGCCAGCGAAGAGCCTGGATCTCAATCCCATTGAGCACGTCTGGGACCTGTTGGATCGGAGAGTGAGGGCTAGGGCCAATTCCCCCCCCCCCCCCCCCAGAAATGTGACGGGAACTTGCAGGTGCCTTGGTGGAAGATTGGGGTAACATCTCACAGCAAGAACTGGCAAATCTGGTGCATTCCATGAGGAGGAGATGCACTGCAGTACTTAGTATCTGGTGTGGCCACCAGCTGCATTGACTTTTACTTTTGATTTGGACCCCTCCCCCTTTGTTCAGGGGCACATTATTCAATTTCTGTTAGTCACATGTCTGTGGAACTTGTTCAGTTTGTGTCTCAGTTGTTGAATCTTATGTTCTTAACATATTTACACATGTTAAGTTTGCTGAAAATAAATGCATTTGACAGTGAGAGGACGTTTCTTTTTTTGCTGAGTTTACATACACATTTAATCAATTTCTTTCGGTATTGAAAGTTATACCGTCGAAATACACCAGTATACGGTGTATCGCCCAAGCCTAACGTGAGCCCTTAACGTTTTAGCACTGTATTATGTTAGCAGCCCTTAAAATGTATTTCCTTAAGATGAAATTAACCAATGTCCACAACTCAGCTCAATTTATCCATGCATCCCTCTCCCTCTATCTCTCTCCTTTCTTCTCTCGACCTCTCTATAGCTATGGGAGCTATCCTCAGGGGAGATGCTCCTGTCTGTTCTCTTTGACGTGGGCATCATGTCAGTGACCCTTGACCCCTGCGAGTACTACCTCTTCTGTGGCGGTAAGCTATCTTTTTTTCTGTCTTCCCCACCTTAGCTTTCCTTGGGTTAACGTCTCAACGGCTTTAATTCACAAACTGTGGGTCTACCTTAATCGAGCATCCATCAAGCGCAACCTTGCTCACTTGAACATGGGTTTTTGTTTCATAACGTCAAGGTTTCATCAGTGGCCTTCCTGTACATTATAAACAGGTTGCCCTACCATAAATAACCAACCCGTTGTGGATAGTGCCCATGGAGAGCAGTGTCTGGACAGGGGCGAGCTCAGACGGGTGACAGTAAATTGGAAAACAGATATACAGCGGGTACATTAGGCCACAGTCTGGCGACGCACCAAGAGAAAGTGACGTAGCTAAGAGACTTTGAACTGGCGTATCCATCTCTAAAATGGAGTTTGCATGTCATAACTTTATCTCCTGGTGTATTCAGTACATATTGTCCGCTGATATTTTTTATTTCAGTCTGACGTCACAACTAGGGCTAGGCAATATGGGCAAAATATAATATCACGGTATTTAAAAAAATAATAATAATAATTGGATGGTTTGGCAGTATTTTATATTTTTTAATAATAAAAGTTTGCTTTATGAGTAGTGCGTGACCCTAGGGTGGCACCACATACAGTGCATTCGGGAAAGTATTCAGAGCCCTTGACTTTTTGTCTTTGAGTTTTGACTTATTCTAAAATGGATTAAATCGTTTTTTCCCCCCTTATTAATCTACACACAATACCCCATAATAAAAAGCACAAAAAAAAAGTGAATTAATTTAATTTAAAAAATTGAAATATCACATTTACTCAAGTATTCAGACCCTTTCCTCAGTACTTTGTTGAAGCACCTTTGGCAGCGATTACAGTCTCGAGTCTTCTTGAGTATGATGTTACAAGCTTGGCACACCTGTGTTTGGGGAGTTTCTCCCATTCTTCTCTGCAGATCCTCTCAAGCTCTGTCAGGTTGGACGGGGAGTGTCACTGCACAACTATTTTCAGGTCTCTCCAGAGATGTAAGACCGTGTTCAAGTCCGGGCTATGGCTGGGCCACTCTAGGACATTGATACTTGTCCCGAAGCCACTCCTGTGTTGTCTTGGCTGTGTGCTTAGGGTCGTTGTCCTGTTGGAAGGTGAACCTTCGCCCAAATCTGAGGTCCTGAGCATTCTGGAGCAGGTTTTCATCAAGGATATTTCTGTACTTTGCTCTGTTCATCTTTCCCTCGATCCTGACTAGTCTCCCAGTCCCTGCCGCTGAAAGACATCCCCACAGCATGATGCTTTACCATGCTTCATGGTGGCAGCATCATGGTGACATTCTTCCTCAAGATGTGAATGCCAAAGTGTTCAGTTTTGGTTTCATCAGACCAGATAATCTTGTTTCTGATGGTCTGAGAGTCCTTTAGGTGCCTTTTGTCAAACTCCAAGCGGGCTCTCATGTGCCTTGTACTGAGGAGTGGTTTCCGTCTGGCCATTCTACCATAAAGGCCTGATTGGTGGAGTGCTGCAGAGATGGTTGTCATTCTGGAAGGTTCTCCCATCTCCACAGAGGAACTCTGGAGCTTTGTCAGAGTGACCAACGGGTTGATTGCTCAGTTTGGCCGGGCGGCCAGCTCTAAGAAAAGTCTTGGTGGTTCAAAACTTCTTCCATTTAAGAATGATGGAGTCCACTGTGTTCTTGGGGACCTTCAATGCTGCAGACATTTTTTGGTACCCTTCCCCAGATCTGTGCCACGACACAATCCTGAGCTCTATGGACAATTCAGTCGACTTCATGGCTTGTTTTTTGCTCGGACATTCACTGTCAACTGTGGGACCTTTATATAGAAAGGTGTGTGCCTTTCCAAATCATATCCAATCAATGAATTTACCACAGGATCAGGATCATCAATCGAAACAGGATGGACCTGAGAGCAATTTCAATTCTAATAGCAAAGGGTCTGAATACTTATGTAAATAAGGTACTTCTGTTTTTTTTAATTAATTTGCACATTCTAAATGATTGCAATGGGTATTCATCCATGGATTGTTTTATACTGTTCAAAACAAAACCAAAAAAATTCTGCATTTTCATAAACGTATGCATTTCCTGTGTTAATTTGAGATAATTTCCATACTGCCACGTAGGGCTGCACAAAATGGGCAAACAATCTAGGCCTTATTTTTAACCAAATGTTGCAATTGCGATTTGACTTGAGATTTAGAGAAAAACACTTGAGTGAACTGTTGGAATCATGGAAATAGAATGATTATTCTAATTATATAGTTAGAATATAATAGTGGGCACTTTGAATACAGTATTTGACATGACAACAAATGAAAATGCCAGGGAGGAGTTATTGTGACCATATAGGATCAAATCAAATGTATTTATATAGCCCTTCTTACATCAGCTGATATCTCAAAATGCTGTACAGAAACCCAGCCTAAAACCCCAAACAGCAAGCAATGCAGGTGTAGAAGCACGGTGGCTAGGAAAAACTCCCTAGAAAGGCCAACACCTAGGAAGAAACCTAGAGAGGAACCAGGCTATGAGGGGTGGCCAGTCCTCTTCTGGCTGTGCCGGGTGGAGATTATAACAGAACATGGCCAAGATGTTCAAATGTTCATAAATGACCAGCACGGTCAAATAATAATAATCACAGTAGTTGTCAAGGGTGCAGCAAGTCAGCACCTCAGGAGTAAATGTCAGTTGGCTTTTCATAGCCGATCATTAAGAGTATCTCTACCGCTCCTGCTGTCTCTAGAGAGTTGAAAACAGCAGGTCTGGGACAGGTAGCACGTCCGGTGAACAGGTCAGGGTTCCATAGCCGCAGGCAGAACAGTTGAAACTGGAGCAGCAGCACGACCAGGTGGACTGGGGACAGCAAGGAGTCATCATGCCAGGTAGTCCTGAGGCATGGTCCTAGGGCTCAGGTCCTCCGAGAGAGAGAGAGAGAATTAGAGAGAGCATACTTAAATTCACACAGGACCCTGGATAAGACAGGAGAAGTACTCCAGATATAACAGACTGACCCTAGCCCCCCGACACATAAACTACTGCAGCATAAATACTGGAGGCTGAGACAGGAGGGGTCAGGAGACACTGTGGCCCCATCCGATGATACCCCCGGACAGGGCCAAACAGGAAGGATATAACCCCACCCACTTTGCCAAAGCACAGATATCTTCAACCACCAACTTACCATCCAGAGACAAGGGCGAGTATAGCCCACAAAGATCTCCGCCACGGCACAACCCAAGGAAGGGGGGGAGGGGCGCCAACCCAGACAGGGAGATCACGTCAGTGACTCAACCCACTCAAGTGACGCACCCCTCCTAGAGACGGCATGAAAGAGCACCAGTAAGCCAGTAACTCAGCCCCTGTAATAGGGTTAGAGAGGGGAACCGGCCAGGCAGAGACAGCAAGGGCGGTTCGTTGCCTTTCCGTTCCAGAGCCTTTCCGTTCACCTTCACACTCCTGGGCCAGACTACACTCAATCATATGACCAACTGAAGAGATGAGTCTTCAGTAAAGACTTAAAGGTTGAGACCGAGTCTGCATCTCTCACATGGGTAGGCAGACCATTCCATAAAAATGAGCTCTATAGGAGAAAGCCCTGCCTCCAGCTGTTTGCATAGAAATTCTAGGGACAATTAGGAGGCCTGCGTCTTGTGACCGTAGTGTACATGTAGGTATGTACGGCAGGACCAAATCAGAAAGATAGGTAGGAGCAAGCCCATGTAATGCTTTGTAGGTTAGCAGTAAAACCTTGAAATCAGCCCTTGCCTTAACAGGAAGCCAGTGTAGGGAGGCTAGCACTGGAGTAATATGATACAATTTTTTGGTTCTAGTCAGGATTCTAGCAGCCGTATTTAGCACTAACTGAAGTTTATTTTGTGCTTTATCCGGGTAGCCGGAAAGTATAGCATTGCAGTAGTCTAACCTAGAAGTAACAAAGCATGGATACGTTTTTCTGCATAATTTTGGGATTTTTGCAATGTTACGTAGATGGAAAAAAGCTGTCCTTGAAACAGTCTTGATATGTTCGTCAAAAGAGACATCAGGGTCCAGAGTAACGCCGAGGTCCTTCACAGTTTTATTTGAGACGACTTTACAACCATCAAGATTAATTGTCAGATGCAACAGAAGATCTCTTTGTTTCTTGGGACCTAGAACAAGCATCTCTGTTTTGTCCGAGTTTAAAAGTAGAAAGTTTGCAGCCAACCACTTCCTTATCTCTGAAACACAGGCTTCTAGCGAGGGCCATTTCGGGGCTTCACCATGTTTCATTGTACAGCTGTGTGTCATCCGCATAGCAGTGATAGTTAACATTATATTTTCGAATGACATCCCCAAGAGGTAAAATATATAGTGAAAACAATAGTGGTCCTAAAACGGAACCTTGAGGAACACCGAAATGTACAGTTGATTTGTCAGAGGACAAACCATTCACAGAGACAACCTGATATCTTTCCGACAGATAAGATCTAAACCAGGCCATAACTTGTCCGTGTAGACCAATTTGGGTTTCCAATCTCTCCAAAAGAATGTGGTGATTGATGGTATCAAAGGCAGCACTAAGGTCTAGGAGCACGAGGACAGATGCAGAGCCTCGGTCTGACGCCATTAAAAGGATCCATAGTGTTTATGTGTTTCCTAGGGGACCCTATAATCTTTGGCTTCATTGAATGCTTTCTCTTAGCAACTTCATGTAGCTAAAATATTCTTGCTTTGCCTATTCCTCTTTGATTTAGAAGATACTGTTGCATAAAACACATGCAGATTTAGGTCTACACCATCACTGGTATTATCAGGCTGGATAGCTAATTGAGTTTGCTCTGACTTTATTATCTAGCTAGCGATTAGCATTAGCGGCTAACAAGATTTAGGCCCAACTTGCTAATAAAGGACAAACTAGCTGTTTGCAGATGTAAGAAACACAAACCAATAGTGTAGTTATATTAAGAAGCAAAGTGCAAACAGCATCGTTGTCATCAACATTGTTGCAAACTGAACACAAGTGTCTCGTGGTCGAAGGAACAACAAATGCGCTCCTTGAGTGACGGGGCGGGGCTAGGTCTGTGTGGAAGCAGCATGCAGAAAGAGAGCGCGGCGAGGGAGAACTCAAGAAGGGAAGTAAACTATAAAATGGACGTTGCAAACTGCGTATCACATTTAACAAACCAAACATTCAAATACCATTATAGAAGGTAAAGTAAAACCGGTCCAAACCGGTCCGTGCATCAGTTCCGGCCTATCGTAAAATACGGTATACCGCCCAGCCCAGGTCACAACTAGTATCTTTGAAGACTGCAGATGAATAGAGTCAAATAAGCACATTTATTTCCAGCACATGAAAATAACTTTCCATATACTGTCATCAAACCCGTTACCTAATTTATTAATTATTTTAATGAAAACTTTATTTAATTTTCACAGGTGAAGGCACACATCAGGACACTTTTTCCATGTACACACAACTGACAAACAAAATAAATAAATTCAGAACATTACAAATAAAATAATCCCCCTCCACGTGTCAGTTGCCTTATAATACAACTTTGACTCAATTCCCTATGAGTTAGCCCTGTACATTTCTAGTGACGCACGAAAATACAGTAAACTTCGTAAGAGGTGTCCCTCTGATCAGCTGACAGCACCTTGATGTGTCTCCTCAGTGCTGGCATGGAACAGAGCTGCTAAAGTTTGTTAGTGAAGAGGGGAATGGGATTGATGTTTGGACCGGCCCACATCTCTCTGGTGCACAGGGGAGGTCAAGGCAGGTTATGCTTGCACAAAGCTTCATCTGGTGGGAGATCGGTAGGGCATTTCCAGAACATTACTCTGCAGCATCCCTATAGTATCTTTACTTGGGCTCACCCTGGGTTTTCCAACTTACAGTAAGCCACTGAGAAAGACTTCTTCAGTTGAAAGGGAAAATATAAATACAACGTTAATCTACCACTATTTGTAATTCTGCACATGTAGTGCGGATTCTCTAAAAGCACTCGACTGTTGATTTTCCATTAACTTTCTAAGCATTGCACCATCCTTGTATGGGTGAATCCCCACTGTTGGCCTGAAAGGTGGAGAGATTGTAGAAAACGGGAAAGGGGGGGTCACTGGCATGACCAGTGTGTTTGGGTTGTAAATAATCGGGGTCTTTCACAGGGACTGTTGTCTGTACCCATGCCTCTTGAGGGACTTATTTTCTCCCTGTGTAGCTCCTGGTTGCTGTACATTCCCATGAGACTAGTCAAGTGTAGTGGAGGCTCCTCAGAGGGGAAGGGGAGGACCATCCTCTTCAGGGAATTTCAGAAAAATGTAAATAGTGAAACATTAAAAGTTATCCTTTTTAGATACAACTATACTAAATATAGTCACGTCATCAAATAACTGCTCAAAACACACTGTTTTGCAATGGTCTACATTAGCCTCAACAGCACTCTCTAGGGTAGCACCATGGTGTAGCCGGAGGACAGCTATTTTCCGTCCTCCTCTGGGTTCATTAACTCCAATACAAAACTTAGGAGGCTCATGCTTATCAGCCCCTTCCTTAGACTCACAAAGTAATTATGACAGGTTTGAGGACATCCTCCAGAAGTCAACAGAGCTCTTGCAGTTTGAACTAACATCTTGTCTACCCAATCAACGGATCAGAGAATGAATCTAGTATTGAAAGTTTAAGCTACATCTAGCTAGCACTGCAGTGCATAAAGTGTGGTGAGTAGTTGACTCAGAGAGAAGGACAATATTTGAACAGTTTTGAACAAATTATTTTCTTCAAAAATTGACGGTTTATTAACGCGTAAGTTCTAGTTTGTTGACTATAACGTTAATATGGTGGCAATGATGTAGGCTGTGTAGCGGTTAGTGGTTATGGTGTAAAGGTTTGGCTTGAGGAGGTTTTTGTACCTTGTCACAGACCTCTGTTGTGTTGTGCACTGAAGTCTACAAGCGAAGGGAAAAGGTGAGAGGAGGAGAGCGCGTAAATGCGAGAAGGAATTATACAACGAGCAAAGTGATGATGCTGTATGTGGCTACTATGAAAGTAAACTGTGTGTGCAGGTGATTCTTTCTGACAATTCTGTTGCAAAACATTTCTTAAACAAAAGCAGAGGAAATGAAACCGGGAGGGACCTACCTGAATTTGTCCAATAGAAACTCTATATTTTTTGTGTGATTACACTCCAGATCAGCTAGATGCAGGCAAAGGTGTTCAAGGCGGTATTGAATGTGTTACTGTCTGTTACCTTGATTACGCAAATTTGTCTCTCGACCTGTGCACCTATGTAATAAACATTCATTTGCAGGCTAGGTTGTAGCAACCTCATGATGGATATAGGGCAAATTCTAGTAACATGTAGTAGCCTAAACCTGTCTGTTACATTGCGACGGGTTAATGGAATATGAATGACCGTCATCCAATATGCTGTAATAGAAATAATGCGATGCTCGTTAAAAAAAAAATGCTCCCCCCTAATCTTGAACGGCACCAACTGCCACTGGTCAAGTGGGATCCTTTCTGACAGCTTCTCTTCAAGGAGAAAGGAGGCCTGTCATGGTTCAGAGTCACAGCCCCCCCGGTTTAGTGCATCTAGACTTACTGTAACATGCTAACCAGGATCTTTGTTCTTCAGCTTTGACAGATCATTTAACACAAGATGGACTTTTGTATTAGGCATGATTTATGGTTTATTTGCAGGATGGGCTTCTTTTGTGCCCCAGGAAGCCACATTTCCGTGCATAACAATGTGTGTTTGTCAAGCTGCACCGAATTAATCCAAATTGAGTATGTAACCGACACAACCAACTGGATCAGAGAAGACGTCAATGGATGTTGTTTAGTTTGAGGTTCAAGCTTTGTCCTCTCTTCTCCTTTCTACTTGTCATGAGTTTCACGTCAGGTAAAGAAACTTGCAGAAAAGACTCAATTAAACAAGACAGAAATTAATGGGAACATTTTTGCAGAAGAAAGGATCCCCCTCCCCTCATTAGAATATCCCACTTCTATTTAAAACCTGATTTTCCCTCATTCTGGCTCTTGCAGTCGTACAAAACTGGGAGTGAGTCACTCCTTGTGCAGGCGGGTTGCCCGTAGGCATCACCCCCCATTATAGACACTTCCTGTCTCCTTTCTCTTCCTCTCACAGTCCTGCAGGAAGTTCAGACTGAGTGCCTCCAAATCTGTGCTTCAATGACAGAGTCTCACTGCTCCATGTATCGATAATTAAAACTCGCACATTTCAACCTCCTTACTCGTCATCTCATTTACTTTGTAATTGTGTACACCCCCCCCCCCCCCCCCCACTCCTCCCCCCCAAATCCGCGACGCTGGAAATGTTGTGGGTGGCACTTGGATGTATGGCCAAACAAACAATATCCCAGAAGCATCAGGTTTGAGTGGAGAAAAGCCCTCTTCTGTGAAAGAGTGATACAGATACACGCCCCCCTCTACCACTGACTCATGGTTATTGTTCCAGTCCTCTCACAGGTTATTAATACAAAAAACAAGTTAATGTTAGTCAGTCAGTCTGACAGGGAGCATGTCAATATTCACAGAAACGGTCATATAGATCTAGACTGCTCCTTTAGTTTTTGTTAGAATTTTTTTATCTACGGTTCAGATTACTTCGTCTAATATTCTGCTATTGGTCAGGGGACTACACCGCTTATGTTATTTTAATTATTTTACATAAGTATAGCAATAATTGCTTTTAATGTTGTAGTGGAATGACTTGACCTCAGGAAGAATGGCTTAAAGTCATGAAATTGTCATTGATATGACAAGATTTCTGAGACGGCATATAATTTCATTTATTCATATTGAAGTATGATTCATGTATGCTAAAAAGACCTGTTGCAAGCTGTAATTATTGAGATAGAACATTTCCCTGGTCAAGATCCTGTTTGGATACAAGAGTTGCTCGACTTATTAAATCCTACCGACCCCTTTACTTTGGTCCTGTATCTCTAATCATATCTTATTCGTGTGCTAACGTTCCTCAGATCTTTATTGCTTGCCTTTAAAGGCCCAGTGCAGCCAAAATTAAGTTTTCACTGTGTTTTGTATCATATTGTACGACAGATAATGAAAAATAACATTGTGAAAGTTTGAAAAAAATGTATCATTGTTATTTCCTGATAGTTGCTGGTTGAAAATACAATGTACACAGGACCTTCTAATCATCCTGTTTGCATGGGAAGGAGTTTCGGCTTGCCTGGTAACCAATTTACTGCATGGTGATGTCAATAGACCAATAACAAAGAGTTCCAAACCTCTCTGCCAATAACAGCTAGTTTTAAGTTCACCCCTCGCCACGCAGACCACTCCCAGACAGTCTTAGCAAAATTCTTCCTTGAGAAACTAAAAAGCAATTTTTGTCAATTTTAATGGAAAACTATCACAGTAGGGTACTTAATTGTTACCCGGAAATGATTTGATATTGATATAAAACCGTCTGCATTGGGCCTTTAAAGATTTTGAAAGCCAAGCCGCTACCCCATTGACTCGCACACCTTGGACTTCCAACCAGTCTTTAGAAGCTTAATTATTTAGGAATGCTGCATCTTAAAGATCAATTGGATAATTAAGATAATTGGAGAGAGAAGACCGCTTTTATAGCCCCGCTCTGCATTAAATCAATTACATTAACTCTGCATTGTTGCTTTCTATGGTTAAAGTTAAGTCTATAGATGCTAGTGAGTGAAATCACAGCTTTTTACTGCTCCACCATTTCCTCTTCCCTCTGGCTTCCCCCTAGCTCTTAAATTATAATGATCTACCTCATTATGCCGCATTCTTTGTCATTCATTCTAAAGAAATTGCAGATCATCTGTATCTCATTCTTTCCTTGTTTGGATTGAGAATGGATATTGTGGTTTAATCCTCTAAATTGATGAGTTTGTACATCTTTGATAAAGACATCTCTTCCCTCTTTCTGGTTAACATTGCTTGACACTCTGAATGACTGCTTGTCTTGAAAGTGAGCGTTATTACTTTGGGCCAACTGGATTCCATCACAAATGTTTGATATTTTTCATTTTTTATGTATTCATTTTTACATAATTTGTCTGAATCCATTAGGGTTGTTGCATATCTGAACATATTGTGGTTTATTTTTAACAAAGAGTGGGATCACTTTGTATTAAAACTACCTGTATACTGTATTTGGACAGCAGCAACCACATCTCCTGATACAGCTTAAAATGTTATTCTGAATATAATATTGAAACTGCCACCTCTACAGTCAGCATCCAAAAGGCATTAACGCTTCACCAGCACGTCTTTTCCTGCTCCCCTAATTGTGCTGTTTACCCGATTTGGAGAGGGTTATTCATTTCCTAGACAGCTTAACTGTGAATGTGCCTTTGGATCATTGTTTAATAAAGGGGATTTCATACCCTAGCTGGGCAGAAGTTCTTATGCATTCTGAGTGAGAGCTGAGTTTGTTGTGCGGTTTACTTCCCCCCTTGTCAAAATTGTTCAGCAGGAGATGAGACAGTGAGGCCAGAATTGTCACATTTGGATAAATAGGCCTAGTGACAGACAGACAGGCTGAGAATTCTCTTCCCCACTGTGAGCCAGCAGCAACCAGCTGTTTCCTTTTCCTGCAGTGTGAAGGTTTTGAAATGTAATCCTGACAAGACTTTTTTGCCATAGAAAATACATAATTTTCTTGCTAAATGGTTCCGGACATCCCTCACGGATTTAAGCACTTGATTTTAACATTTTAACAGGCTAATGTCACAATTTTGTATTTATTTCATCCTTCATCGGTGGTGGATTAGACTAATTACTGTATTTTTCATTCCACTTCCAACATTTGAGTTAATGGAGTCGTGTGAAATGATACACCCATGCTTCCCTCCCACTCAAACCTTCGCTTAATGATTTGAATTTCAGTGTTCTGGCCAGAGTATCAAGCCCAGGCCAGGCTTCTACACAGACAAAATTATTAACTATTAACCAAATCCCTTTCAAGTCCACTTGTCATGTTTAATTGAGTGCCCTCAAAATAGGCAGTATAGAAGTGATGTAATGATTAAAGTTGGTCATAGTCAAGTCCAGCGGTGTCCAGTCCTCCCTTCCTTGCTGCCTGTCTGATGCAACCGCATCCCTAATTAAAGCAATTAAGTCAATCCATCAAACCATTAAGAGGCTGGACAAGGCCACAAATTCCCTGCCAACTTAATAGAGGAGAGGGGGGAACATGTTAGTGAGTGTACCTGAGACGCAAGCTAATTAGCTCTGGGAATGAAAAACAACTATCAGAAGTTTGAGGTTTGCTTACTCTGATGAACTTCTGTTGACTTCTTTCTTCTGATCTGCAGAGCCTAAGTCGGGATAAGACATTCCAGTCGGACAACGAGGGTAACCAGGTTTTCAAAGAACACAGGTGGGCTGCCTTCAAGGGCTCTTCTATTTAATATATGCCATTTAGCAGACACTTTTTTCCAAAGCGAACTTAGTCATGCGGCATACATTTTACATATGGGTGGTCCTGGGAATCGAAGGCACTATCCTGGCATTGTAGTGTAGTAATATTTGATATGTGTATATGTTTGATATACAGTATATTATATATACATCACATGCGACTCGTAATAAGACAAGCATTTTATTAGGCTAATTGTTATATGACTCCATAAAGATCATTTCAATTTACAAGCAAGGATTAGGCAATGAGTTGACGTTGACTAGCAAGAATTCGTCTGAGAATTGTATTTATCAAAGGCAGATATTTCATTAACATTGTACAATGAATGGATTCACATACAATGCATGAAGCTTAAGTTACAAACCATTACAAAGCATACTTCTTGGCATATACAGTGCATTCGGAAAGTATTCAGACCCCTTGACTTTTCCATATTTTGTTACATTACAGCCTTATTCTAAAATAGATTAAATAATTATTTTTCCTCGTCAATCTACACGCAATACCCCATAACGAAGAAGTGAAAATAAGTTTTTAGAAATGTTTGCAAATGTATTAAAAATTATCGGATACCTTATTTATATAAGTATTCCGACCCTTTGCTATGAGACTCGAAATTGAGCTCAGGTGCTTCCTGTTTCCATTGATCATCCTTGGGATTTTTCTACAACTTGATTGGATTCCACCTGTGGTAAATTCAATTGATTGGACATGATTTTGAAAGGCACACACGCCTATATAAGGTCCCACAGTTGACACTGCATGTCAGAGCAAAAACCAAGCCATGAGGTTGAAGGAATTGTCCGTAGAGCGCCGAGACAGGATTGTGTCGAGGTACAGATCTGGGGAAGGGTACCAAAAATGTCTGCAGCATTGAAGGTCCCCAAGAACACAGTGGCCTCCATCATTCTTAAATGGAAGAAGTTTTGAACCACCAAGACTCTTCCTAGAGCTGGCCGCCCGGCCAAACTGAGCAATCGGGGGAGAGGTTCCTTGCTTAGGGAAGTGACCAATAACCCGATGGTCACTCTGACAGAGCTCCGTAGTTCCTCTGTGGAGATGGGAGAACCTTCCAGAAGGACAACCGTCTCTGCAGCACTCCACCAATCAGGCCTTTATGGTAGAGAGGCCAGACAGAAGCCTCTCTTCAGTAAAAGGCACATGACAGCCGCTTGGAGGTTCCCAAAAGGCACCTAAAGGACTCTCAGACCATGAGAAACAAGATTCTCTGGTCTGATTGAACTCTTTTGCCTGAAAGCCAAGTTTCATGTCTGGAGGAAACCTGGCACCATCCAGGTGGCAGCATCATGCTGTGGGGATTTTTTTTACCGGCAAGGACTGGGAGACTCAGAGGGGAAAGATGAACTGAGCAAACTACAGAGAGATTTTTGATGAAAACCTACTCCAGAGCGCTCAGGACCTCAGACTGTGGCGAAGGTTCACCTTCCAGCAGGACAACGTCTCTAAGCACACAGCCAATACAACGCAGAAGTGGTTTCTGAATGTCCTTGAATGGCCCAGCCAGAGTCTGGACTTGAACCGGATCGAACTACTGGAGAGATCTGAAAATAGCTGTGCAGCGATGCTCAACATCCAAGCTGACATAGCTTGAGAGGATCTGCAGAGAAGAAGTTAAAGCTGTCATCAAGGTAAAGGGTGGCTAACCATGACTGCATGGCCATGCACGCCTCCAACTTGATCATCAAGTTTGCAGACGACACAAAAGTTGTAGGCTTGATCACCAACAACGACTAGACAGCCAATAGGGAGGAGGTGAGGGCACTCGGAGTGTGGTGTCAGGAAAACAACCTCTCACTAAAATTCAACAAAACAAAGGAGATGATCATGGACTTCAGGAAACAGCAGAGGGAGCACCCCCCTATCCACATCGACGGGACAGCAGTGGAGAAGGTGGAAAGGTTTAAGTTCCTCGGCATACACATCACGGACAAACTGAAATGGTCCACCCACACAGACAGTGTGGTAAAGAAGGCGCAACAGCGCCTCTTTAACCTCAGGAGGCTGAAGAAATTTAACAGATGCACAATAGAGAGCATCCTGTCGGGCTGTATCACTGCCTGGTTCGGCAACTGCACCGACCACAACCGCACGTCTCTCCAGAGGGTGGTGCGGTCTGCCCAACGCATCACCGGGAGCAAACTACCTGCCCTCCAAGACACCTACAGCACCCGATGTCACAGGAAGGCCAAAAAGATAATCAAGGACAACAACCCCCGAGCCACTGCCTGTTCACCCCGCTACCATCCAGAAGGCGAGGTCAGTACAGTTGCGTCAAAGCTGGGACCGAGAGACTGAAAAATAGCTTCTATCAAGGCCATCAGACTGTTAAACAGCCATCACTAACACAGAGAGGCTGCTGCCTACATACAGACTTGAAATCATTAGACACTCTAACAAATGGATCACTAGTCACTTTATTAATGCCACTTTAATAATGATGTAATAAATCATGTTTCTTAAATTACTCATCCCGTATGTATATACTGTATTTTATACCATCTTTTGCATCTCGTCTATGCCGGTCGGTCATGGCCCATCCATATATTTATATGTACATATTCTTATTCCATCCCTTCTCTTAGATTTGTGTGTATTAGGTAGTTGTTGTGGAATTGTTAGATGACTTGTTAGATATTGCTGCACTGTCAGAACTAGAAGCACAAGCATTTCGCTACATTCGCAATAACATCTGCTAACCATGTGTATGTGACCAATAACATTTTATTTGACTGAAGAATCGCAAATATATAATATATTTTGATTTGTTTAACAGTTTTTTTTTTGTTACTACATGATTCCATATGTGTTATTTCATAGTTGGTGTCTTCCCTATTATTCTTCAATGTAGAAAATAGTAAAAAATTAAATAAAAAATACTGCAATGAGTAGGTGTGTCCAGACTTTTGACTGGTACTATATTTGTTCAGATCCTTTACTCAGTACTTTGTTGAAGCCCCTTTGGCAGCGATTACAGCCTTGGGTCTTCTTGGGTATGATGCTACAAGCTTGACATCTGTATTTGGGGGGTTTCTCCCATTCTTCTCTGCAGATCCTCTCAAGCTCTGTCAGGTTGGATGGGGAGCATTGCTGCACAGCTATTTTCAGGTCTCTCCAGAGATGCTCGATCGGGTACAAGTCCGGGCTATGACTGGGCCACTCAAGAACATTGAGGCTTGTCGCTTTGTCTTTATGGGATATTGTGTGTAGATTGATGAGGGGGAAAAAATCTGTAATACATTTTATAATAAGTCTGTAATGTAACAAAATATTAAAGGGTCTAAATACTTTCTGAATGCACTGTAACCGTCAAACCCGTTTTTAAATAGGCCTATACTACAACCATTTTAAGGAAACAAATATTTATTTACTTTTGTTTTCATGTAGATGAACTTTACCTTTTAGCGGGAGTGTTTACTAATGATTATAAGCAATTGTTTTGCTAACTTAATCTGTCTATTAAACATTCTACATCTCCTCGTTCCAACTGTCCTTTCTTTTATACAATTCCCGTTTTCATTGCTTGCTACTTGCTACTACTGGTATAATTTCACACAGAATCTTTTCTTAATCTTTAGACTAATCAACGTTGATGAGACCCAGTCCTGGCCCATATGCTGCCCTAGGCGAGGCAAAACAAAAATGCTGCCCTTCTATCCCTGCAGAATAGTAGCCTAGGCTATAGCCTACAGTGTCAGCCACAATGCACCTTTATGAATGCCCATGTTGTAGCCTACCGTTTGTAAAACAGACTATTTACTCTTAATCCCTGTCATTTGGTTGCATACATTTCTGTTAATGCATGTATTAATTACAGTAATTTACCATTCTCGGAATGGAGCGTCTGCAAAATTGAATTTTGCCACTTGACTTGTTTGGTGCTTAATACACTACTTGACCAAAAGTATGTGGACATCTGCTCGTCGAACATCTCATTCCAAAATCATGGGCATTAATATGGAGTTGGTCTCCCCTTTGCTGCTATAACAGCCTCCACTCTTCTGGGAAGGCTTACCACTAGATGTTGGAACATTGCTGCGGGGACTTGCTTCCATTCAGCCACAAGAGCATTAGTGAGGTTGGGCACTGATATTGGGCGATTAGGCCTGGCTTGCATTCGGCGTTACAATTCATCCCAAAGGTCTTCGATGGGGTTGAGGTCAGTGCTCTGTGCAGGCCAGTCAAGTTCTTCCACACCAATCTCGACAAACCATTTCTGTATGGACCTCACTTTGTGCACGGGTGCATTGTCATGCCAAAACAGGAAATGGCCATCCACAAAGTTGGAAGTACAGAATTGTCTAGAATGCCATTGTTTGCTGTAGCATTAAGATTTCCCTTCACTGGAACTAAGGGGCCTAGCCCAAACCATGAAAAACAGCCCCATTCCTCCTCCACCAAACTTCACAGTTGGCACTATGCTTTGGGGTAGGTAGCGTTCTCCTGCCATCTACCCAAACCCAGCTTCAGCCGTCGAACTGCTAGATGGTGAAGCATGATTCATCACTCCAGAGTTCAATGACGGCGATCTTTACACCATGCAAGCCGACACTTGGCATTGCGCATGGTGGTCTTAGGCTTGTGTGAGGCTGCTCGGCCATGGAAATTTCTTCAAGCTCCCGACAGTTCCCAATAGTTCTTGTGCTGGCGTTACTTCCAGAGGTAGTTTGGAACTCGGTTGTGAGTGTTGCAACCGAGGACATATTTTTATGCGCTACTGGCTTCAGCACTTGTTTGTCCCATTTTGGGAGCTTGTGTGACCTACCACTTCGCGGCTGAGATGTTGTTTCTCCTAGACGTTGCCATTTCACAATAACAGCACTTACAGTTGACCGGGGCAGCTCTAGCAGGGCAGAAATTTGACAAACTGACTTGTTGGAAAGGTGGCTGGCATCCTATGATGGTGCCACGTTGAAAGTCACTGAGCTCTTCAGTAATACCATTCTACTGCCAATGTTTGTCTATGGAGATTGCATGGCTGTGTGCTCGGTTTTATACACATCCGCAACGGGTGTGGCTGAAATAGTCGAATCCACTAATTTGAAGGGGTGTCCAAATACTTTTGTATATACAGTGGGGAGAACAAGTATTTGATACACTGCTGATTTTGCAGGTTGTCCTACTTACAAAGCATGTAGAGGTCTGTAATTTTTATCATAGGTACACTTCAACTGTGAGAGACGGAATCTAAAACAAAAATCCAGAAAATCACATTGTATGATTTTTAAGTAATTCATTTGCATTTTATTGCATGACATAAGTATTTGATCACCTACCAACCAGTAAGAATTCCGGCTCTCACTGACCTGTTAGTTTTTCTTTAAGAAGCCCTCCTGTTCTCCACTCATTACCTGTATTAACTGCACCTGTTTGAACTCGTTACCTGTATAAAAGACACCTGTCCACACACTCAATCAAACAGACTCCAACCTCTCCACAATGGCCAAGACCAGAGAGCTGTGTAAGGACATCAGGGATAAAATTGTAGATCTGCACAAGGCTGGGATGGGCTACAGGACAATAGGCAAGCAGCTTGGTGAGAAGGCAACAACTGTTGGCGCAATTATTAGAAAATAGAAGAAAATAGAAGAAGTTCAAGATGATGGTCAATCACCCTCGGTCTGGGGCTCCATGCAAGATCTCACCTCGTGGGGCATCAATGATCATGAGGAAGGTGAGGGATCAGCCCAGAACTACACGGCAGGACCTGGTCAATGACCTGAAGAGAGCTGGGACCACAGTCTCAAAGAAAACCATTAGTAACACACTACGCCGTCATGGATTAAAATCCTGCAGCGCACACAAGGTCCCCCTGCTCAAGCAGGCGCATGTCCAGGCCCGTCTGAAGTTTGCCAATGACCATCTGGATGATCCAGAGGAGGAATGGGAGAAGGTCATGTGGTCTGATGATTCAAAAATAGAGCTTTTTGGTCTAAACTCCACTCGCCGTGTTTGGAGGAAGAAGAAGGATGAGTACAACCCCAAGAACACCATCCCAACCGTGAAGCATGGAGGTGGAAACATCATTCTTTGGGGATGCTTTTCTGCAAAGGGGACAGGACGACTGCACCGTATTGAGGGGAGGATGGATGGGGCCATGTATTGCGAGATCTTAGCCAACAACCTCCTTCCCTCAGTAAGAGCATTGATGATGGGTCGTGGCTGGGTCTTCCAGCATGACAACGACCCGAAACACACAGCCAGGGCAACTAAGGAGTGGCTCCGTAAGAAGTATCTCAAGGTCCTGGAGTGGCCTAGCCAGTCTCCAGACCTGAACCCAATAGAAAATCTTTGGAGGGAGCTGAAAGTCCGTATTGCCCAGCGACAGCCCCGAAACCTGAAGGATCTGGAGAAGGTCTGTATGGAGGAGTGGGCCAAAATCCCTGCTGCAGTGTGTGCAAACCTGGTCAAGAACTACAGGAAACGTATGATCTCTGTAATTGCAAACAAAGGATTCTGTACCAAATATTAAGTTCTGCTTTTCTGATGTATCAAATACTTATGTCATGCAATAAAATGCGAATTAATTACTTAAAAATCATACAATGTGATTTTCTGGATTTTTGTTTTAGATTCCGTCTCTCACAGTTGAAGTGTACCTATGATAAAAATTACAAAAATTACAAAATTACAAATCGGCAAAATCGGCAGTGTATCAAATACTTGTTCTCCCCACTGTATAGTGTATATCCCTGTTTTGGTACCATACCTGGAATGTGCATACATGGTAATTCGGTTGTCTGTAATGTGTGAACAGAAGCAAGATAACAATGCTGAAACTCTGCTGTAAGAAAACAGGTTCGCTATACTCGCATTAACATCTGCTAACCATGTGTATGTGACAAATACATTTGATGTGATTTTGATTTGATTTGAAATGCTAGGTTTTTTTCCTCCAGCAATGGCTTTTGTCCTCCCTTGTGATGTAACTGGACTAAAGCCTAGAGACGCATGTCATTTGTAAGGAAACTAACAATAGCATTTAAGAAATCAGGAGAAAGAATCCGATCAGAACTGGAGAAATAAAACATCTGATATAACGCACTTGCTGAAATTGAGATTTTGTGTGACTCTAGATTACATCCATTATTTACTTGGTTAATAATGGAAAAGCTTAGACAAATGTTGACCCCAAACATGATGTTTGAGAAACCTATTTTATTAAGTGGTGATCTCCCTTTCCACTCAACCCTCCACAGGAAGCTAGTGACCTGTCTGTCTGTGTCTATGGACGGCACTCTCCTCCTCTCGGGCTCCCACGACGAGACCATACGACTGGGACATCCAAAGCAAGCAGAGCAGCCGTAGCATCAACCACAAAGGTAAGCTTGAATGACCCCTCGTCTCAACAAACCCTTGTCTCACCTCAGTGGTCCAAACCCATCTCTTCAGTTCAGCCGTTGAGACATTGATTTCTCCCCCAACACCCTGAGTCATACATCACCTAATCTGCCGAGACTGAATGGGATGCATGAGATAACGAGCTGCAGTAGTTCCAGTCTTTGGGTTTTCGTCACTCGTTATATAGACTTTTCAGGATTGGGTGAATGCGGTGCTTAAACGTCTTCGCTTCGAGTACTTTGTGCGTTTGCCCACACGGATCAGAAGGGGAGGGGGATTTGGCTCAGTTTCCTTTTGCGAGGGTGGAGACTTTGTAAACTGCTGGAACTCTCAATTTCTAACACGTATAGACCCAGAAGTTAAGCACACATCTGACCCAATGACGCAAGATTTTACTTCTGGGTTGACCAAGATTATACATCACCCTGCCCCCCGGCCCGTGTTAGAAAACCTTTCCACTGTTGCCCTTCCTTGAGGTCATGGAGTGTACGGTTTGACATGCATGCCCTTCAGCCTGTACTATGCTCCAGGTGCCGGCTTTGTCTGCTCGTGCTCTCCGTCTCTCTTACTGGGCGCCAACGGCAGACGCCAAACTCAATTCCCTTCTTGCTCTATGCTTTGGGTTCAGCTTTGGCTGTTGTGTAGTGGTACGCTGATGTGTTTATTTATGTTTGCTCTTAATATTACTTTGTGAAGCAGATATAGAGGGCTTGCAGTTGCGTCACAAATCACCTGACAACCGCGCCATGTTGGAAGTCTGTTGGAAGCAGATCTACTAAGCTAATTGTTAAAAGAATGAAGATAATGTGTTCAAAGATACAGTTAATGACTATAAGGGAGCTGAGCTCTCAAAGTAGAGAGTTGTTTTTTTCTCCGTGGAGTTACCATCACATTGAGGCGTCTGGTCTTTCTATGGGCCACAGCACCCACTCAGTGTGACGGTGGAGTCCCTTTCTGTTCATTAAGTGCTTTTAGAGAACTGGGATTTGGTTGCATCACTGGGCAGGTTGCGAACTCATTTTGTTTTAATAGGATGTTTCTGTTTATTCAGCCACTGTGACTGGTTGGCTGTCTATCAGTTTTGGCCGGATGGAGGAAGTAACGACGTTCAACAGCACTTTTATTGAACTGTCTTCTGGGATAACTAAATGGAACCATGGCCTTGCCAGATCTTTTTTGGCAGTGCAATCTCTTGTTTTTTAGGGTTGGAGCTTGGTGTTATTTACCTCTGTCGAGTTTGTTGGTTTGCGTCATTATATGGCAGTCATCTGACTTTCTAAAGAGAAGGCTGAGAGGGTCATGCTGGGTGTTGTTCAGCGGTTTTATTTATTAAACACACAAAAACACACATTTCACTCACACAGCTGGAAAGGCACACTCCCCATTGCTGACCACCATCTGCAAAGCCTCAGAGCTGATCAACACTGCTCTGGAACTGAAATGATTGGGCTGTCAGAAAACACCACTAGCCCAGAGAGCTGTTTTCAGGTAATAAATTCTTCCTTGAAAATAATCGAGCAGTATATCAAGTCAAGAAGCAGCAGGCGAGTATTGAAATGTGAGAATGAATCTAATGATTCGGGTTTTAGCATGCCATTGTTGTGAGGGTGTTCAATGCAGGCCTCGCTAAAGAAGACAGGAATTTATTTGTTAAGCGATAATGCACTGCTTATGTGCATTCCACTCCTGTCATGCTAAACATTTTTGGCACTTGACACGGAGTACATAGACTGGAATGTTAGCACTAAACAGAGACTGGCGACCAGGCTTATAATTAGGCTAGATGATAAAGTTCAACATCAACAACCTATTTATTTTATGTAATTTGCTATGTGGTTTTTTAGTCAACTCCATTATTTAAATATTACAATGGAAATTTAATTGAAAATAATCTTTAATGACATCATCAGATTTGGACTATTCAACAACCCCAGTAGCAAAACAAGAGAAAACCACAAACTTTAGACTGCGGTCTATTTTCATACAGTAAATAAACAGCCCGTAACACTTGCACTAGTCAACTATGAACAACTATGAACACAACCACCACGCCGAAATTTATAGATGGATGTCAACTCTGTCTCCCCCGAGGGTGTCCATGGGCTGCATTCTGTGTCAGAGGCTCTCAACCTCTCTCCAGACGTCCTCCCATCCCCCACCTTGTCTTCCTCAAGGATCAGTGAAGAGGGTCAGTTCAGCCTGTAATTGAGTCGTCAGAAGGTCCCGGGCACCCCTCCCAAGCTCTAGCCCAGTTTCCCCAGCTCTGTTCTGGGAATGCAGTTATTGGCCCTCAGGCCTGCCTGATCATGGAGGCAATAAAAAACCATTCACAGCCCTTTTGCTCTAAGCTCCGCGGCTCGACCGGCACAAATCGGAAGAGCAGTGGTAGAAAATCAGAGCCACTGACAAGTGACAGGATGTTTATGGAATGGTGGCTTTGAAAACAAGGCTGTTGAAGAAATTAGGTGTACGGTCAATGTGCTTTAAACTAACTTCAGTTCAAATTATTTAGCATTTGGATTATTTAACAGATCATACCAGTCCCCCATAAACATTTTGTCTATTAAACTAAAAACGTCAGTGAAGAACACTTTTTTCCAGTCCTGTCTGGTCCAGCGACAGTGAGTTTGTGCCCATAGGCTGTTGCCGGTGATGTCTGGTAAGGAACTCCTTACAACAGGCCTACAAGCCCTCAGTCTAGCCTCTCTCAGCCTAATGCGGACAGTCTGAGCACTGATGGAAAGATTGTGCGTTCCTGGTGTAACTCGGGCAGTTGTTGTTGTTGCCATCCTGTAGGTGTGATGTTCGGCTGTAACGATCCAGTGCAGGTGTTGTTACACGTGGTCTGGCACTGCGAGGTCAATCAGCTGTCTGTCCTGTCTCCCTGTAGTGCTGTCTTACAGGCTGACTACACTGCTCGCGTCACGTGCGTGAGCGTTGCAAAATACATTTAGAAATCTATATTATTAAATTATTGCACCCACACTGCTCGCGCTTGTGAGCAACGAGCGTCTGCGTTGCCAGGGGCTAAAATAGAAGTCCGTTCTATTTGTGACGCAGATCACGCTGCAAGTCCTGCCTCCCCCATTTCCTCATTGGTTTATAGAAGCAGGTACCCACGTGCCATCTCCTCATTGGTTATACCCACATGCGTGACTGAGAGACCAACGAGGTCAGTGGCGGTAATGCACCTAATTTATGAAAGTTGCCAATCGCAATATAATGTCAAGAGAAGAAAAAGCCTAGAAGGAGGAGTGATGACTGGAAACGATTCGGTTGACCGTTTTATGTGTGGATTAACTGTTGGAGTAGAGGACCTTGTGCATTTCAGGTAAAATAACAACTCAATGTTTACATCCCAGGACAAATTAGCCAGTAACAGCACGCTAGCTAAATAGGACAAATTAGCTAGCAAGCTAGCTAGCTAAATTTACATTAATGTTTAATGCTTTTTGACCTGTTCCCAAAATAATGTAATTGCTTCAGAATTTTTGACATTTTAACGTGCGTGTCGTGATGGCATTTTGGTGTAGGGGACAAAATAAATGTATGCACGATGGCGCACGCATTCAGCCGGTTCGGGTTCCATGTTAGACGTCTCACAGTACGGACATTGCAATTTATTGCTCTATCCACATCTGCAGTCCTCATGCCTCTTTTCAGCATGCCTAAGGCACATTCACGCAGATAAGCAGGGACCCTGGGCATCTTTCTTTTGGTGTTTTTCAGAGTCAGTAGAAAGGCCTCTTTAGTGTCCTAAGTTTTCATAACTGTGACTTTAATTGCCTACCGTCTGTAAGCTGTTAGTGTCTTAACCACCGTTCCACATGTGCATGTTTATTAATTGTTTATGGTTCATTGGTCAAGCATGGAAACAGTGTTTAAACCCTTTACAATGAAGATCTGTGAAGTTATTTGGATTTTTACGAATTATCTTTGAAAGACAGGGTACTGAAAAACAGACGTTTCTTTTTTTGCTGAGTTTATGATGGTACCATTGGTGTGAGTGGTCGGAGGACAAAACAGAGGCCTCAACCTATATCCTACTTCTTGATTATTTATATTATTATTATTATCTATATTATTATTATTATCTATTAGTATTATCATTCATATCTATATTATTATTATCTATTTTTATCATCTATATTATGATCTATATTATTTTTAGTATTATAATAATCTATATTATTATTATTATTATTATCTTTATTATAAATATAATCTATATTATTTTTATTATTATAATAATCTATAATCTCTGGAGATCAGATGCCAAATAAATTAATGTCGGACTCAACTTTCCAGCATGGGCCCTAGGGTAGAAAACTAGAATGACTTAGTGTGCATTAACACGGTCATTCAGGACCGGTCGGTAGAGAAGCACATCAGTGTTGTAGTCCTCTCACATCCCCCTGCCACTTTGCCACAAACTGCTTTGGCATAAACTGCTGCACTTTCCTTTTCAGCCCTTGTTATATGCTGCTTAAAGAGTGATTGAGGCTGGCACCTCAGTGGGACATCCCACTTAGAAGAGGACAAGAGCCTTGTGTCAAAGTCATTGTGTGGCAGCAGCCTGCCCTATACCATTACTGCTTAGTGAGCACTTGCTTCACCACTATTAGATACTGGCATGGCATTACAATTAGAACTCATCAAAAAGTTCATTTACACAAGTTTACATAGTTATGAAAGGAATTTTTCTCTTACTGCCTGGTTTGTATCTGGAAACACAAGATGTGTCCTTTTTAAAGCTAGATATCCTTATTTGACAAAACAGCCACGTCTGTTTTGGGATATTACAACAACAAAGAAGTTACTGCAAACAACGAGCAAAGTTGCAGGAGAAATTGGTTTCTGAAAATCATCCCATCAGGATTGTCTCTGTTCAGTTTGGTGGTTGCTGTTGTATGTAGTGAGTGCATGGCCAAAATGTTGTATTTCTAATATCAATGTGTTAGACGTTCATTTCATATATACTCTACTCATACACAATTCAAACACCACTGATCTTTTAACCCGCATCACATTTCATAGTACTCTCAACGTGAGAAAACGTTGTCAAGCAGAGGCGCTACCACAGGAATTTGACCAAAAGCAAGTGCAACATTTATCTTCCTCCAACTTCCATATCGTTATCTTGATAATTGTTTAGATTATCTCCATATTGTTATCTTGATAATTGTTTAGATTATCTCCATTTCGTTATCTTGATAATTGTTTATATTATCTCCATATCGTTATCTTGATAATTGTTTAGATTATCTCCATATCGTTATCTTGATAATTGTTTAGATTATCTCCATATCGTTATCTTGATAATTGTTTAGATTATCTCCATATCGTTATCTTGATAATTGTTTAGATTATCTCCATATCGTTATCTTGATAATTGTTTAGATTATCTCCATATCGTTATCTTGATAATTGTTTAGATTATCTCCATATCGTTATCTTGATAATTGTTTAGATTATCTCCATATCGTTATCTTGATAATTGTTTTGATTATCTCCATATCGTTATCTTGATAATTGTTTCGATTATCTCCATATCGTTATCTTGATAATTGTTTTGATTATCTCCATATCGTTATCTTGATAATTGTTTCGATTATCTCCATAAGCGCCTGGACCTGATTGTATGGTTTCCGCCGAGGGCATCGATAGATATTATGTGGGCTGGAGCAGAGCTTGTCTAGTGCTCCCCTCTCACACATCTCTGCACCCCTGCTACTGTGATCCTGCTTGGCAGCTGGTAGAATTTCCGAGTGTATGTTGGAGGGGCCCGGACCATTAGTGTAATTCCAAGAGTGGGAGCCAAGTCCCAGGGATCGATATCTGTAATTGAGTGGGAGATAATTAGCCAGCCCTTATTACTACAACAAGGAATAAATATACTCTCCTCAGTTACCCCATACACAAACTACATTTTAAACAGGGCCCAATTCTTGGATGTGGTGAAATACAGGTACAGTGGAGCAAAAAAGTATTTAGTCAGCCACCAATTGTGCAAGTTCTCCCACTTAAAAAGATGAGAGAGGCCTGTAATTTTCATCATAGGTACACTTCAACTATGACAGACAAAATGAGAAAAAAAATCCAGAAAATCACATTGTAGGATTTTTAATGAATTTATTTGCAAATTATGGTGGAAAATAAGTATTTGGTCACCTACAAACAAGCAAGATTTCTGGCTCTCACAGACCTGTAACTTCTTCTTTAAGAGGCTCCTCTGTCCTCCACTCGTTACCTGTATTAATGGCACCTGTTTGAACTTGTTATCAGTATAAAAGACACCTGTCCACAACCTCAAACAGTCACACTCCAAACTCCACTATGGCCAAGACCAAAGAGGACACCAGAAACAAAATTGTAGACCTACACCAGGCTGGGAAGACTGAATCTGCAATAGGTAAGCAGCTTGGTTTGAAGAAATCAACTGTGGGAGCAATTATTAGGAAATGGAAGACATACAAGACCACTGATAATCTCCCTCGATCTGGGGCTCCACGCAAGATCTCACCCCGTGGGGTCAAAATGATCACAAGAACGGTGAGCAAAAATCCCAGAACCACACGGGGGGTGAAGTGAATGACCTGCAGAGAGCTGGGACCAAAGTAACAAAGCCTACCATCAGTAACACACTACGCCGCCAGGGACTCAAATCCTGCAGTGCCAGACGTGTCCCCCTGCTTAAGCCAGTACATGTCCAGGCCTGTCTGAAGTTTCCTAGAGAGCATTTGGATGATCCAGAAGAAGATTGGGAGAATGTCATATGGTCAGATGAAACCAAAATAGAACTTTTTGGTAAAAACTCAACTCGTCGTGTTTGGAGGACAAAGAATGCTGAGTTGCATCCAAAGAACACCATACCTACTGTGAAGCATGGGGGTGGAAACATCATGCTTTGGGGCTGTTTTTCTGCAAAGGGACCAGGACGACTGATCCGTGTAAAGGAAAGAATGAATGGGGCCATGTATCGTGAGATTTTGAGTGAAAACCTCCTTCCATCAGCAAGGGCATTGAAGATGAAACGTGGCTGGGTCTTTCAGCATGACAATGATCCCAAACACACCGCCCGGGCAACGAAGGAGTGGCTTCGTAAGAAGCATTTCAAGGTCCTGGAGTGGCCTAGCCAGTCTCCAGATCTCAACCCCATAGAAAATCTTTGGAGGGAGTTGAAAGTCCGTGTTGCCCAGCAACAGCCCCAAAACATCACTGCTCTAGAGGAGATCTGCATGGAGGAATGGGCCAAAATACCAGCAACAGTGTGTGAAAACCTTGTGAAGACTTACAGAAAACGTTTGACCTCTGTCATTGCCAACAAAGGGTATATAACAAAGTATTGAGATAAACTTTTGTTATTGACCAAATACTTATTTTTGCAAATAAATTCATTAAAAATCCTACAATGTGATTTTCTGGAATTTTTTTTCTCATTTTGTCTGTCATAGTTGAAGTGTACCTATGATGAAAATTACAGGCCTCTCTCATCTTTTTAAGTGGGAGAACTTGCACAATTGGTGGCTGACTAAATACTTTTTTGCCCCACTGTATGTGTGCTAACTCACCTCCTTTTCCTCTTTCTACCTGCTTGGATTGTTGCAGTGGCTTCTTCACGCATAAAGAGCAAATTGCACAAATTTGCACAAATCTCCCTGGAACCACATTGAAAACCCGTTGATTGGGAACGCTCTGAACTCCTCTGAATACCGCGAGTGCTGCGGTGGCTGTGCATAAATAACTAACAGTCCTCTGGTTGTCTGTTAATATAATACCGATGGACAGGGATTAAGGCAGGAGGAGAGCACTTCTGCTTCCTGTTTACCCAGGTTTATTGCCATACTTATCAGGCACAATATTGCCCTAGTCTTTCCCTCCCTCCACTAATCCGCATTATTCATGATCTAGTTCGTTAGACTTTGGGGATTGTATTTATGTGCTGATGAATAAATGAACAGCAACCTGTTGCTTTGATTGAACCATTCCCATATTAATGTACAGGTGGGTATGTTTTTCCACTCTCTCGCCCTCTCTCCTCTATTTATCTTGCACTCTTTCTATCTCTCCCTTCTCTCTCCCTCTCCCCCTCTCTCTCTCCTCTATTTTTCTTGCCCTCTCCCTCTCTTGGCCCCTGTCCCTCCCTCGCCCCCTCTCCCTCTCTCGCAACCTCTCCCTCTCGCGCCCCTCTCGCGCCCTCTTGTGCTCCCTCGCGCCCTCTCTCCCCCTCTCTCTCTCCCCTCTTTCCCTCTGCCCCACTCTCTTTCCCTCTCCCCAATTTCCTATTTCACTTGCCCTCTGTTTCTCTCCCCTCTCTATCCCGCTCTTTCCACCTGCTCTCTCCCCCTCGCTGTCTCTCTCTCGCCCTCCTCTATTTCTCGTGCCTTCTTTCGATCTCTCTCCCCCTCTCGATCTCCCTCCCCCTCTCCTGCTCTCCCCCTCCTCGATCTCTCTCCCGCTCGCCCTCTCCCCCTCGCTCTTTCCCCTCTCACTTTTTCTCTCCCTCTTCTCGCCTACTCTCTCTCCCCCCTTGCCTACTTTCTCTCCCCTCTTTCTCTGTCCATCTCCCCCTCTCTCGTTCCCTATCCCCCTCTCTCGTTCCCTCTCCCCCTCTCTTTCTTTCCCCCCTCTCTCTCTCTTTCCCCCTCTTTCTCTCATCCCCCTCTTTCTTCCCCTACTCTCTTGCCTCTTTCCTATTTCACTTGCGTTCTCTCTTTCCCCTTTTTCTCTCCCCTCTCTATCCCGCTCTCTTGCGCTTTCTCGCCCTCTCCCCCTCCCTCTCTCTCCCCTTCACCCGCTCGCTCGCTCTCTCCCCCTCGCTCTCCCCCTTTCTCCTTCCCTCGCTCTATCCCACACTTTCTCCCCCTCTCTCTTTCCCTCTCCACCCTCTTTTTCCCTCTCCCCCCTCCCTTTCTCTCCTCTCCCCAATTTCCTATTTTTCTTGCCCTCTCTTTCTCTCTCCTCTTTATCCCACTCTCTCCCCCTCACTCTCGTTCTCTCTCTCGCCCTCTCCCCTCTCTTGCCTTCTCCTCTCTCACACTCCTCTCTTCCTCTCTCCTGCTCTCCCCCCTCTCGATCTCTCTTCCCCTCTCCCACTCACTCTTTCCCCTCTCTTTCTCTCCCCCTCTCTCTTTCTCTCTCCTCTCTCCCCACCTCTTTCTCTCTCCTCTCTCCCCCCTCTCTCTGTCCCTCTCCCACTTTCTCTCTCTGTCCCTCTCACCCTCTCGCTTTTCTCTCTCCCCCCTCCCTCTCTCTCGATCTCTCTCCCCTCTCTATCCCGCTCTCTCGCGCGTTCTCCCCCTCGATCGCTGTCGCTTTCTCTCACATCACTCTCTCCCTCCCTCATCTCTCGCCCCTCTCTCCTCTCCCCCTTCTTTCCCTCTCTCTCCTCTCCCCCTCTTTTTCTCAAACCGCTCTCCCCTCCCCCCTTTTTATTTTTCTCACCCTCTCTCTCATCTCCCCTTCTTGCGTGCCCCTCTCTCTCGCTCCTCACTCTCCTTTCTCTCTCCTCTCCCCCCTCTTTCTCTCTCACCCCTCTTTCTCTCCCCCCCTCTTTCTCTCTCTCCCCCTCCCTCTATCTCGATCTCTCTCCCCTTCTCCTGCTCGCTCGCTCTCTCCCCCTTTCTCTCTCCCCCTCTCTTTCTCCCCCCCTTTCTTTCCCTCTCCACCCTTTCTCTCTCTCCCTCCCCCACTCTCTTTCCATCTCCACCCTCTCTCTTTCCCTGTCCCGAATATCCTATTTCACTTGCCCTCTTTCTCTCCCCTCTCTATCCCGCTCTCCCCCTCGCCATCTCCCCTCTCTTGCTCTCCTCTATTTCTATCGATCTCTCTCCCCCTCTCTCCTGCTCTCCCCCTCGCTCTCTTTCCTCTCTCTCTCTTTCTCCCTTGCTCTCTTTCCCCTCTCTCTTTCTCTCTCCCCCTCTCACTTTTTCTCTCCCCCCTCGCCTATTCTCTCTCCCCTCTTTCTCTGTCCCTCTTCCTCCCTCTCTGTCCCTCTTCCCCCTTCTCTCTCCCCTCTCCCTCTCTCTCCCCTCTCTCTCTTTCCCCCCTCTCTCATTTCTCCCCATCTTTCTCTCCCCCTCTCTCTTGCCCCCTCTTTCTCTCCCTCGCCCCCTCTCCCTCCACTTTCTCCCCTTCTCCCGCTCGCTCTCCCCCTTGCTCTCTTTACCCTCTCTCTCTCTCTCCCCTCTTTCTCTCCCCCCTCTCCCCCTCTCGCTTTTTTCTCCCCCTTCACCTACTCTCCCCCCTCTCTCGCCCTCCTCTCTCCTCTCCCCCCTCTTTTCTTCACCCCCTCTCTCTCTCCTCTCCCCCTCTTGTTCTCACCCCGTCTCTCTCTCCTTTCCCCCTCTTTTTCTCACTTTCTCTCTCTCTCCTCTCCCCTTCTTGCTCTCCTGTCTCTCTCTCCCCCCTCTTTCTCTTTATCCTCTCTCTCTCTCTCCCCTCTTTCTCTCCCCCCTCTCCCCCTCTCGCTTTTTTCTCCCCCTTCACCTACTCTCCCCCTCGCCTACTCTCTCCCCTCGTTCTCTGTCCCTCTTCCACCCTCTCTCTGTCCTTTTCCCTCTCTCTCTCATTCCCTCTCCCCCCTCTCTCGCCCTCCTCTCTCTCTCCTCTCTCTCTCTTTCTCCTCTTTCCTATTTGACTTGCCCTCTCTCCTCTCGCTTTTCTCTCTCCTCTCGCCCTCTCTCCTCTCGCTTTTCTCTCTCCCCTTCTCCCCCTCGCTCTCGTTCACCTCTTTCTCTCCCCCTCTCTTTCTCTCCCCCCTCTTTCTCTCCCCCTCTTTCTCTTCCCTTCTCTACCCCGCTCTCTCGCGCTTTCTCCCTCTCGCTCGCTCTCGCTTTCTCTCACATCGCTCTCACCCACTCCCCCTTGCCTCTCTCACACGCACTCGCTCTCTCTAGCTCTCTTGCCGCTCTTTCTCACCCCTCTCTTTTGCTCTTTCCCTCACCCCCTCTCTCCTCTCCCCCCTCTTTTCTTCATCCCCTCTCTCTCTCCTCTCCCCCTCTTGTTCTCACCCCGTCTCTCTCTCCTTTCCCCCTCTTTTTCTCACTTTCTCTCTCTCTCCTCTCCCCTTCTTGCTCTCCTGTCTCTCTCTCCCTCCTCTTTCTCTCGCCCCCTCTTTCTCTCCCTCACCCCCTCTCTCTCTCGCACCCTCTTTTTCTCCCTCACCCCCCCTCTCTCTCATCCCCTCTTTCTCTCTCTCGCCCCTCTTTCTCTCTTTCTCTCGCCCCCTCTTTCTCTCCCTCACCCCCTCTCTCTCTCGCCCCATCTTTCTCTCCCTCACCCCCTCACTCTCTCGCCCCATCTTTCTCTCCCTCACCCCCTCTCTCTCTCGCCCCATCTTTCTCTCCCTCGCTCCCTCTCTCCCTCCACTCTCTCTCTTTCTCTCTCGCTCACAGCTGCCCCAATTGAGATTTCCCATGATGGAAATGCATTATTCAATTCCCTTGTTGGCTGAAAGACAAACAAAAATTGGGACATAAAGCTGTGATCCTTCCAAACATGAAAGTAGAACCGCAGTTTAAAAAATACTTGAGTTGGATCTGTGATTTCATGCTCAATAAGCATGGCAATTTAGCGCACCACATCAAATGTTAAAGCTTGTACAGCAGAAGGCTTAGCCTGTCCAGTGACTTCTGGTAATACAATATTCATTCTCTCGTAGCTTGTAGATTAATCTTCTTTTCTGCTGAACATGATGACAAGGTAAATAATGATCCAGCAGAAATATTGACTGCTGAATCTCACATAAGACAGGACAAGGAGACCCACCGGAAATTTAGTTTAGAAAGTAGTTTTGTTTCCTGTCTCATTGTATCATGCAGGTGCTTTCACTTTTTACCTTTTAATAAAGTATGTGTTAAAGGATTTTAATATAATTAAGTCTAATTTCAGTTTGTGACAAAACAAGCAAGTATAGTGTAGACAATCATTGTAGCATCTAAACTGCTGTGAAAAATATTTTCCATAACCAAAAATATTGTATTTTCAGCTGTTTGAAGCTGCTGTACAAAACCTAAAATAAAAGATGCAAAAACTAAAGCACGGGAAGCATAGAAATAGTGCACATCGAACAGATCTACCACTTCTTAGACCTGCTTTCAATGTGAATGACTGATCTATAACTAAAATGTATATGTGAATTTGGATGGTTCTACCCAAACAGTTACATGTTGCAGCTTTAATGTTGTATCCCTTGCCCTTGACTTTACAGGTCAGTACCTTATTAATTATGCTCAGTAATGTATTTTTGCTACACTATGCAAATGAGGACACTGATTTTAATTACATTGACTTTTTGTCAATATTGCTGTCTATCAGTGACTCGATGCCTCTTCAATCATTAATAGAAGCAAATTCTTATGTACTCCAAGTGGTTTGTCAATCAGCAAATTGGTAATGCAGCCTCTGAGATTGACCTTTGAGGTTAGCCAATGGAATTACATTTCAGGACCCACGGAGAGATGTCTGAATGCAGCTCCTCAAAGTGACAGGCCAAATATGAGGGGAGCGGGCCGAGTCAAACAAACGCATTTAACTGAATAGTTTTGGTTTTCCGCTTTGAGTGAAATGCAAGGCGGAGTTGCAGAGTGGAGATAGCTCTGCACTTCCTAAGCAGAACTCTCCTTTGAGAGGGGATTTGGTATGCCAAGCGTTTTAACGGTTAAAGGGTGCTCGCTCTGTGCCAACGTCAGGAGAGCGATAAATCAACACCCACCATGTTCTTTTTCGTTTTAACCTCCCTCCCCTGGCGTGAAATGGCTCTGGCAGCAATCTGGGTGCGCTGATGAGGTATTACAGCTCCCGTCCCTCCCTTAGTCAATTTAGATGCTGATGTAAAGATTTAAAGTGGGAGCAAAGATGAAAGCTTTGACAAACTGGTGACTATGTTCACCTCTCGTCTTCCTGTATCCACCCTGATAAGCTGAGACGACAGAGAGGTTGGCAAGGCCTGCTTTCACTACTGTAAGCATGTTACATTTTATGGTGGAGGTGTTATAATAAATAAGTGCTGCTATGAATGACAGCCTACTGTAAGTTTCCAGTGTTATGACAATGTGGTAGGGGTGTGAACGTTAAAATGAAATTGGGATAGTTAATGATAAGAAAAAATTCCCCCCACAAAATTTAAATCACGTTGCAGTCATCACAAAACATATTATTTGCCGTATTATACCCTAACTAGACTATAGCCTATAAAGGCCTGGGCAAAGGTATGTCATTTAAATTAAACCAGAGATGAGAAGGCGAACTTTAGGCTATTGAATTTGCAAGACAAGATATTGCGAGATACAGATTACCAAGACCGATCCGCACGTTTTTTTCCGTGTGCTGGCTCGCCTGCTCTTTCTGTTCGCTAATGATGCGGGTGTCTTCTTCTTCGTCTTCTTCTTCCCACCATTGACTGGAGTGTGGACCTCAGTTCATTGTTCAATCACCCACGTGGGTATATGCTCCTAAAAACCAATGGGGAGATGGAAGAGGCAGGACTTGCAGCCCGTCAAGTGTCAAAAATAGAACCAAGTTCTATTTTAGCACCTAGGTACACAGACGCGCGAGCAGGTTGGATGAAACGATTGAATAACATGTATGTGTACATTTTAATATGTAACTAAAGCGGTGTTGCCAGCATGTAACGCTCTAACTGCTGCCCCTAGCCTCCTAGCCTCCTAGCCTCCTAGCCTCCTAGCTGTTTCATTGATGATGGGCCCTGATTTACTGGTTGAGACATCGCAAGCCGAGACATTTTTAGATACTGCATTCCATTGCGAAATACAGCTTTGATTACCAATAGATATGCCTAGTGCACGGTTCTGATTCTGTCTGCCTGGGGGCCGACTTCCCTACACTGTGCCCCTCCCCTCTCTCCGTCCCCCACTTGATCGCAATGGAACATGTGAGTATTTGTGTTCTACGAAGTATGGCAACTAATCATTTTCCTCCGTTCCAAAAATACTGAATCTTCGGAGTCGATTCCTAGCAGAATCGAATCTTGACACTCAGGAATTGGAGTCGACACCCGCAGTCGACGTGCAAGGAGTCGAAGAATACATTATTTTGCAGTCTACTATCTACCACTATGTTTTCGTCGTTAACAGTTGGAAAATGGCAGAGAAAGGCAAGCGACAGCATCAAAGTCCTGTATGGCTTTACTTTGAGAAGTTAATTGAGAAGGTATTGAAATGCAAACTTTGTGAGGTGGAATTCCGGTATAGTAAATGTGGAACAGGTGTAATGCTTAACGATCTGACAGGGACACACCTTGAGATCCAAAGCATTGATGGCAGCAGCACAGTCGCAAAAATGGCTGTTGAATGGGAAAGAATTGGGCATACTGGAATTTACACCAGCCAAGCCCTGTAGCACAATATAGAGCTGTGCCAATGTCTGACTCACATTGTCATAAGCGTGTGCGTGTGCGCGCACATTACTGCAGTTAAACGGGAGTGTGGGAGGGAGTGCACCCACCTTGTGACCCCCCCCCCCGACTCTGGAGATTTATTGTCACATACATAGAATTCCCTAAGCTGTTTCTTTTAGGCCTCCTCCTACTGTTCCTCAGCTAACTGATCATGATTGTGACTGATGAATATTGGTCATGTGATATGTTGGGAGTTAGCACACAGGAAACAGCAGAAGAGTTGAGGGAAAATAAATACATCTTCTCTGAGGAGACTCAGTGATCTGAAATATCCGTCTGCCCCAAAACCATGGCGGCATGATAAGCATCAGTACAGGAGGAGTAGTTTGATCGAAGCCTCCGAGTCGGACGAGGCATCAGTGGGGAGTTTAATTAATGTATAAAGGTGAGGACGACCCCGGCCTGATCCACTACTGACAGTCTGAGTTGGATGCTCCTTCTAGCAGTCGCCGAATACAATCAACCGAGCAGGTTGACGTTTGTTGTCATGACTCTTGTCCTGGAGGCAGAACGGAGCAATTTCCCCTTAGATAGTCCAACTGCAAAGTTAAAAATTGTCTATTGAAAAAATGACTACAAAAATGTGCTTTTTGGTCTTAATTTGAGGTTTAGGGTTAGGCATTAGGGTTAGCAGTATGGTTAGGTTTAAAATCAAAATGTAAAATGTTACGACTTTGTGGCTGTGACAAATAGTGACCACTGCAGAGCTGCCTCCAGAACAAGATTCATGAGGAAAAAACGCTGACCTGCATCAACCGGATATACTCTTTCTTTTCCGCTGTTCCTCGATGTCACTTTGATAAATGCATGGTACAGACAGCCATCAGTCTAGTTGTCTCCTGGTCCATTTCCTCTGAAAAGTGTCACACCTGATGTTACATGTACTTATTTTTTAATTGATATAGATTCCCTCTAGTACTGATGCTGAGCAAGTGCCCTACCTTGTGTCTGAAATGTAGATAAAGTGTGATTACCACAGAGATAAAACAATAGTGACTTACCTATACAATGATTACTGTTTTGTTATCATATCAATATTGTGTAACAGCTCTAATTATATAATATGCCTCAAAATGCCATATTTTCATCCAATTCAGTTGAATTTGAGCACATTTCTGTAAGTGTTTGGACCTCCATATTTGTTTGCTTCTCCACACACACTCATAATTGCCATTTCAACCAGAATGAGCCGGTCAGGGTTGTTATAAATTGTGGCATTGTTTTGACAGGCCTGAAGAACTTGAGATTCAGAAACTAGACTTATGAAAGGGCTTAAGGAATAGCATAAATCCTGGAGCGCTTTCCATTCGGTGTTTTATCTGCCCTCCAAAGATTAGAATTACGAGCGTCAGCTTGTGTACAGTACACGCTCCCTCAACAAAATCTCCATATTCTACTCATAAATAATTTATCATCTCTATTGGTGTTTATTTTTCAGTCTATGATGCTAATTATGCGGGATCCAATTAATTAGTCCGCATGGGCACATTGAGGGAACCTTTAGTTTTTATTGAGTTAGGCTATTTGGCCATAAATGCTTTGTCTACTTGACTGCGATCATTTAACAGTGAAGCTCAGCCAACTACGCCAACACATGGCTGGCAATTTGTTCCAATAGATATTTTTTGTGCCGCGTGTTTAGGGACTTCAGAGACAGGAAGTGAATTAACATTTCAATATGCACTGACGTTTCATGCAACATGCTGTGTTCATACATCCCAGTTGAATGATTCCATTTGTTTATTTTCTATATCTGACTCTCTCTCTCATTCCTTCTCTTTCTCTCCCTCTAACCTCGGGGAATAAAATGATGATGTGATGGAGGAAGGATTTAATGCTGCCAAAAAGTTTTCATAAAGTTAGAATGGCTGACAATGTTCCAGCCGTTTTCATTCAAGCATGATTACTCCTGGGCTACAACACCCCAGGACTTATTCACAAAACTTTCAACCATTGCCTAGGCTTCATCTTGACAGACCTTTTAGATAAGTCTTCTCCCTCCCTAAACCGGAGGAACAAAATAGACGTGTGTGTACAGCGTAGAGACTACTCCACTGTGATATACAGAGCTGACTAATGTCAACCAAATAGTGAGAAAAGGGATGCTCAAAATGGATATTAATGACTTAATGAAAACAGGCGTAGGTGAAAACTCATCTCGGCAACCCAGAACCAGATTTAGCGTGAGGCCTCCAGCCAGCTAGAACGGACAAAATATAAGAAAACAATCTATGCCTTCAAGGACCAGTCAAGTAGATTGCACATCTATAGCTTTGAGTAATATAGCCTACCGTACTACTCACTGTAGTATGTATATACCGAAACTCAGAGCAAACTTTAAGTTTGCTCGGAGTTGTGTTTTTCCTTTTCAACCTGGGATTTTAAAGTTGTCCTTAATATCAAATTCACATGTATTTTACACTATTATAAAACATTTGTTAAGGTTACAACAAGAGAGCAAGTCTGCCATATCATTTTTCCTAGATTAGTATACCTGAAAACCAATGTGTGCATGATTCTTTTGCATTTTAGGAGAGCACAATCATTTTAGGGAGGTTACTTGGTGTTCTATGATAATAATGAATGATTGACTGTCACCCAGTCTAGGTATATCATGCATACTACATCTGGTCCATTCTGCTGTACTGCATCTCTGTTTGATCCTTTTTTCTCTTTTGGTCTTGTGAAAAAGCCATCACCATGTAGCTAAGACCATCAGTTGGAATAAGTCTGTCAGATCCTCCATCAGATTTCGATTCCCTCCATTAGTTTCTTGTGTAATAGAGCTCGATTCGGGGCATACAGAAGATGCCTTGTTGCCCCCTGCTGAAACCCCCCCTTTTCATCCGCCAATACCCTGGGAAATATGTTTTTATCCTGGCGGACAGATGGGCAATTCGGATGATTTGAAGGCCGCTTGTGGAAGACTGACAGTAATGGGTAAATAAAAGATCGTCCGTCGAGTTGAAGAGCACTAAAGCTCATGTAAGTGTTGGCATCATAAAAAAAGATTGAAAAGCAGTAGGCTTAGTCAGAACGTTATTCTTTCCGTTTTAAAAAGCACTGCTCTTTGTTACCCATGAATTAATAAGCAAGGAAGGCCAGTCAAAGGGTTATAGGCCGAGTAGAGATGGCTAGTTCACGTCCTCGTTCCCCTCTCTCCACTTGTCTTTCCTCTCTTCAGGCAGGTGAGGTGTGCAGGTCAGCGGACTGCCGCTGAGGTTCCTTAGACGGACTTCAACTTTCATGTCATAGTTCATGATGTAGCTGGATTGATGTTTGTATGGACGTAAAATAAAACTACAGCTCCAGCTTGCTTTCCAAAGCGCGTGACAGCACAAACCCATCAAAAGGAAGTACAGGAGGTTGAATCTCTGTCACCCCAGTTCCTGTAACAAGATGGTTCTCGACAGTGGTGAGTTTTTTGTTGTTGCCAAGAGCGGGAGTGTTCTCTCCCATGTTTTCCAGGTATCCCCTCAATGACACTGTTCAAAGTTGTAAAACTCGGACCATGCTCCAGTTAAGTGTGAATACGGTGGGGTGGAATGATGACGTACATAAAGACCACTTCTCCCCCACTTAGATGATTACTGGGGCCCTGAGTGTGTCATGTTCATCATCTCTCTTTCTTTACCACTCTCCCTCCTTTCTTCTGATGTTTCTGTGCCCCTCTCGTGTTTCACTGTCTGTACAACTGGATAACCTGTACGAGCATGAGGTGTGAAATGGAAATGTTTTTTTTGCTTATCCCAACTCTCCGAGACACCCTTGAAGAGAGGGGTCACGGCCAGGAATCAGCTATGATTTACACCGACCCTGTAGCAATTAGGTTTAGGTGCCTTGCTCAAGGGTCGATTGACAGATCTTTCATCTTGTCAGCTCTGGGATTCGAACTAGTAACCTTTTGTGATTAGTAACCTTTTGGTTACAGGCCCAACACTCTATACATTAGGCTACCTTGCTCCCTCACTCCTTCTCTCCCTCCTCACCTCCCTCTTTCCTCCTCTCTCTCCCCTCCCTCTTTCTAACTACTCTTACATCTCTCACAGGTCCGGTCACCAATGCCCTCATCATCCCTGCCCCTGCCAACATGTTCCTGCCTGACAGCCGCCCGGGCATCCACCTGCCCGGGCATCCACCTGCCCGGGCATCCACCTGCCTCGCTTCAGCCGGCACCTCAACCCTCTAGTGCAGGCTGAGGGCACTGAGACTGGAGGAGTGTGCCTGTGTCTGGCCCCCCCCACACAGGTTAGTCACAGCCCCGTAGGTACCCATGTACACAACCCAGGTTAGTCACAGCCCCGTAGGTACCCATGTACCCCACCCAGGTTAGTCACAGCCCCGTAGGTACCCATGTACCCCACCCAGGTTAGTCACAGCCCCGTACGTACCCATGTACACAACCCAGGTTAGTCACAGCCCCGTAGGTACCCATGTACACCACTCAGGTTAGTCACAGCCCCGTAGGTACCCATGTACCCCACCCAGGTTAGTCACAGCCCCGTAGGTACCCATGGTCACCACCCAGGTTAGTCACAGCCCCGTAGGTACCCATGGTCACCACCCAGATTAGTCACAGCCCCGTAGGTACCCATGTACAACACCCAAGGCTCGTCCTTGACTTAGGTTTGCTAAGTAGCATCATGATAGGCTTATGCTCTGTTAACAAATAAGATGGCATTGAAAGGTACAGTAATGAGAAGGTCATGTATCTAATCTGATTTTGTTGGTTGGTTGGTTATTAATAAGCAGCTGTCCCATCACTGATATCACAGGATGATGATGATAAGCAGTTTATTTACATACCTGGTGTCAATCAATCCATGCCTTAAGGGGATTAGAATTGTAAGCATATGTATAGTAAGAATATGTATAGTAAGAATATGTATATGCTTACTGTAGGTAACTTTCTTTCTCCCCGTAACCACCCACTCTAAATGAACGGCTGCAGTATGGTGACGAGACAGCTGTTTGTGCCGCACGTAATCCTAGCAGTGTCAAAATCAATTACACGGGGCTAAATTAAATGGTAATGGAGCGGTCTCTGAGTTACCTACCACCTGCTCACTCAGTTTCTACCCTTCGCGTACCACTGTGCTGGCATAGTTATCGCTCTCCCCTTCCCTCGCTTTCTCTCTCTCTGAGGTCGCTTATTTCCATAATGGCTAATCTCGGAGCTGCTGGGAATATAACTGTCGCTGAGAAATGAGCTTTTCCCCTGTGCTCCAAAAGCCAAAGAAACACAGAGAATGATTAGAAAACATATATTAATACTAATAGGAATTCCAAAAAACAATAATTCCGTCGTGCCCCCGGGGCATGGCCAACATCACAAAAATACTCTTTCTGATCGGTGCTGTGCTGTGTGCAAATGTTTCAGAGAAGGATAACTTTTTAGTTGTCCTTGTTATTTTCTTCTGGAATATGTATGCATGGGTCTGTGTGAGTGCCGAATGTGCTGCTACACTGCAGAGAGTGGAGAAGTCATTCCACTGGCACACACTGTGTTTGGCGGCGGTGGCTTGCCCTCAGATGAACCAGGGCCGGTTTGGCCCAGGGAAGAGAGAAAGAAAGCCCATAGCGAGTTGGCTGCCTGGGGTGAAGGGTCAGGGGGAGGCAGGGGAGATGGAGAGCCATAGGGGCTAGGGTGGTTCCCTTGGGCTCCTCTTGTAGGGTTGGGGTATCTCCATGTAAGGCTAATTGGACAGTTCCTCTGGGGGTAGGGGCACAGTACTTGGTTCAATGGAATATTAAGCAAATGGATAGATAACCATTCCTATCGCTATTTGCGTTTTCTTTCTCTCATTGAGGAGCAGCTGAGGGAAGGTGTCAGAGGGAAGTGTGTGTGTGTGTGTGTGTGTGTGTGTGTGTGTGTGTGTGTGTGTGTGTGTGTGTGTGTGTGTGTGTGTGTGTGTGTGTGTGTGTGTGTGTGTGTGTGTGTGTGTGTGTGTGTGTGTGTGTGTGTGTGTGTGTGTGTGTGTGTGTGTGTGTGTGTGGGGCAGTGTTTTGTCAGCGAGCATGGGATTGACCTGCGAGTCCTCACACATTGACTGACTACAGCCTCATTCTGTGCACACAGTGTTGATAAGGGTGAGTATCGGGGATAGGTTTTTTTTCCCCCCAAACGTTTAGTTTTGAAACAGAAAAGCCAAAAACAACATACTTGTCTTGTTAGACAATATAAACAAAAAGGTAAGCATTTTTGCTATATACTTTTGTAGGGCTGCACAATATGGGCTTAAACATGTAATTACATATGTTTTTCAAATATTTGTGATTTTTCATGTGATATAGATCTAAACGCTTTGAATGAACTGCTGGAGTCATAGAAATATAATGACTTCTATTAAGAAGCAAAGTGGAAAGCAGAGTAAACTATAAAAATGGATGTTACACGCGGCTGAGAACTGTTTCAAAATAATGCATGCGATATGGATATTGCACATGTCAATATTGCGATTTCTATAGAAATTTGATTAATTGTGCATCACTACCCTTTTGAAAGATTTTGAGCTAGCAATCATGCCTAAATATCAAGTACGCCAAAATAATAAAAAAAATGTACGGTTATTTTAAAGTTATTACAATGATGTGAAAAAAATTTAATTCCATAATGACTGGGCACTGATTTAGCTGGGATATTGTAAGGGCTATCAAATAAAGGTTTAGTGTAATACATTTTTACGTAATACAATCTCTATCATGGACTTGATCATCACATCGATGACTCGTCAAAACCACTCCCTGAGCATGCATACAGGAACCACAGTGGCAGCTCTCAAAAGCCTCATAAACCAACATTTTGAAGTGCCGACTGCCAGACAGAAGCTGAAAAGTAACAATGGGCAGGATATCAGTGATAATTAGAAACATTTGAGCTACTTTGGCCTGCATTCAGCATCCACGTTCCAGATATTCTTTAGAAATTTAACAGGCCAGGATATAATCTACGAGTTTGATGCCGGGTGAGACTGTCCCAGTTCAAAATTGAGGTCTACCATGTGAAGCAGAGGGGTATACTACAAAGCAAGATCAAGAAGTTTGCCAGCTAACTTGTCTAAATATTCTAAAATCACTTGTTATTTTTTTGAAAGATGAGCTTGAAATGGGTATGGTTGAATTGACCCAAGAGCAAAAAATACATCTAGCTGGAGCTTTCATAATGAACCAGAAAATTGACAGTTATTTCTGTATATTTCTGCAAAGTTAGCTGGATAACTCCTTGATCCTGCTTTGTAGTATACCCCTCAGGTCCCTGTGGACAAACAGAGGCTGATCTACAGGGGTAGGCAGCTTGACGATGTCAGTGTTCCAGTGTCTTGCCATTAAAAAGGGTAACACTATCTACCTTAAACTCTGCTCTGTGTTAGAGGTGGCTGAAGACAACTGAGCATCATCGACTTGAGACATGAAACTCATAATGTATGAAAAGCAATCAATATACAGTACCAGTCAAAAGTTTGGAGACACCTATTCATTCAAGGGTTTTTCTTTATTTTTGCTATTTTCTACATTGTAGAATAATAGTGAAGACATCACAACTATGAAATAACACATATGTAATCATGCAGTAACCAAAAAAGTGTGAAACAAATCAAAATATATTTTATATTTGAGATTCTTCAAAGTAGCCACCCTTTGCCTTGATGACAGCTTTCCACACTCTTGGCATTCTCTCAACCAGCTTCATGAAAGTCCATACTATGTCAAGAACAACTCAAATAAGCAAAGAGAAATTACATCTGGAAAATTTCATGAACATTGAAAGTTTCTTCAAGTGCAGTTGCAAAAACCATCAAGCGCTATGATGAAACTGGTTCTCATGAGGACTGCCACAGGAAAGGAAGACCCAGAGTTACCTCTGCTGCAGAGGATAAGTTCATTAGATTTACCAGCCTCAGAAATTGCAGCCCAAATAAATGCTTCACAGAGTTCAAATAACAGACATATCTCATTATCAACTGTTCAGAGGAGACCGTGTGATTCAGGCCTTTTGTGGTCGTATTGCTGCAAATATACCACTACTAAAGATCATCAATAAGAAGAAGAGACTTGCTTTGGCCAAGAAACACGAGCAATGGACAATCTTTACTTTGGTCTGTTGAGTCCAGATTTTAGATTTTTGGTTCCTACCGCCGTGTCTTTGTGAAATGCAGAGTAGGTGAACGGATGATCTCCCACAGTGAAGCATGGAGGAAGAGGTGTGATGGTGTGGGGGTGCTATGCTGGTGGCAGTGTCTGTGATTTATTTAGAATTCAAGGCACACTTAACCAGCATGGCTACCACAGCATTCTGCAGCGATACGCCATCCCATCTTGTTTGCACTTTTTTCAACACAACAATGTTTTTCAACACAACAATGACCCAACACACCTCCAGGCTGTGTAAGGGCTGTTTGACCAAGAAGGAGAGTGATGGAGTGCTCCATCAAATGACCTGGCCTCCACAATCACCCGACCTCAACCCAATTGAGATGGTTTGGGATGAGTTGGACCGCAGAGTGAAGGAAAAGCAGCCAACAAGTGCTCAGCATATGTGGGAACTCCTTCAAGACTGATTGAAAAGCATTCCAGGTTAAGCTGGTTGAGAGAATGCCAAGAATGTGCAAAGCTGTCATCAAGGCAAAGGGTGGCTACTTTGAAGAATTTAAGAACATTTTGTTTAACATAGTTTTGATGCCTTCACTATTATTCTATAGTGTAGAAAATAATAAAATGAAGAAAACCCTTGAATGAGTAGGTGTGTCCAAACTTTTGACTGGTACTGTTCGTCAATAATAGTGAAGACATCAAAACTATGAAATAACACATATGAGTAAGTGTCCAAACTTTTACCTGTTACTGTATATTGGACCAAGGGCAGTTTTTCAGTATCACTAAATGTTTTGTATTAAATGTTAAACTTTTTAAAAAGCATGGCTTATTTGAAATGTCAATTAAATAATTACATAACCTTTATGAAACACTTAAACATTAAAAAAATAATGATGGCCCCAATTTAAAATACTGGATTTATAAAATGGTTCAATCTAAAGCAGCCTGGAATTACAAATGTTAAAAATAATAATAATAGAGTGTGTTTCTGTAATTCATTTTATATGGCTAATTTGCTTTGACACACAAATTATACAAGTTATACATTTGAATCGATCAAGAATGGTTAATTAAGTGCTTTCCTCACCATCTTAAATAAGTATGCCCCATTCAAATTTTTTTAAACCAGGAACAGATATAGCCCTTGATTCACTCTAGACCTGACTGCCATTGACCAGCACAAAAACATCCTGTGGCGTACTGCATTCGCATCGAATAGCCCCCGCGATATGCAACTTTTCAGGGAAGTTAGGAACCAGTATACACAGGCAGTTAGGAAAGCAAAGGCTAGCTTTTTCAAACAGAAATTTGCATCCTGTAGCACAAACTCCAAAAAGTTCTGGGACACTGTGAAGTCAATTTAGAATAAGAGCACCTCCTCCCAGCTGCCCACTGCACTGAGGCTAGGAAACACTGTCACCACCGATAAATCGATCAACCGATAATTGAGAATTTCAATAAGCATTATTCTACGGCTGGTCATGCTTTCCACCTGGCTACCCCTACCCCGATCAACAGCCCTGCACCCTCCACAGTAACTTGCCCAAGCCTCCCCATTTCTCCTTCACCCAAATCCAGATAGCTGATGTTCTGAAAGAGATGAAAAATCTGTACCCCTACAAATCAGCTGGGCTAGACAATCTGGACCCTCTTTCTAAAATTTTCCGCCGAAATTGTTGCAACCACTATTACTAGCCTGTTCAACCTCTCTTTCGTATCGTCTGAGATCCCCACAGATTGGAAATCTGCCACGGTCATCCCCCTCTTCAAAGGGGGAGACACTCTAGACCCAAACTGCTACAGACCTATATCTATCCTACCCTGCCTTTCTAAAGTCTTCGAAAGCCAAGTTAACAAACTGATCTCCGACCATTTTGAATCCCACCGTACCTTCTCCGCTATGCAATCTGGATTCAGAGCTGACCATGGGTGCACCTCAGCCACGCTCAAGGTCCTAAACTATATTATAACCGCCATCGATAAGAGACAATACTGTGCAGCTGTATTCATCGACCTAGCCAAGGCTTTCGACTCTGTCAATCACCACATTCTTATCGGCAAACTCAACATTCTTGGTTTCTCAAATGACTGCCTCGCCTGGTTCACCTACTACTTCTCAGACAGAGTTCGGTGTGTCAAATTGGAGGGCCTGTTGTCCGGACCTCTGGCAGTCTCTATGGGGGTGCCACAGGGTTCAATTCTCGGGCCGACTCTTTTCTCTGTATACATCAAGGATGTTGCTCTTGCTGCTTGTGATTCTCTGATCCACCTCTATGCAGACGACACCATTCTGTATACTTCTGGCCCTTCTTTGGACACTGTGTTAACCAACCTCCAGATGAGCTCTCTCTCCAACTCTCCTCCTAAATGCATGCTCTTCAACAGATCGCTGCCACACCTTCCCACCCGTCCAGCATCACTACTCTGGACGGTTCTGACTTAGAATATGTGGACAACTACAAATACCTAGGTGTCTGGCTAGACTGTAAACTCTCCTTCCAGACTCACAGTAAGCATCTTCAATCCAAAAATAAATCTCGTAAAAATGACTATCCTACCGATCCTCGACTTCGGCGATGTCATTTACAAAATAGCCTCCAACACTCTACTCAGCAAATTGGATGCAGTATATCACAGTGCCATCCGTTTTGCCACCAAAGCCTCATATACTACCCACCACTGCGACCTGTATGCTCTCGTTGGCTGGCCCTCGCTTCATATTTGTCGCCAAACCCACTGGCTCCAGGTCATCTACAAGTCTCTGCTAGGTAAAGCCCCGCCTTGTCTCAGCTCACTGGTCACCATAGCAGCACCCACCCGTAGCACGCTCTCCAGCAGGTATATTTCACTGGTCACCCCCAAAGCCAATTCCTCCTTCGACCGCCTTTCCTTCCAGTTCTCTGCTGCCAATGACTGGAACAAACTGCAAAAATCACTGAAGCTGGAGACTCATATCTCCCTCACTAACTTTAAACACCAGCTGTCAGAGCAGCTCACAGATCACTGCACCTGTACATAGCCCATCTGTAAATAGCCCATCCAACTACCTCATCCCCATACTGTTATTTTTTTATATTTATTTGCTCCTTTGCACCCCAGTATCTCTACTTGCACACTCATCTTCTGCTCATCTATCACTCCAGTGTTTAATTGGTATATTGTAATTATTTCGCCACTATGGCCTATTTATTGCCTAATCTTACCTCATTTGCACACACTATATATAGACTTATTTTTCTATTGTATTGTTGACTGTATGTTTGTTTATTCCATGTGTAACTCTGTGTTGTTGTTTGTGTCGCACTGCTTTGCTTTATCTTGGCCAGGTCGCAGTTTTAAATGAGAATGCACACACACACACACACACACACACACACGCACACGCACACGCACACACACACACAGAGAATTGTCATTCAACCACTTCTGGACATGGCCTGTGCACCTTCTTTGATTGTATGTTTTCTCTCTCCTTAGGCCCTAAAGGAGACCAAACTATACTCCCTAATGACTGCCGTAACAGACAAGGTAAGTGGGCAGGTCGATGCAGAACGTATGTTATCTGTGCATTGGTCAACATATTTAGGAGTTCCCTATTAAGATTAGTGAGCAGGTCAACATCACTGCAGGGGGTCATATGACTTGCGATTATAGAGCATGTTCTAAGGGTGTTAAAGATGTAATATAACTGCTGTGTAAATGTTACGTATGCGTAGTCGCCGTAGGTTAACATTCTCAAATTGTATTGGTCACATACCCATATTTAGCAGATGTTATTTCAGGTGTAGCGAAATGCTTGTGTTCCTAGCTCCAACAGTGCAGTAGTATCTAACAATTCACAACAATACACAAATCTGAAAGACTGGAATTAAGAAATATATAAATATTAGGACGAGCAATGTCGGAGTGGCATTGACTAAATACAGTCGAATAGATACTGCTTTTCTCATCTCATATGAGTATACTGTGTGTAAACATTATTAAAGTGACTAGTTAAAGTGGCCAGTGATTCCATGTCTATGTATATAGGGCAGCATCGGGTGCTGTAGGGGTCCTGGAGGGCATGCAGTGTGCCACTGGTGATGCTTTGGGCAGACCGTACCACCCTCTGGAGAGCCCTGCGTTTGCAGGTGGTGCAGTTGCCGTACCAGGCAGTGATACAGCCCGACAGAATGCTCTCAATTGTGCATCTGTTAAAGTTTCTGAGGGTCACCTTGCCACAGGCTCAGCTGAAGGCTCTTCATTTTGACCCTTGAACTCCTCACAGCATTGCTTGCACTTTACTCACCGACCTCTCCAAAGGCCACGAGAAGAAAATACAGCTGCGATTAGTCTATCGGTTAGACAGGGTTGCCAGTTAGAATCCCAAGTCTGATGGGGAAAATTCTGTTGAAGTGAGCTGGCAACTGGAGGGTTGCTGTTATCGAATTCTAGATGCCATTGTCTGTCGTTGTGCCCTTGAGCAAGGCACTTAAACCCCCACAACAACTGCTCCACCAGTGTGGCAGCCCTCTGCTCCTACCTGTATGTGTCTTTCAGAAGGGTTGGGATAAAAAATAAGTCACATTTCAGTTAGACCTTGTGTACAATTGATGAATAAAGTAATCTTAAACTTATACAGTGACCCGATGCCAGCGCGTATATACTTACACAACTTTAATCTGCTTTGTATTTATATTTTTGCTATGTAATACTGGTATCGTCACTGCCCTACCGGCTATGGTGTCAGGACACAATATTGTAATATTGTCCTTTGCTATCTGGGGACTTGGTATATCCATCCTTCTCATATCCTTTCTTAGGAAATCATCCTCTCCTTAGCTATCTGGAGATCAACAACTAAGTGCAGGAGTATCACTTTTGAGTGGCAGATTGTGACAGATTGTGCTTTTAAAGCCAGGGTCTGCTTTGTTGGGACTGTATCTTAGTACATCCCTGTCCTGGTGGCAACAGCGACAGCAGCAGCTCTCCCTGTCCAATCATGGGCACTATCCAGCTGCTCCCTTCTGGGCCCCCTGCTCCACCTTGGGCTCTCTAGCATTCCTCTCTGACCCTCGCCAACACGGCCCTTCACATCACGGGTCTGTGGCTGGTGACGGTGGATTGCTTGCCTGTTTCTCTTCTGGAATTGATTCTGACCCCATAAGCCTCCATACCAGATCCCGCACTGGGAGGTCCAATGCAGTTGTATAGCTTTTTTTTTTTTTAACATGGATGACCCAAAATGTATAGGATTCAAAACTCCCCCCTCACTATTATGGCCATGTCATTTTTGCCAATGTTTGGAGAGCATTCTGACGCAAAATGTTTTCCATGCATCACACAACTGGGTTTTACACATTGGCAGTGGATAGGGAGATTCACCCCTAAACAATGTAACGTACTTTGGAACCTATTGAAAGGCGCTATATTACTGCAACCCATCATTATTACTCTTATTAAGTCTATTGTTGAATTGGCACAGCACATCTGTCATGAGATGTCTCTTGCTCACTCTCGACCAGCGCCCGGATGCAGTGTGTGGTCATGCGTGTGCGTAATTGTGTGCCAGTTAGGAGTGTGTTGGTGTTTTTCGTGGAGGGATTTGTCAGCTAACTAGACGAGGTCACCATCAGAAGCACCTTATCCCTGTGCTCAGCAAGCCGCTTACGACTCCACTACTCGGCCTCCCCGAGTCCCAATTGCACTTAAGTAGATTAGTCTCACTCCTTCCAAAAAGGGAGAGCAGCCCTCGCTCGCTCCCACAGGCGAGTCCAAAGCCCCCAGCCCGGCACGTCTTCACCCAATAAGGCATTCCAACAAATAAATCAAATTAAGACAGGCAATAGAGTTCTCCCCTCCGCTCTTTAATCTGAGAAGTGTAAGCATCCAGCGGCTGCCTGCACTGCGGAATCGGACACAATGGTAAATGTCAATATTTGCCTCGGTGAGATTAGGGAGGTTTTTCCAATGAGATTTCATATCCCTCAACCCAAGCCTTCCACTCACCGCCCTGGCTTCGGACTCCCAGCACCGGCAGTGGGCTTTCCGTCGGGAGCGGGTTTATTCTTTGCCAGATTGTAGTCCCACTGGAAATTAATTCCCCCGCTCATTTGCACACAATCGAGCATTTGACTCCAAACACAATACATTACCATAAATATTGGAGAGGTTTCATCCTTTTGTCGATTTGGAGACAGTTGGTCTATCAAAGAGTCGCTGTTTTAGAATCCACTGGGACTTGATACCTGAGGTGTTAGATTGAAATGTTCTGTGTCTACAAATATGTAGTTGCTTAACCTCCATATGGATCTCTCCCTCTTTACACTCTCCCCCCCCCCCCCCTTTTATTCTTCTTTCTCTCCGTCTTCTGTTAAACCCACAGTGTGTGTTTGGCGATGGTGAGAACACCAAGGTGCGCGTGTCAGAGCTGGAGGAGGAAGTGAGGACGCTGAAGAAGGTCAACAAGGACCTGTATGACTTCTCCACACAGCTCCTCACCAAGCCCAGCTAGAGAAGAGCCTGGCCATGGTTCCCCGTCCCACCAGCAGGGACTCTACTGGGGGGGTGACACTGCAAGCCCCCTTCACCACAGACCGGTAGGCTAGGCAAAGATAAGTTAGTATGTGTCATTCATATAGTTTGTTTTGTAAGGGAGAGAGTACATTCAACAGGACCTGGGGTGCAAAAGTTGTACCATGGACCATATTGCCTTTATCATGATCCCTCACCATATTTTGGATAAAGGATTTCATTTAAATTGACATGAAGAAAACATGCTCACCTTTTTTTGTGCTACACATGTTCAGTGTTAGCCACAGGATAATCGAAGTAGTGTAGTGCAGCCAGACTCAGCAGCATAATTGATCTTAGCCCTATATCGACTTAACAGAAGCTCCAGTCCCTTGACAACCTCAATTTACAGCCCTGTTCCTTCACACTCATCACCACTGCCTTTAAGCCCAAAAATTCCATCAGCCAAAAACGGGTATAACAGGATCCAGTTATTGCCCTCTGACTTTTTGTCCTCTGTCATCCGGCTAACCCAGTAAGAATCCCCCAAACTCTTAGTTTTCTATACAGACGCATTCTCCCAGCACTTAAGCGTTCAACCAGGTTAGGGCTCTACAGTGTGACCATTTTACTGCGCCTAAATATTTTGCTGTGCAATCTGGAATTTATATTTTATTTATGAGCACCAGTGTGCCCAGAAAAATTTAGGATTCTAGCTTTAATATCTGAAATATTTTTCATTGTGCTCTTAAATTTCTTTGTACGCCTACATTTTTTCTACTGCAGCTAATAGATTGGATGGATTTGTGTGACAATGACCTGTTGTGCCCCCAGGTGTTTAGCATCGACGAGATTGTTCATTTCTGTCACAAAATGGGTACAGTATGATCGCCATGGTTGGTAGGTACCCTTCACGCTATCTCTCAAGCAGAAATTTAAACCTCTCATTAAAATAGAAAGAAAATGGTGGTGTTAAATAGGGAACAGTGGAGTGTTTGATTTACCCTGTGGAACTAGCCAGAAGTCTGTGAGTTTTGTTTTTCAGCTTACAATACCTGTAGAAAACATGGATTTGGTTGTGTAGAGCTGCTGGGCAGTGTACAACTGCAGAATGGTTTTCTTTTCAGAATCCTTCAAAAAGAAACACACAATTAACCACTGTCAAAAAGGGAAGAGTTTGAGCTCTGAAATCGCCCTTCCTCTCATCACTGCTAATTCTCCACTGAGGGCACTATGTTAGAGGCAGCCACATAGAAACAGCTGTTGGTTTTATCCTCTTTTTCTCAGTTGTCCTGCTTTGATGAGATCTAAAAAATAAAAAATAAAATGGGTCCTGTATTTGTGTGTGCCTCTTCGGTAGAGAGAGGGAACTGCTAAGAAGCCCTCCTGTGTAGAGAAAGCCCTGGCTTTAGAACTTCAGCCTCTGTTCACCAAGGAGAGAGATGACTTACACACACCCCAACGTTGACTCCCATTAACTCACTGTTGGGGGGTGGGGATCAGGTCAGTGAGATGGAGCTTTTGATGACCTTGATCACAGATTAATCAGAGAGTCCAAGGGTTGACAGTGAAGAGTGTTCAGTGGGGGGATTACGTGTTCCAGTAATGAAGACAACAAGACCAACTGGATTTGTACTTTTTTTGTGTTGTGTATTCTCCACAATAAGTGTTTTTGTATCTTTCTGAGAACATGGGAAATAAAAACATAAACTAAATCTGCACATTGTTCCTTCTTGGCCCACTTTTTGCAATTGATCCACTGTTAAAGATTAGAAAGTGTACCTCCTGGATGCTTAATAAAATGATGCAAGTATTGAAATAGTATTGAGCTAGAATGAAAGCATTGGATATTCTTTATTTTCATCAAAATGTAATACATTTACATTTTTGTCCAAATGCATAGGAAAATCTTATGTGAAATTGTCTTAATGAAGAAAGAACCACATTTCAAGAAAGAAACAAGTATTTTACCCTTCCTCTTGCAAATTAATTCCCCCCCCCCCCCCCCCAATTCTATCAGCGAGCTTCAGAAGGTTAGGAGTACGTACATAACACTCAGTGGAACATGGACCCTTAACACACCCGTGAAGAAAGCCAGTGAGACCGCTAAACGAATGACCTCAAGATTAGAGATGAGACTGTTTCTTATATATGTGCACGTCCCTTGTGGCTCAATTGGTAGAGCATGGTGCTTGTAATGCCAAGGGTTGTGTGGTCGATTCCTGCTGGGGCCACCCATATGTTAAAATGTATGCATGCATGACTAAGTCACTTTGGGTAAAAGTCTCAGCTAAATGGCATATATTATTAAATTAACAGATCAAACCACTTGAGGCAAGTCTGGACAATTGTTGAAAATGTGCAACATGTAGGGTGACTTCCTCCACTGAGTATGGAGATGAGTATTGTGTGTGAGCTGCCATTTCTGTGTGATTTATGTGTGACACTTCCATTTGAATCAATGAGGGGCTTTGGGGATGTGAAATGAGGCTGATTGCTGTGACCTCCCAGCTGGATGCTGCTTGTGCTGGTGATAATCACAGTGGTTAGTGCTACACTGGAATTTGATGAGCTAGCTTCCTTTGCCTGGTACTTTTCTGATTTAATTAGAATGTCCCAGTCTGCCACGACTATCTCCAATTATTTAGATTTTTTTCCTTGGGTTTTGACCGGTATCACTTTTCCCATAACTGTTAATTTGGGGAGATTCCAATTCTGCAGGCACACAACAATAAGTAAGCCAGGCATAAGATCAAACCTTTTCATTAGTGCAGAGGTGTATGGAACCAGCTGCGTTCATGTTGCACATGGGACAGGAATTCCAATCTATCTGCTGTAACTCTGTCACCACCTGCGAATGTCTAATTTCCCATCTTCTCCCTCTCGATTGTCTGCTTTGCTGCCTCCTCATTAATTCATTTTGTAGGAGGAATAAGACTTTCTCCAGGTTTTTCCATTTTTGTATTTTATTAGTAGAACTGTGTGTAATTATTTTACATTTTTGTTATATATTTTTTAAATTCATCACATGTTGGTGCTACTGTTAGGGTTATCAAAGACTCCAGCCACCCTAGTCATATCTATGCATAGTCACTTTAATAACTGTACCTACATGTACATATTACCTTAAACGACTAGTGGAAAGCCATCCACTTGACAGGTGAGGCAGATAAAGATGCTGATTAAACAGCATAATTATTACACAAGTGCAGCTTGTGCCGGGGACAATAAAAGGCCACGCTAAAATGTGCAGTTTGGTCACACAACACAATGCTGCAGATGTCTCAAGTTTTGAGGGAGCGTACAATTGGCATGTTGACACCAGAGTTGTTGCCAGAGAATTGAATGTTAATTTCCTGAATGTTCATGTCCGCCTCTAACGTTGTTTTAGAGAATTTACATCCAACTGGCCTCACAGCCGCAGAACACGTGTAACCCAGGATTTCCACCTCCGGCTTCTTCACCTGCGGAATCGTCTGAGACCAGCCACCCGGACAGCTGATGAAACTGGGGGTTTACACAACTGAAGAATTTCTAAACAAACTGTCAGCAAACGTCTCAGGAAAGCTTATCTGCATGCTCGTCTTCCTCACCAGGGTCTTGACCTGACTGCAGTTCGGTGTCGTGACCGACTTCAGTGGGCAAATGCTCACCTTCGATGACCACTGGCACACTGGAGAAGTGCGCTCTTCACGGATGAATCCCGGATTTCAACTGTATCGGGCAGATGGCAGACAGCGTGTATGGTGTCATGTGGGTGAGCAGATTGCTGATGTCAATGTTGTAAACAGATTTCCCCATGGTGGTGGTGGGGTAATGGAATGGGCAAGCATAAGCTACTGACAATGAACACAATTGCATTTTATCGATGTCAATTTGTGTCAATTTTTATCGATGTCAACATGTTCCAGTTCCCGGAAATATCCAGCTACTTCACACACAGCCATTGAAGAGGAGTGGGACAACATTCCACAGGTCACAACAACAGCTCATTAATAAGCATTTCACTCTTGGTGTACACCTGTTTTTTTAAGAAGCATGTGATAACATTTGATTTGATTTAAATATGACAAGGAAATTTGTACTTGCGCATTCAGCTATTTTTCTTGGAAATAAATTACATATTCTTGAGAACTTATTTTTTGATATTTGCTTACCTCTCCATTCTCTTTCATGCTTGGCTGAGTTTAGCAAGCACCTTTGCCACAAGCGACCCCACTGGCGGACTTACCATTAGGCAGAAGAGGCAATTGCCATAGTCCTCACATCATCAAGGGCCCTCATGAGCTGGGCATATAAAAAAATATTAAAAAAAAAATTGTGAAATAATTTCTCTACTTTCTCTACCATGTTTCACTCAACAACAAAAAAATCGCAATCAAAACCCTCTGTTAAAGAGAGAGTTCGAGATTTTGGCTATGATGCCCTTTATCTACTTCCCCAGAGTCAGATGAATTCGTGGATACCATTGTTATGCCTCTGTGTCCAGTATTAAGGAAGTTAGAGGTAGTTTTGAGAGCCAATGCTAACTAACGTTACCGCAATGACTAGAAGTCTATGGGTAGCAGATACCCATTGACTTCCAGTCAAGCAATTGTGCTTCAAACTGCACACAGACATAAAAATGAAGTAGATACAGTGAATTCGGAAAGTATTTTTGTATTTTCCATTTTTGTATTTTATTAGTAGAACTGTGTGTAATTATTAAAATATCCATTAACAAACTTCTTATAGCTTATCAGACCCCTTCACTTTTTCCACATTTTGTTACTTTACAGCCTTATTCTAAAATTGATTAAATTGTTTGTTTTTCTCATCAATCTACACAAAATAGAAATGTTTGCAAATGTATTAAAAATAGAAAACTTTATCACATTTACATAAGTATTCAAACCCTTTAGTACTTTGTTGAAGTACCTTTGGCAGCGATTACAGCCTTGAGTCTTCTTGGGTATGACGCTACAATCTTGGCAGACCTGTATTTGGGGAGTATCTTCCATTCTTCTCTGCAGATCCTCTCAAGCTCTGTCAGGTTGGATGGGGAGTGTCGCTACACAGCTATTTTCTCCAGAGATCAGGTTCAAGTCCGTGCTCTGGCTGGGCCACTCAAGGACAATCAGAGAAATGTCCCAAGCCACTCCTGTGTTGTCTTGGCTGTGTGCTTAGGGTCATTGTCCTGTTTTAAGATGAACCTTCGACCCAGTTTGAGGTCCTGAGTGCTCTGGAGGAGGTTTTCATAGAACATTGCCTAGTCACTTTTACCCCTACCTACATGTACATATTACCTCAACTACCTCATAACCCTGCACATTGACTCGGTTCCGGTACTCTTGTATATTGTTATTTATTGTTCTACTATTTTTATTTGCAAATGTTCTTACTTTTTAACTCTGCATTGTTGGAAAAGGGCTTGTAAGTAAGCATTTCACGGTAAACTCTACACCTGTTGTATTTGGCGCATGTGACAAATAAAAATTTATTTGATAGGAAATGCTTTCTTGATTGTTGTTTATATACATCACAAAAAAAGGGGGTATTGAGAAGATGACCTAATCTGTGGGTTTTCTCTAATCAATTTCAACATTGGAGTAAGGACAATAAAACAATGTTCATTGCAATTCCGTTCTGTGCAAATGACCATTTGTGGGAAAATCAATAAGGAATTATTATTTCTAATCCTCGTGAGAGGTGGGAGCGGTGGGCGGAATGTAAAGCTAGCTCGGGTCGATGGTCGTTGGCTGTAATAGACGCATTCAATGTCACCTGAACTAACAGAGGAGGAGTGAACTTCATTATCTTGTATGGAGGTGTATGTGTACACAATTTTAACACGCCAAGCCATCATGGTAAAAAATTTATTGCGGAGCGCACAACCAATTCTTACAAAAGGTTATGTAAAGGAATCAACATTTGTATGCCATGTGAATGTCTAATGGATGTCTTGGCATTTAAATAACGAAAGTCCCTATATGGTAATGCTTCTGTGCATTACTTATGCAGAACATAACAAAATTACCATTCTTACCACCTGACTAAAGCACAAGAGAAAAGGATGTAAAAAGTTAACAAATTGAATATGAAGAGAGAGAGAGAGACAGAGACAGAGAGAGAGAGAGAGAGAGAGACACAGAGAGAGAGAGAGAGAGAGAGACACAGAGAGAGAGAGAGACACAGAGAGAGAGAGAGAGAGAGAGACACAGAGAGAGAGAGAGAGACAGAGAGAGAGAGAGACACAGAGAGAGAGAGAGAGAGAGAGACACAGAGAGAGAGAGAGAGAGAGAGACACAGAGAGAGAGAGAGAGACAGAGAGAGAGAGAGACACAGAGAGAGAGAGAGACACAGAGAGAGACACAGAGAGAGAGAGAGACACAGAGAGAGAGAGAGACACAGAGAGAGAGAGAGAGAGAGAGACACAGAGAGAGAGAGAGAGACCGCTGAGGGGCTCCAATATAGGGATCTGCCACTCTTCTTTAAAGCTAGAATCCTTAATTGAAACAATAACAAAGCAGTCACCCTGCCTGTGTTGTTGTAAAACGATGAGGGATGGTCCTGGAGAAATGTAACCACCCTCAAATTCATAGACAGAGCTATGGATGCAAGGACTGACCATCCATGATATAAACATGACAGTTTTAACCATGTTTTGAAGCTATACAATGTTTGTTTACATTTACATGGTTTAGAAACATTGTAGTTAAACCAGCTTATATTTATGCGACAGTTGAACTAATGTAGTGGGGCATATTTATAAGTTATATTCTTCAAGAATCGATGGTGAGTCCAAAAATTGATGTAGCAACTAAGGATTCCAGCTGTAACCTTGTTTAATCTCCACATTTCTGCCGAAGAGCAGCGGTAACGAGATAGAACTCATTAGCTTTTATCTGTGCCAATGGAGGATCCCAGTGAGATGCCGCCATGAAAAAAAGCGGGAATAAAATTAAACACAACAGAACCAGGTGCCTTGAGGACAGCCGCCCTTCAACGCAACACCCAGAGCCTCAATAGTGGACTGTCAGGCACATTCCCAGTTCCCTCTTACTTTTAAGGATTATCCTCTAGGGGATTTGTGACACAAGCAGAAAGGTACAGAAACATCATCGGCACGATAAGTGGGTATTGGGATATCGCAATGATATTTAGCCCATTTTGTGGTGAATCGCAACAGATCAAATAAAATTGCCTGACTGAAACAACATCTTTGCAACTGTTTATCTTCTGCAGACTTCAGCAATTAAAGCCCTCCTGTTTTGCGAAGGCTGTGCTCACCAAAACCCCAGCTGGTAGCACTTTGAATACTTCGGAGATATACAAACAAACAAGAGAAAATAGAATCTGTTTCCAGAGATGAAATCAAGATTCATTTGCCAGATGCTATAGAGACGGTTTTTCACCCCATTTTAAGTGGGACAACCTTCTGTGTGTCTCGCTGTTTTAAACAAGCCTTTCTTCTGGGACTGTTGAGCACGTGCTCACTGCAACACAAGACGCCTCTTGCTTTACACTTGGTTAAACAAACTGTTCATAGCGAGGCCGTTTGTGCTGTTTCACATAATTGAGGGGTAATTCCTCCCTAGTGGGAGGCCTTGTTAACACATCTCTCAGGGAAAGGAAACACTTGTTGTGTTTCCCAGCTTTGTCAACTGTCTTCCTACTGTAGTTGGGCACAGGTTTGAAAGACCACTATCTTGGGCTTGGATTAACTGCCTTCATAGAAATTTGGAATTCAGTTACAGTATGGCAAAATATAGGCTTAAAATGTGGGTGTGAAGCAACAACAGACCTTGGTGGTACTTTCTCTCCTGGTCAGCAAGGAATTAATATGTTAGAACCACTATAATAATCACTGATACCGTAAAGGAACAAATTCATAACTTCAAAGTAGTTTGACGAGGTATAATGGTTGTATGTCCGAAGGTTCATAGAAAGGCTAAGCGGTTCCATTTTCTAGTGGCACTCATGAGAGAAATTTTTGTTTTCAGATGAGGCACTACTTTGAAGAGCAATGCTGTGTACTCGTACAGTATGGTATATAGTGCATTCGGGAAGTATTCAGACCCCTTCTCTGGTCTGATGAAACCAGGACCGACCTGAATGCCAAGTATCACATCTGGAGGAAACCTAGCACCATCCCTAGGGTGAAGCATGGTGGTGGCAGCATCATGCTGTGGGGATGTTTTTTAGTGTCAGGGACTGGGAGACTAGTCAGGATCGAGGGAAAGATGAACGGAGCAAAGTACAGAAAAATCCTTGATGAAAACCTGCTGCAGAGTGTTCCAGACCTCAGACTGGGGTGAAAGTTCACCTTCCAACAGGACAACGACCCTAAGCACACAGTCAAGACAATGCAGGAGTGGCTTCGGGACAAGTCTCTGAATGTAATTGATCGGCCCAGCCAGAGCCCGGACTTGAACCCGATCGAACATCTCTGGAGAGACCTGAAAATAGATGTGCAGAAATGCTCCCCATACAACCTGACAGAGCTTGAGAGAATCTGCATAGAAGAATGGGAGAATCTCCCCAAAAACATGTGTGCCAAGCTTGTAGTGTCATACCCAAGAAGACTCGAGGCTGTAATCGCTGCCAAAGGTCCTTCAACAAAGTGCTGAGTAAAAGGTCTGAATACTTAAGTAAATGTGATATTTCAGTTTTTTTCTTCTAAACTTGCAATAAAACAACTTAATCCATTTTAGAAAAAGCCTGTAACGTAACAAATGTGGAAAAATTCAAGGGGTCTGAGTACTTTCCGAATGCACTATAAATGATTAATAAGAAAAGAGATGGCACTACCATGACATTGTATGGAGAACTTTTTGACAATGTACTGATTATTCTAACTTTTAGACATCTTGTTTTGATGATGATGATGGATCACAACATATTCAACCAAACATGGCTTTAGAGAAAGAAAATAACCCCATATTGGGATTTATTTAATGGCAGCATTTAAGTTAGTCCCCAGCTCCAAGTGTATCCACTGCATGCCTCTGCTGCACCCTCCCCCAGCGAGGTCCATATGTAATGAGGCAGAAAACCAGGAGAGAAAGCATCTGTGGAGCATCCGCGTCCGTGAATCCACAGCCTTGAGCTCTGGCAGCTCCAGTCCATGGGAAGCAAGCATTGAAAACCTCATTGGTGATGGAGGAGGGGAAGGAAGGCAGGAGGGGGGATGATGGGAGGGGGTGTTTTAAGCAGGGGTGCGAAGAAGACAGAACTGCTTTTTTTAGGGAAAAACCTGAAAAGACTTGATGTCTGCTAGTTTTAGAGGGTGTCAAAACCCAGTGTGTGCATTGTGCAGCGGAGAGAGGAGACAAGACATTGAGCGATACTGTACGCTCATGTTACATCTAAAACAAGAGATTACCATGAACAGAACTCTGGGTGAATGACTGAATGCTTACCCAGTGGCAGTCTGAAGGAAGAGATGAATTTCCAGGTGAGAGGTTTCTCATGAGGTGAAGGAGCTGAATTCTGTATGAACCCTTCTACCTCCCCCTCCCTTCCTCCCCCTTTCATCCTTTGGACATGCACTCCTGCATTCTGACACTTCACCTGTTCTCGGAACGCCAGTTCCAGTAGAAAAGGGATGCCTAGCCTTGGAGTCTTCAGTGCCGTATAGGCAGGACTTGCTTCCATGCCTCCCAGCACCCCCAAACTGTCACTCCTAAAAAAGGTCAAATAGGGGGTGCTTATACTTGTCCTGTTTCACACGTGTGCAAGTGTGTAACTTGTAGCTATTATTCTACAATGTAGAAAATAGTTTAAAAAAATTATAATAATCTTGAGTAGGTGTATCCAAACTTTTCACTGGTACTGTATATTACTACTAAAGATATAATACAAAAAAATACTACTAAGATATAGTGATGACATCAACTATGAAATAACATATATGGAATCATGTAGTTAGTTGAGATTCTTCAAAGTAGCCACCCTTTGCCTTATTAAGACAGCTTTGCACATTCTCTCAACCAGCTTAACATGGAATGCTTTTCCTGCGGTCTTGGAGTTCCCACATATTCTGAGCACTTGTTGGCTGCTTTTCCTTTACTCTGCGGTCCAACTCAACCCAAACCATCTGAATTGGGATGTGGTCTAGTGATTGTGGAGGCCAGGTTATCTGATGCAGCACTCCATCACTCTCCTTCTTGGTCAAATAGCCCTTACACAGCTTGGAGGTGTGTTGGGTCATTGTTCTGTTGAAAAACAAATAATAGTCCCACTAAGCGCACACCAGATGAGATGGCGTATCACTTAAGAATGCTGTGGTAGCCATGCTGGTTAAGTGTGTCTTGAATTGTAAATAAATCACAGACAGTGTCACCAGCAAAGCACCATCACACCTCCTCCTCCGTGCTTCACGGTGGGAACCACACATGCTGAGATCATCCGTTCACCTACTCTGTGTCTCAAAAAATGTTAAAAGTTCTTGAAATTTTCCAGATTGACTGACCTTCATGTCTTAAATAATGATAGGCTGTTTCTCATTGCTTATTTGATCTGTTCTTGCCGTAATATGGACTTGGTCTTTTACCAAATAGGGCTATCTTCTGTATACCACCCCTACCTTGTCACAACACAACTGATTGGCTCAAATGCATTAAGAAGGAAAGAAATTCCAGAAATTAAATTTTGACAAGGCACACCTGTTAATTGAAATGCATTCCAGGTGACTACCTCATGAAGGTGGTTGAGAGAATGCCAAGAATGTGCAAAGCTGTCATCGAGGCAAAGGGTGGCTACTTTGAAGAATCTCAAATATAAAATATATTTTGAGTTGCTTAAGACTTTTTTGGTTATTACATGATTCCATATGTGTTATTTCATAGTTTTGAAGTCTTCACTATTATTCTACAACGTAGAAAACGGGGGCGGAGATCGGGGTGCCTTGTGAGAATTCGGAGGTGGGTGAGTAAACCTCCACTACCATCCGTACTATTGGCCAACTTCAATCATTGGAAAATAAACTGGACGATCTACGATTAAGACTATCCTACCAACGGGACATTAAAAACTGTAATACCTTATGTTTCACTGAGTCATGGCTGAACGATGACACGGATAATATAGAGCTGGCTGGGTTTTCCGTGTATCAGCTACCTCTGGTAATACAAGGGGCGGGGGTCTGTGTTTATTGGTCAATAACAGCTGGTGTGTGACGTCTAATATTAAAGAAGTCTCGAGGTATTGCTCGCCTGAGGTAGAGTACCTTGTGATAAGCTGTAGACCACAAGATCTACCAAGATAGTTCTCATATATATTATTTGTAGCCGTCTATTTACCACCACAAACCGATGCTGGCACTAAGACCGAACTCAACGAGCTGTATAAAGCCATAAGCAAACAAGAAAATGCTCATCCAGAAGCGGCGCTCCTAGTGGCCCGGGGACTTTAATGCAGGCGAACTGAAATCCGTTTGACCTAATTTCTACCAGCATGTCACATGTGCAACCAGAGGAAAAGAAAACACCTTTACTCTACACACAGAGACGCATAAAAAGCTCTCCCTCGCCCTCCATTTGGAAAATCTGACCATAATTCTATACTCCTGATTCCTGCTTACAAACAAAAACTAAAGCAGGAAGTACCAGTGACTCGCTCAATACAGAAGTGGTCAGATGACACGGATGCTACGCTACAGGACTGTTTTGCTAGCACAGACTGGAATACGTTCCAGGATTCATCCAATGGCATTGAGTATGATACCACCTCAGTCACTGGCTTCATCTATAAGTGCATCGACGACATCATCCTCACAGTGACCATACGTACATATCCCAACCAGAAGCCATGGATTACAGGCAACATCCGCACCGAGCTAAAGGCTAGAACTGCCGCATTCAAGGAGCGGGACACTAATCCGGACGCTTATAAGAAATCCCGCTACGCCCTCAGACGAACCATCAAACAGGTAAAGCTTCAATACAGGACTAAGATTGAATCCTACTACACCAGCTCTGATGCTCGTCGGATGTGGCAGGGCCTGCAAACTATTACGTAGTACAAAGAGAAACCCAGCCACGAGCTGCCCAGTGACGTGAGCCTACCAGATGAGCTAAATGCCTTTTATGCTCGCTTCGACGACGACTGTGTGATCACGCTCTCTGTAGTCGATCTGAGCAAGACCTTTAAACAGGTCAGCATTCACAAAGCCACGAGGCCAGACATATTACCAGGAAGTGTACTCAAAGCATGCGCTGACCAACTGGCAAGTGTCTTCACTGACATTTTCAACCTCTTCCTGACTGAGTCTGTAATATCTACATGTTTCAAGCAGACCACTGTGCCCAAGATAGCGAAGGTAACCTTGTTAAATGATTACTGCCCCGTAGCACTCACGTTGGTAACCATGAAGTGCTTTGAAAGGCTGGTCATGGCTCACATCAACACCATCATCCCAGAAACCCTAGACCCACTCGAATTCGCATACCGCCCCAACAGATCCACAGATGACACAATCTCAATCGTACTCCACACTACCATTTTCCACCTGGACAAAAGGAACACCCATGTGAGAATGCTGTTCATTGACTTCCATAGTGCCCACAAATCTAATCACTAAGCTGAGTACCCTGGGACTAAACACCTCCCTCTGCAACTGGATCCTGGATTCCTGACGGGCCACCCCCAGGTTGCAAGGGTAGGCAACACATCTGCCACGCTGATCCTCAACACTTGGGCCCCTCAGGCGACTGAAAAGATTTGGCATGGGTTTCCAACATCCTCAAAAATTTCTACAGCTGCACCATTGAGAGCATCCTGACCGGTTGCATCACCAGCTGGTATGGCAACTGCTCGGCATCTGACTGTAAGGCGCTACAGAGGGTAGTGCGTATGGCCCAGTACATCACTGGGGCCAAGCTTCCTGCCATCAATGACCTATATACCATATAGCCTCGTTATTTTATTGTTAATTTTTATTAGATTTTTTACTTTAGTTTATTTTGTAAATATTTTCTTAACTATATTTCTTGAACTGCATTGTTGGTTAAAGGCCTGTAATTAAGCATTTCACGTTAAGGTCTACAGTACACATGTTGTACTCGGCGCATGTGACAAATAACATTTGAGGAGTCATTTTTCCAGTTGTCGTTTTGTAGATGGTGCTCTGTTGCTGTCACGACTTCCACCGAAGGTGGCTCCTCTCCCTGTTCGGGCGGTGCTCGGCGGTCGTCGTCGCGGGCCTGCTAGCTGCCACCGATCCATTTTTCCTTTTCGTTTGTGTCTGTCTGTTTTGTTTACACCTGTGTCCTATTAGTTAATTTCGGTGGGTTTATTAACCTCCGCTGCCTACTAGTCTTTGTGCGGGATTATTTGCTGTGTTTGCTTTGTAAGGGGTGCGTGTTTGCGCCACAAGGTTTTGTTTATCACTGTCATTGTACAGTTGGTATTGTTTAGGAGTAGAGGTTTCTCCTCCGTGTAACGGGTGTCGTCGGAAGGAAGAGACCAAGGCGCAGCGTTCTTAGAGTTCCACATAATTTAATCACGAAGTGAAACCTAAAACAGGACAAAACAATAAAGAATACAACGACCGAACAGCTTCGATGTGCAAACTCCCTGCACACAAACAAAGAACATAGACTCCCCACCCTAGTCACACCCTGGCCTAACCAAAATAGAGAATAAAAAACCTCTCTAGCCAGGGCGTGACACTCCGTGTGTTCAATGAGTTCCCCTATGTGTGTTTCCCCACCTGTTGATGTGGTATTGGGACTTAATAATAAACGTCTGTGCCACTGGGACTTCCTGCTCTCCTGCTCTTGACTCCTGCACCTACCTCTCCTTAAGAAGCACATAACAATTGCCATATGCTTGCACTTATCCCTTGTAGAAAATCAAACATTGCCCATAATTATTAGAACCAAGGGGGCTGAAACCAGGGGGAAAAAAGTGACTTACGCAGTTACAGGATTTACTTTTATGTTTGTCTTAGTGTGTATTTAATGTTGAGAGGTAGTTTCTGGGAATGGAAAATAACTTGGATTAACTTTATATGGGAACTGGGGTAATACTTCCCTTAAGGGTTTTCTTTGCCTCATGACTCCAGGCAAAGCCAGTTAGCCTCCCGTAGACAGATTTTTACCTGTGTTACCTGTCCCATTGGTAATAAGCATTTGCTTACACCGTGGCTGCATTGTGAGAATCATTCCCAGCTCATTTGATGCTGAGGGCGTATCAGCCCAGCTTGCACATAATGGAATATTCACGACTTGCTTTCTGTTCTCCCAAGCTCCTTAAATACCTATGGTGATCCCGTCATCTGACAGATGTTTTTTTAGGAATGCAGGTTGCCAACAGATTGCCGGAATCTTCTTTTTTTCAGACAAGGGGAAAACAAAATAATATCTCCATCTCAAATTGAAGGGAAATCGTCAGTGTGCAACATTAGTTTAACCCCTGTGACCATGCAAAATATGTGTTTTTTTGCGCTGTATTGACTGCTATAGTCCTGTTACTGTGTGACTGTTTTAAATTAAATAACATTTTCATTCTCAATGTAAGGCAGTATGATATCTCAATAGCGGTGCACTTGAAAATGACCAAAGAGGTCAAGAAAAAGCTCAATTAACTTTCACATTTTCATCCTATAATCTCCTTATTAAGACGTCACTGGTCACTCTGGAAGCTGTGGCATTATAAAAAATCAAAAAAATTGTGAAGAGGGTGTGTGTGTGTGCATGTGTGTTCACGTGCTTGTGTGTGGGTCTGCATGTCCAAAAAGAGCTAAAACTTTTTCTGGAGTCAGAGTTCCGATATATACCTGGCTGGAGGGGAATCTCAAGCGGTTCCTTCCCCACCTTCTCCCCTCAACCGTCTTTTTACATTTCACGCACATGTGGTACTGGGGATGTTCATGGAATGTTAAAACAGCTCTCTGACATTTAAAAGCCAGGAATTATGTAGCACCTTCCCACACTGAAAATAAAAAGTGGTACTAGGTTGTGCTGGCTCAGAAATGCGAACACAATTGAGAATTAACCCTTTACCTAACAAAAATGGCCACCAATCCTCATAAACCAATTACCCTTTCACTAAGCCTCATTGTGGGGTATTTCTGAGAAAATGTTTTTGGGTTGAAGCATTCAGTGCGCTAGAAAAGTCTTGCAGGCACAGTTTCACAATTCAACTCTGGCAGTTGGACATCAAGGGTAACATTGTGACAAAATCTGAAGTATTTTTAGAGGTCAAATACCAGGATATTTTATGTTTTAGTGTGTTCTCTCCACTAGTATTTGGGACACTTTCCCACTATGGGAACAAGCGTGGAGGAGCAAATTTAATGGTGATGTGCCAGGGGAGGGGTGACTGATTTTTTTGACTAAAGCCTAGACATAGGCCCCCAAAAAAATCTGAATATAACTGTTATAGAGCAGTATGAAAATCGAAACCATTTTCAGGTGGATTAGCAGTTGAGAAAATACAATTTTTTTGCACTTTGCATAATCCTGAGGACAAAATCCAATTAAGATTACATTTACCTACCACCTCAACATGGCAATCCTCATAGCATTCCTGTTGCATTCCTAATGTTCAGGTAACTACTGTATTAGCATAGAGTAGACAGGAATGTGCACAGGCCTTTTTAATTGAATGTATTGTCAGCATGAGTACCTACTGCTTGTAATCAACATGGCAATTGCTAGCTAAAAGGATCAGATGATATGGTGACTAACACATTATTCAAAGTTTATTTTGAGGAGATTACCGCCACCTCACTCTTTTAAAACTTAAATGCATGGTACAAATGTGCAAGGCAGAGAATGTGCTGAGGAAAGTACTTATACACCAGTGGAGGTTGGTGGGAGGGCCTATAGGAGGACGTGCTCATTGTAATGGCTGAAATTTAATAAATGGAATGGAGTCAAACGTGGTTTCCATATGTTTGGTACCGTACCATTTATTCAATTTCAACCATTACTATGAGCCTGTCCTCCTATAGTTTCTCCCACCAGCCTCCACTGCTATAGACTCTTTCTCTAAAGCCCCTTCCAGATATGACATTATATGGTTAGTTATTCAAAGCTCTCTCCCTTAGTGTTCATCCAGTGAGTACTGGGAGGTTTTTGTGTTGTACAGTGCACCATAAAACATCACCTTAGCAATCATTTACAATTTTCAGACACCTTCTAGTTTTCATTTAAAGAATGAGCAAAAACATTTTTTTCTGAGATTAACTAGGATGTAATCACAAGGCACTTGATATTGGGTGCTTATCAATAGTACCTCCAGGAGAATTGGCCATGGGTAGTTGTATGGGGTGTAGGAGGGTGGGTGGGTGTTTGTGTTGGGTGGGGGTGCTTTGCTGACAGAGGTGCCAGCAGTAACTAATGGGCCTGAGCATTGTCTGCCTTTCCCATCGCTTGGGTGGGGATCGCAGTTGAAGCGAAAGATTCCATAGTGATGCATTATTCCCATGTAGGATTGATTGGGCAAACCAGATTTAACAGCTGCATGGTTGTGCAGTCTCACTTTAGGGAATTAGCCATGTTTCTAGCAGATTGATGAAGTTTTGCCTGCTGGTTCTCAAGCAGGAAATGTGTTGGGCTTTCAGTGCTGTGGAATTTATGTCCAATTTCTGCAGTCAATCTCACAGAGACTTGTGAAATTGGAGAAATTAAATCGGAATGCAAGTTCAAGGGAAGAGGTAATGCTTGGTTAATGCAAGAGAGAAGTACTTTAACGAGCTACCGTTAGATCTGAGTGTCTAATTCTCTTCTCCGAAGTTGTATGTAGTCTACCTTATTTTACTACATTTTAGTTCAGAATTCTCTTCAATGCAAAGGGCCTGGATTGGCTTTAATCAGTGTTTGATTTAATTCCAGGTCATTATGGTCTGGGTTAGGTACATTAAGTAGGTTTCTTTAGTTTTGGGTAATATCTAGAGGCCCAATTTCTCTCTTGGATTTGTAGAGTTGACTTTCTTCTCAGAAAATGAGTTACAGGGCTCAAACTGGATTCTGTGTAACATCCTCTAAATGTCTCACAAATACCACTGATACCCAGATTAAGGTCTTCATTGTTGGCATACAATACCCATACTGTAAACGTTAACGTCATACTAAAGTATCAGCGTTCCTGATCTCTCCATATGTTGCCATTGAGTATTCAGCCAGTACTTTAGCAATTGAGAGATTGTAATGATACGCTCTCCAGTGTTGCACATTTACAGGTAGATTGAACTCTGCCTAGTGGATTCGCTGTTTTTCTTCAGGGTTAACACACAAGTAAATAGACCATATTGCCTGAGGAGGTGACCTGTTTCAACATACCCCCCCCCCCCCCTCTCTCACGAAACCATGTAAACCAGGGGTGCGTTTAATTTGTTGTCAAAAACTACATTTCACACTCCAGCTCCTTTTTAATTTAACGCTGTAGAGGGAGTTCCAGGTAGACATATTGATATCTAGAGACACTTCAAGCTATTATCTGGGCTTCACAAATGCCCACCTCAACAGACGGCTTGGGGCTTCCTGCTGTAAATGAAAGGCAGAAAACTGACTGCTGGGAAGGAGGGACACACAAGTTTACCCGTGCGGAGCAGAGGGAAGCCTCACCAGTCGTTCCTCTTAGCAAGCTTTTGAACATATTCCCCAGCACAGTGTTTGAATTAAAAAGCCAATTAATATGCCACTTGTGTAAATTAAGCATTAAGTAATGCAAGAAATGTCAATTGTTCTCCTCAGCTGGGAAAAAAGGTAGACACACATTTTGAAACCCTGAGTAACAGATGTATTCTAGGGAGAAACAATTAGTTGCAAGCCCTCCAAAATTCTATTGAAATGATGTTTGAATGCCACTAGCTAGGTTTCCATCCAATTTGCGACAGATTTTCATGCCAATATTCTCAAATCTGCATAAAACAATATGCTCAATTTCCCACCAGAGATGTTTCCATCAAACTGGCTTTTTGCAAATAAAAGGTTGTGCGCGATGACGTGGTGCACATAAAAATTACTTTTGCGGTTAAATTCTCTTGTTAGATGGGTTTGCACCACATTTTCAGCTCTACTGATTGTTTTGTCATAAAAACGGTTGCGTTAAATAGTGAATGTGCCCACACTGGTCTTGGCACGTGCGCTCTAGCCAACAGCTGGCAGATACATGGTGAGATTATTATGGATAAGAGCGATATTATTTGTATTTATCAAATGGCAGCCAAGCATGTCACCAGAATATGACCCTCAGTATTTATTGGAAAGAAGCATCAAGCTTATCACCTTGCATGTTCGCCAGCATATTCACCACCCTGTAAAGTTCATCATAACTTATTTCATCTGTAGCCTAATAAACTGCTTCTCGAGTGGTAGTGGGAGGACCACTATGGAGCCAGATAGCTACCAAAAGATTGAACGTACGTATCGTTAGGATCGTAAGAAAATCCATACGTAAATTGTTAGGATCGTAAGAAAAGACATGAGTGAAACATGAAACTGTTAAATTAAATCTGTAACATACAGATGTTGTTATGACTATGAATTAACATTTACATGTTCAATTCTTACTTTACGTCTCCCTTTACTCGGTTACAGAATGTTTTTGTATGTACAAACTTTTGACAGGAATGTGGCATCTGCAAAGAACATGAACCGAGCATAGTTAGTTGAAGTTAGCTAGTCAATCAAGCAACTATAGCGCAGATGTTAGAGTTTCTTTGCAGCTTCCGGTTTCATTTCCAAAATAAAAGTCTAGAGCTTGTTTTAGAACGGCATTCAACAACGAAGTTATAGCAGTAGATGGCGTAGTATAGACTTGGGCCTTCAGCAACTGACTTGTGTGAGAATGATACTATAAAGACACAGAAGAGCCTTGTCTAGAATTAATGCCAGAGCTGCAAAATAGAAAGTAATATGATTTAGGCTAGGCCTATACCACCATCTAAATATGCGATGCTGTTGTGTGTTATTTAATGGCCATATAATTGCATTTATTTTTATAGCTGTGTGGGGCTACTGTGGTGATCATAATGAACCTAATGAATCACACTTTTTCCAGTATTTTTGAGCACGGACTGTAGGCCTTATATTAGGCCTTTTGACTGTATTAGTGAATTCCACTCTGTATGTCGGCTTGTTATAGCCATTTGCATTGCACAACCACATCACGCAGAGGCTATATCCATATTAATAAATGAGACAAAACAAAATGTTGATTAAGTCTTGGCTATAACCTGTCCTGAGCGAAATAGACAAGGGGTCCCAAATGGTCAAGACTATCTACAGCCTATTCTTATTGACAGATCTGTTTCCCTATCAGCCACTGCATGTGCTTCTTCAACTATTTTGTTTAACATTTATTTAGAGGCATTATTTAGAGGCCTGTGAGCTAGGGTCTCTTTTTAAGGGGCCTATAATAAAAACAGTTATAAAACACAAATAAAGTTCTACAATTATTCCGCAAAACACCGGTACCCAAAATGAGAGCCTAAATTGCAATGCCTACAAGTTGGGGGACAATTTTTTTTATTTGTATAGGCCTAAATTAAACACTGAATTATTAAAGTGATTGGCTAAAGAACTTTGGAGAATTTAGATAATTTTGATACACACATGGATTTAAATAAACAAATGGATAAGACTGTTCTATTCTCTTTGATTTAGTTCCTATTGCAAAATGACAGAATGGATGACATACTGATTGACTGACCTGAATGAAGGATTAATGAAATGTTCAATTATGTTGGAATGATGAGTTGATGATACTGATGATGATACTCTGCATTTTATTTGGCTAGTAGGCAAATAGGCCTACATTAGGGTATAATGACTATATGGCTGCATGCCTCCAGAAGGGCATCTTCTGAGGCTGAGGGGTGCTTTTCCGAAGGCGCGTGCTGTGGTGCTGCACGGCAATCACAAGCCCTTCAACTGGGCAGCAGTGTCGCATAGAGGGAATATCCTATATGGAGACTACCTAAGGCCACTGCAGTTATTGTAAAGTGTGGGAATAAGCTTATGCCAGACTTAGCCTACATTTAACTCTCCCTTGTTCATTTCAAAGTCCATATGTTCATGACCCGATTCATATAAATAATGTCAAATTATTTTAAATTCATATTAACTCCTCCTACAGAATATGCTTTGGCAAGATTTTCAGTGATAAAATAATTGTCAAAATATTCTATAAAAAAATATTTTGAGTGTCAAAGACTCCAGTGGCCATACATAATTTATAGATTCACCAAACATCTGTTATTATTCTATGTTGCATTATTCCTGGTAGATACTACTGGTTATGATTCATTATTCCTGGTAGATACTACTGGTTTTGATTAATTATTCCTGGTAGATACTACTGGTTATGATTCATTATTCCTGGTAGATACTACTGGTTTTGATTCATTATTCCTGGTAGATACTACTGGTTATGATTCATTATTCCTGTTAGATACTACTGGTTATGATTCATTATTCCTGGTTTAAACTACTGGTTATGATTCATTATTCCGTGTTTATACTACTGGTTATGATTGCAGACAAAGCCCAGAGAATGGGATGGTGCAATACTGAATTAGTCATATTTTGATAAGGTGCATGCATGTGGATGTCCACGTCACCCAGAGATATCCCCATGCCACCGTCTCTTATGACCGAAAAGAGCTTCTAGACATCAGGACAGCGATTACTCACCTCGTACTGGAAGAAGATTATATCTATTTTGTTTCTTTAATGAGTCGGACATGAAGGATTTACTCGAGACACCCGACAAGACCCTCATCCCCGTCATTCGCAGGAGAAAGAGACGGCAATATCGGGGACGTAGGTCTGGGTGCCTTGTAAGGATACGACGGTGGGGGTAATCTGAGTAATCTGCCTCTACCATCGGTCCTATTAGCCAACGTACAATCATTTGATAATAAAATTGACTAACTACGAGCATGTATATCCTACCAACGGGACATTAAAAACTGTAATATGTCTCACAGAGTTGTGGCTGAACGATGACATGAATAACATATAGCTGGCGGGTTTTACGCTTTTTTGTCAGGATAGAACAGCAGCCTCTGGCAAGACAAGGGGTGTCCGTCTATGTATATTTGTTAACAACAGCTGGTGCACAAAATCTAAGCAAGTCTCAAGGTTTTGCTTGACTGAGGTAGAGTTTCTCATGATAAGCTGTAGACCACACTATTTACCAAGAGAGTTTTCATCTATATTCTTCGTAGCTGTCTATTTACCACCACAAACCGATGCTCGAACTAAGACCGTGCTCAATGAGCTGTATACAGCCATAAGCAAACAGGAAAACGCTCATCCAGAGGGGACGCTCCTAGTGGCCGGGGACTTTAATGCAGGGAAACTTAAATCCGTTTTACCTAATTTCTACCCGCATGTTAAATGTGCAACCAGAGGGGGGGAAAAAACTCTAGACCACCTTTACTTCACACACAGAGACGCGTACAAAGCTCTCCCTCACCCTCCATTTGGCAAATCTGACCATAATTCTATCCTCCTGATTCCTGCTTACAAGAAAAAACTAAAGCAGGAAGCACCAGTGACTCGCTCAATACGGAAGTGAACAGATGACGTGGATGCTACGCTACAGGACTGTTTTGCTAGCACAGACTGGAATATGTTATGTGAATCTTCCGATGGCATTGAGGAGTAAACCACATCAGTCACTGGCTTCATCAATACGTGCATTGATGATGTCGTCCCCACAGTGACTGTATGTACATACCCCAACCAGAAGCCATGGATTACAGGCAACATTCACACTGAGCTAAAGGGTAGAGGAGATGGACTCTAACCTGGAAGCTTATAAGAAATCCCATTATGCCCTCCGACAAACCATCCATCAGGACTAAGATTGAATCGTACTACATGTAGGAAGGCTCCGACGATCGTCGGATGTCGCAGGGCTTGCAAATTATTACAGACTACAAAGGGAAGCACAGCCGCGAGCTGCCCAGTGACTGGAGTCTAGCAGACGAGCTAAATTACTTATATGCTCGCTTCGAGGCAAGTAACACTGAAACATGCATGAGAGCATCAGCTGTTCCGGACGACTGTGTGATCACACTCTCTATAGCCGATGTGAGTAAGACCTTTAAACAGGTCAACATTCACAAGGCCGCAGGGCCAGACAGATTATCAGGACGTGTACTCCACTCCAAATTGGATACCGCCCCAACAGATCCACAAATGATGCAATCTCTATTGCACTCCACACTGCCCTTTCCCACCTGGACAAAAGGAAAACCTATGTGAGAATTATATTTATTGACTTCAACTCAGCGTTCAACACCATAGTGCCCTCAAAGTTCATCACTAAGCTAAGGACCCTGGGACTAAACACCTCCCTCTGCAAATGGATCCTGGACTTCCTGACGGGCCGCCCCCAGATGGTAAGGGTAGGTAACAACACATCCGCCACGCTGATCCTCAACACGAGGGCCCCTCAGGGGTGCGTGCTCAGTCTCCTCCTGTACTCGCTGTTTACTCATGACTGCATGGCCAGTCACGACTCCAACACCATCATTAAGTTTGCAGATGACACAACAGTGGTAGGCCTGATCATCGACAACGATGAGACTATAGGGAGGAGGTCAGAGACCTGGCAGTGTGGTGCCAGGACAGTAACCTCTCCCTCAACGTGATCAAGACAAAGGAGATGATCGTGGACTACAGGAAAAGGAGGACCGAGCACGCCCCAATTCTCATCGACAGGGCTGCTGTGGAGCAGGTTGATAGCTTCAAGTTCCTTGGTGTCCACATCAACAACGAACTATCATGGTCCAAACACACCAAGACAGTCGTGAAGAGGGCACGACAAAGCCTATTCCCCCTCGGGAGACTGAAAACATTTGGAAATAATCCTCAGATCCTCAAAACGTTATTCAACTGCACTCTCGAGAGCATACTGACTGGTTGCATCATTGCCTGGTATGGCAACTGCTCGGCCTCCAACCACAAGGCACTATAGAGGGTAGTGCGTACGGCCCAGTAAATCACTGGGATCAAGCTTCCTGCCATGCAGGACCTCTATACCAGACGGTGTCAGAGGAAGACCTTACAAATTGTCAGACTCCAGCCCCTCTAGTCATAGACTGTTCTCTCTGCTACTGCATAGCAAGCGGTACCGCAGCGCCAAGTCTAGGTCCAAAATACTTCTTAACAGCTTCTACCCCTGAGCCATAAGACTCCTGAACAGCTAATCAAATGGCTACCCAGAGTATTTGCATTGACCCTCCCCTCCCCTCTTTTACGCTGCTGCTACTCTCTGTTTATTATCTATGCATAGTTGCTTTAATTCTACCTACATGTACATAGTACCTCAATTACCTTGACTAACCACATTGACTTTCTACCGGTACCCCTGTATATAGCCTCGCTATTGTTATTTTACTGCTGCTCTTTAATTATTTGTTACTTTTACTTTTTTACTTATCTATTTTTTACTTAACACTTATTTTTCTTAAAACTGGTATTGTTGGTTCAGGGCTTGTAAGTAAGCATTTCACTGAATTTGATTTGATGCTGTAGAGATACACCTAGCGGACTGAAACTTCACTGTTGAAGGCATAATACAGCTAGTGCTATCTAGACTTGCGCTGGCAAACAAATCCATTATATTAGCTACCTAAATGTGAAGTAAACTCAACTGAGTAATAGAGAAATTAAATGAAATCCTAATTTTATTGGTCACATAAACATATTTAGCAGATGTTATTGCAGGTGTGGTAAAATGCTTGTGTTTCTAGCTCCAACAGTACAGTAGTATGTAACAGTTCACAACAATACATACTAACTAAAAGTAAAAGAATAGAATTAAGAAATATATAATTATTAGATCGAGCAATGTCGGAGTGGCATTGACTAAAATACAGTAGAATAGAAATATATATATATGAGATGAGTAAAGCAATATGTAAACATTATTTAAACATTATTAAAGTGACTAGTGTTCCATGATTTAAGTGGCCAGTGATTCAAAGTCTATGTATATAGGGCAGCAGCCTCTGAGGTGCAGGGTTACGTAACCGGGTGGAAGCAAGTGATGGCTATTTAACAGTCTGATGGCCTTGAGATGGAAGCTGTTTTTCAGTCTCTTGGTCCCAGCTTTGATGCACCGGTACTGACCTTGCCTTCTGGATGATAGCGGTGTGAACAAGCCGTGGCTCGGGTGGTTTATGTCCTTGATGATCTTTTTGGCCTTCCTGTGACATCGGGTGATGTAGGTGTCTTGGGTGGCAGGTACTTTGCCCCCGGTGATACCTTGGGCAGACCGCACCACCCTCTGGAGAGCCCTGCGGTTGCGGGTGGTGCAGTTGCCGTACCAGGCGGTGATACAGCCCAACAGGATGCTCTCAATTGTGCATCTGTAAAAGTTTGTGAGGGTTTTAGGGGCCAAGCCAAATTTCTTCACCCTCCTGAGGTTGAAGAAGCGCTGTTGCACTTTATTCAACACACTGTGTGAGTGGACCATTTCAGATCGTCAGTGATGTGTACGCCGAGGAACTTGAAGCTTTCCACTAGTGATGCAGCGATATGACATTTTTGGCCGATACTGATATCCAATATTTTCCTTGCCATAAAAAAACTATATTGATAACCGATATTTAAAAATTTTGCGGCCTTTTAAGCATTCTAGTAAAGTTAAATAGTTAACACACACACATGTACACAGCGGTCTAAGGCACTGCATCTCAGTGCAAGAAGCGTCACTACAGTCCCTGGTTCGAATCCAGGCTGTTTCACATCCGGCCGTGATTGGGAGTCTCATAGGGTGGCACACAATTGGCCCAGTGTCGTTCGGGTTTGACAGGGGTAGGCTGTCATTGTAAATAATAATTTGTTCTTAACAGACTTGCCTAGTTAAATAAAGGTTACACACACACCACACTGACCAAAAAGTTATTTTGTTGGCATTTACGTATGTCCCCACTACCAGTGAAACATAATCAAAACCTATTTCTTTCACTTACTTGCTGTGCTATTTCGTTGTTCATTTGTTCAGTCGTTTCATTCTCAACCAGGATTTCATCAGGCATGTCAAGAAGTGAAGTTTCAGCTCTGTCTGTGCATGGCCTCTTTTCCTCGGTGCGCACTGTCCCTGTGTTCGTTTCCATCTTGTCCAGCTGTGTATGTAACATTTCACATAAACCCTGTTTCTTGTTGGCATCGAAGTAGCGGTCCTTGTAGATAGCATTGAGCATGGTATAGAGAGAATGCCACCGAATCGCTTGTTCACAGCCTGTGTCGACAGTTTTGTTGAGCAGGCGTTTCAATGCCATGAGAGGGTATTATGTCTGCTGCAGGCGCAGTTGATGAGCTTATTTCTCGAGTCAGTTGTTTGATTGGAGCTAGCTAGTGTGTTCATGTTTCCAAGTTTCAAACATGTTCGCAAATGCCATTGAAATGGCAGCAGCGGTATGACAACCAGCATATTCATGAGCATGCAATACGACTTTCCTCATTAAGAAATCCTCGACGACCCACTGTGCTGTCAGACTCAGCATGCTCATGGGGCTGATATCGCTGGTCCAAATGTAAGTCGTGAAGCTAATAGCAGTGACGTGTGTAACTCAGGTAGGGCAACATCTGTAAAATAGCGCACTTGGTAGTGTGTACCGGTGCTCGACCAGTCGGCGAAAGCCAACATCACCTATGACAGAGAACGGTTGATTGTCAAGGGCAATGAATTCCATTATCTTGGCGTTAATGGATTTTGCCTTTGAGTTGTCTTGCTCTTTCAAATGTCTGCTCGACTTGTTGACTGCTCGATCCACACAGCAGACATTGTGGGCTAGGTTAAGAATGCTGTGTTGCACGTGTAGCGCAAAATCTTACATGGCGTCATTATGTCATGTACCTATGTTATATAGGTATGCACGTCAGCTTTGACATGGGTTTTGCACATTGGCATTAAACTAGACATCGGGACGATACCGATGTTCTCATTTTTAGCTAATATCGTCTGATTCCGATATGTTACATTTACATTTACATTTAAGTCATTTAGCAGACGCTCTTATCCAGAGCGACTTACAAGTTGGTGCATTCACCTTATGATGTCCAGTGGAAAAACCACTTTACAATAGTGCATCTAACTCTAAGGGGGGGGGGGGGGGGGGTTAGAAGGATTACTTTATCCTATCCTAGGTATTCCTTAAAGAGGTGGGGTTTCAGGTGTCTCCGGAAGGTGGTGATTGATTCCGCTGACCTGGCGTCGTGGGGGTGTTTGTTCCACCATTGGGGTGCCAGAGCAGCGAACAGTTTTGACTGGGCTGAGCGGGAACTGTACTTCCTCAGAGGTAGGGAGGCGAGCAGGCCAGAGGTGGATGAACGCAGTGCCCTTGTTTGGGTGTAGGGCCTGATCAGAGCCTGAAGGTACGGAGGTGCCGTTCCCCTCACAGCTCCGTAGGCAAGCACCATGGTCTTGTAGCGGATGCGAGCTTCAACTGGAAGCCAGTGGAGAGAGCGGAGGAGCGGGGTGACGTGAGAGAACTTGGGAAGGTTGAACACCAGACGGGCTGCGGCGTTCTGGATGAGTTGTAGGGGTTTAATCGCACAGGCAGGGAGCCCAGCCAACAGTGAGTTGCAGTAATCCAGACGGGAGATGACAAGTGCCTGGATTAGGACCTGCGCCGCTTCCTGTGTGAGGCAGGGTCGTACTCTGCGAATGTTGTAGAGCATGAACCTACAGGAACGGGTCACCGCCTTGATGTTGGTTGAGAACGACAGGGTGTTGTCCAGGATCACGCCAAGGTTCTTAGCGCTCTGGGAGGAGGACACAATGGAGTTGTAAACCGTGATGGCAAGATCATGGAACGGGCAGTCCTTCCCCGGGAGGAAGAGCAGCTCCGTCTTGCCGAGGTTCAGCTTGAGGTGGTGATCCGTCATCCACACTGATATGTCTGCCAGACATGCAGAGATGCGATTCGCCACCTGGTTATCAGAAGGGGGAAAGGAGAAGATGAATTGTGTGTCGTCTGCATAGCAATGATAGGAGAGACCATGTGAGGATATGACAGAGCCAAGTGACTTGGTGTATAGCGAGAATAGGAGAGGACCTAGAACAGAGCCCTGGGGGACACCAGTGGTGAGAGCACGTGGTGCGGAGACAGATTCTCGCCACGCCACCTGGTAGGAGCGACCTGTCAGGTAGGACGCAATCCAAGCGTGGGCCGCGCCGGAGATGCCCAACTCGGAGAGGGGGATCTGATGGTTCACAGTATCAAAGGCAGCCGATAGGTCTAGAAGGATGAGAGCAGAGGAGAGAGAGTTAGCTTTAGCAGTGCGGAGCGCCTCCGTGACACAGAGAAGAGCAGTCTCAGTTGAATGACTAGTCTTGAAACCTGACTGATTTGGATCAAGAAGGTCATTCTGAGAGAGATAGCAGGAGAGCTGGCCAAGGACGGCACGTTCAAGAGTTTTGGAGAGAAAAGAAAGAAGGGATACTGGTCTGTAGTTGTTGACATCAGAGGGATCGAGTGTAGGTTTTTTCAGAAGGGGTGCAACTCTCGCTCTCTTGAAGGCGGAAGGGACGTAGCCAGCGGTCAAGGATGCGTTGATGAGCGAGGTGAGGTAAGGGAGAAGGTCTCCGGAAATGGTCTGGAGAAGAGAGGAGGGGATAGGGTCAAGCGGGCAGGTTGTTGGGCGGCCGGCCGTCACAAGACGCGAGATTTCATCTGGAGAGAGAGGGGAGAAAGAGGTCAAAGCACAGGGTAGGACAGTGTGAGCAGGACCAGCGGTGTCGTTTGACTTAGCAAACGAGGATGGGATGTCGTCGACCTTCTTTTCAAAATGGTTGACGAAGTCATCCGCAGAGAGGGAGGAGGGGGGGGGGGGGGAGGAGGATTCAGGAGGGAGGAGAAGGTGGCAAAGAGCTTCCTAGGGTTAGAGGCAGATGCTTGGAATTTAGAGTGGTAGAAAGTGGCTTTAGCAGCAGAGACAGAAGAGGAGAATGTAGAGAGGAGGGAGTGAAAGGATGCCAGGTCCGCAGGGAGGCGAGTTTTCCTCCATTTCCGCTCGGCTGCCCGGAGCCCTGTTCTGTGAGCTCGCAATGAGTCGTCGAGCCACGGAGCAGGAGGGGAGGACCGAGCCGGCCTGGAGGATAGGGGACATAGAGAGTCAAAGGATGTAGAAAGGGAGGAGAGGAGGGTTGAGGAGGCAGAATCAGGAGATAGGTTGGAGAAGGTTTGAGCAGAGGGAAGAGATGATAGGATGGAAGAGGAGAGAGTAGCGGGGGAGAGAGAGCGAAGGTTGGGACGGCGCGATACCATCCGAGTAGGGGCAGTGTGGGAAGTGTTGGATGAGAGCGAGAGGGAAAGGATACAAGGTAGTGGTCGGAGACTTGGAGGGGAGTTGCAATGAGATTAGTGGAAGAACAGCATCTAGTAAAGATGAGGTCAAGCGTATTGCCTGCCTTGTGAGTAGGGGGGGAAGGTGAGAGGGTGAGGTCAAAAGAGGAGAGGAGTGGAAAGAAGGAGGCAGAGAGGAATGAGTCAAAGGTAGACGTGGGGAGGTTAAAGTCACCCAGAACTGTGAGAGGTGAGCCATCCTCAGGAAAGGAGCTTATCAAGGCGTCAAGCTCATTGATGAACTCTCCAAGGGAACCTGGAGGGCGATAAATGATAAGGATGTTAAGCTTGAAAGGGCTGGTAACTGTGACAGCATGGAATTCAAAGGAGGCGATAGACAGATGGGTCAGGGGAGAAAGAGAGAATGTCCACTTGGGAGAGATGAGGATCCCAGTGCCACCACCCCGCTGACCAGAAGCTCTCGGGGTGTGCGAGAACACGTGGGCAGACGAGGAGAGAGCAGTAGGAGTAGCAGTGTTATCTGTGGTAATCCATGTTTCCGTCAGTGCCAAGAAGTCGAGGGACTGGAGGGAAGCGTAGGCTGAGATGAACTCTGCCTTGTTGGCCGCAGATCGGCAGTTCCAGAGGCTGCCGGAGACCTGGAACTCCACGTGGGTCGTGCGCGCTGGGACCACCAGGCAGCGGCCACGCGGTGTGAAGCGTTTGTGTGGTCTGTGCAGAGAGGAGAGAAGAGGGATAGACAGACACATAGTTGGCAGGCTACAGAAGAGGCTACGCTAATGCAAAGGAGATTGGAATGACAAGTGGACTACACGTCTCGAATGTTCAGAAAGTTAAACTTACGTTGCAAGAAATCTTATTGACTAAAAATGATACAGTGCTGCTGAAGTAGGCTAGCTAGCAGTGGCTGCGTTGTTGACTTAGTTTGAAAGTGTAGCTGGCTAGGTAGCCTCGGTAACTGGCTAGGTAACCTCGACAATTACTCAAAACTACACAATTATCTTGACAGCTAGCTAACACTACACTAGCTAACACTACACGATTATCTACACAATTATCTTGTAGCTAGCTAACACTACACTAACCAAGTCGTTCCGTTGTAATGTAATAGTCTCTACAGTGCTGTTATTCGGTAGACGGTAGACGTTGGCTAGCTGGCTAGCTGCTGGCTAGCTAGCAGTGTTTCCTACGTTAAGAGGGACGACAAATAGTTGGCTAGCTAACCTCGGTAAATTACGATAATTACTGTAATCTACACAATTATCTTGGATACGAAGACAGCAAAGACAACTATGTAGCTAGCTAACACTACGCTAATGTTCACCGATATATTGTGCATCCCTACTTTCCACCTTCTCCACTGCGGTCCCGTCGATGTGGATAGGGGCGTGCTCCCGCTGATGTTTCCTGAAGTCCACGATCAGCTCCTTTGTTTTGTTGACATTGAGTGAGAGATTGTTTTCCTGGCACCACTCTCCCAGGGCCCTCACCTCCTCCCTGTAGGCTGTGTTGTCTGCAAACTTGATGATTGAGTTGGAGGCGTGCATGACCACGCAGTCATGGGTGAACATAGAGTACAGAAGGGGGCTGAGCACGCACCTTTGTGGGGCCCCGGTGTTGAGGATCAGCAAAGTGGAGGTGTTGTTTCCTACCTTCACCACCTGGGGGGCGGCCCGTCAGGAAGTCCAGGACCCAGTTGCACAGGGCAGGATTCAGACTCAGGGCCCCGAGCTTAATGATGAGCTTGGAGGGTACTATGGTGGTAAATGCTGAACTATAGTCAGTGAACAGCATTCTTACATAGGTATTCCTCTTGTCCAGATGGGATTGGCAGTGTGCAGTGCGATGGTGATTGCATTGTTTTGTGGATCTATTGGGGCGGTAAGCAAATTGAAGTGGGTCTAGGGTGTCAGGTAAGATAGAGGTGATATGATCCTTAACTAGCCTCTCAAAGCACTTCATGATGACAGAAGTGAGTGCTACGGGGCGGTAGTCGTTTAGTTCAGTTACCTTTGCTTTCTTGGTTACAGGAACAATGGTTGACATCTTGAAGCAAGTGGGGACAGCAGACTGGGATAGGGAGAGATTGAATATGTCCGTAAACACTCCAGCCAGCTGTTCTGCGCATGCTCTGAGGACACGGCTAGGGATGCCATCTGGGCCGGCAGCCTTGCGAGGGTTAACATGCTTAAAATGTCTTACTCACAACGGCCACTGTGTTATCCTCAAAGCGGGCGAAGAAGGTGTTTAGCTTGTTTGGAAGCAAGATGTCGGTGTTCACGACGTGGCTGATTTTCTCTTTGTAGTCCCTGAATGTCTGTAGACCCTTTCACATATGTCTCGTGTCTGAGCCGTTGAATTGCGACTCCACTTTGCCTCTGTACTGACTTGTTTCCTGTTTGATTGCCTTACGGCGGGAATAACTACACTGTATTCGACCATATTCCCAGTCACCTTGCCTTGGTTAAATGCGGTGGTTTGCGCTTTTAGTTTTGCACAAATGCTGCCATCTATCCATGGTTTCTGGTTTGGGTAGGTTTTAATAGGCACAGTGGTTACAACATCTCCTATAAACTTCCTGATTAACTCAGTCCCTGTATCCGTGTATTCGTCAATGTTATTCTCAGAGTCTACCTGGAACATATCCCAGTCCGCGTGATCAAAACAATCTTGAAGCATGGATTCCGATTGGTCAGACCAGCATTGTATAGACCTTAGCACGGGTACTTCCTGTTTGAGTTTCTGCCTATAGAAGGAGAGGAGCAAAATGGAGTCGTAATCAGATTTGACGAAGGGAGTGCAGGGGAGGGCCATGTAGGCATTTTGAAAAGTTGAGTAGCAGTGGTCCAACGTTAACTCAGGGAGAGTACTACAGTAAATGTTTTCGTAGAACTTCGGTAGTGTTTTCCTCAGATTTGCTTTGTTAAAATCCCCAGCTACAATAAATGCCCGCCTCGGGATATGTGGTTTCCAGTTTGCATAAAGTCCAGTGTAATTCTTTGAGGGCCATCGTGGTATCGACTTGAGGGGGAATATATACAGCTGTTACTATAACCGAAGAGAATTCTCTTGGGAGGTAATATGGTGAGCATTTGTTATCACAATCACACCATGAGTAGTTAATGATTAAACATACACCCCAGCCTTTCTTCTTCCCGGAGAGTTCTTTATTCCTGTCGGCGTGATGTACTGAGAACCCAGCTGGCTGTATGGACGGGGACTGTATATCCCGAGAGAGACATGTTTACGTGAAACAGAGTATGTTACAATCCCTGATTGTTCTCTGAAAGGAGATCCTTGGCCTGAGCTTGTCTACTTTATTATCCAGAGACTGAACATTAGCGAGTAATATACTCTGAAGTGGTGGATGGTGTGCACGCCTCCTGAGTCGGACTAGAAGTCCACTCTGAATACCTCTTCTCCGCCGGCGGTGTTTTGGAGCAGCCTCTGGAATAAGTTAAATTGCCCTGGGGATATGAACAAAGGATCCAATTCGGGAAAGTCGTATTCCTGGTTGTAATGCTGGTGAGTTACCGCCACTCTGATATCCAAAAGTTCTTTCCGGCTGTATGTGATATCACAAAAAAATCGTGGGCTAATAATGTAAGAAATAATACACACAAAAACAAAAATACTGCAACGATTCTTAGGAGCTAAAAGCAGAGCTGCCATATCTGTTGACGCCATCTTTTAACTTGAAAACGTGCAGGATACCTATTTCCAGTTTCCCTGACTTCCGATTTTTTTTATATTGTGTTATGCTTGTTAGTGTATCACTCCTCACAGGCCATTTGGTGTATGTTTTTTGTTTGTTGGTGAGATGAAACTGCCAAAACTCTGAAAGGTATTATTGTACGTCAGAATTGCAACACAAGATTTGTTCAAGCCTAAAATGTTAGTCTGTAATCGTAACATGGTGTTTGTATGTTCACAGATAAAATTTCATGTTTACGTTTCATGTTTTATGCAGGGATTTTCTTACAATCCTAACGATATGTACATTAAACCTTTTGGCAGCTATCTGGCTCCATATACCAGGCAACATATCATCACGTGACTCCAAGTTTACTTCGATATGATGGTTATTAGGCTATATCAATATTTGCACATAAGGGCGTTTCCACCGTAATTTCTCGCATAATTAATTTAACTTCCATAAAAAGATCTCACTATGTCAAACAAACAAATTGTCTGTCAGAATTTATACAATTCTACTGGCATTTAATGTTTCCATCAGCCAGATAAATAATTCATCTGCATGAAATGACTGGATGGAAACGTGGTTAGTGACTGAACTTTTTAACACGTCTTGGTTGATTGTGTTTGGAAATTATAATGCTGAAAAATAAACAATTGTAAAAATAAGTGTTTTGAAGGTTTTTGTTAAATGTATTTTATTCCCAGTAATCCCACAGGAGCCCTATATAAACCAAACAACCCTATTTTTTTAGCCACTGACAATGTTACGGTAGTATCAGTAAGCTATTCTGGTTAATGACCTTATTGGTTAAATAAAAATAAATTAAATAAAAATCATGCCAATTGGTGGGCCAATATTCTTCTAGTGAAATGTCAAAAGAGTTCATTCAGTAGGCCTATCTGTTTATCTACACAAGGTTTTTAATTGGTATGATGGTATTGACTGGTAGTAATTAACATGGTCTGAATATTTGATTTTCTGGAATGTTTGTTTACAGCGCCTTGTCTTTGCATTCATTCAGTACCAGAAATCGTTGTTTTGAGCACCATGATATTAACAGTTCAAGAACGCCTCACAAAGCAATCCACATAAATATGTGTTGCTTATCATAACCAAATTACAGTCACATAGATGATAGACCAATAGTGCTGCTAGATATTTTTCGCCATTTCCATAAGATGGAGGATTTTTAAGATAATGTGCATCAAGTCTATTGCTGAAATACAATGAGTATGTCTATTTCATAATGTATTTCAACATGAACTTTGACTATAAAGGTCCAACTTCAAATCGTAATTGAAATGACATTGTAAGTGCACCTGTTATAGCCTACCTGGTGTGTTATATGTAATTACACACACATTGACACGCATGTATAGCTATATCAAAATCAGTTCCATAGGATGCGTTTAGATTGTGCTTTTATTTCAAGACACTCATAACCCATGGACTCCAATTCATGACTTTGCGGTAACAAATAAAAACAACTCAAAGGAACTGTTCAGGTTGATTAAGTGCAGTTTCCCAAAGTTAGTTTGGCCTCTCTCCAGCTGAGACTGTATTTTATCCTGGGTTTAAAAGCCGATTTACCATGGAGATTTATTTATCCATGTCATCTGCGCGTGCCAAGTCATCCGACGCCTGCGCAATTCCGCTTTTTGGTCCAATCACTTGCTCACTCTCAGGAGGGTCACACCTCTTTTTGGACATTCATTAAAAAATAGATCCTGAGCAAGAGCTTTGATGCCCGGATGTATTTGTGTAAATACATTTGGAATTTAGAGCAACAGTTTTAGGTTGAGATTTATTAAATGAATGCCACCCCAAATCTTTTTCACAAAGGCTGTTATACATCTGATTAATGAGAGTTATTTAATGAGGTGGTTTCACTTTTTATTAAAGCTAGTTCGAAATAAACAAATGTTAGCATTGTTTTCATGTTGGCAACACGTAGGTGTCTTCATTTGCGGAGCTTTTTTTGTGTGCCAATAACCATTCCAATACTCCCGTCTCACAACTGCTGTTCCGCTAGTGTTCTCCGAGGATGACAGTCCAGTGGTATCTCCGCCTTTCCATCGTGCCCCCCCCCCCCCCCCTTCTCCTAGTCACACATTCTTAATGTTACTCCATCTGTAGATCACTGGTCATATCATCGTCAACAAAAGGAATAAAGGACCATACAGCAAAGAAAAAGGGAAGAAGGAAATAAGGCAAGCAATGCTATCTTCTGACAATACCTCATTCTGTTTGAGAGCGCAGCAGGATGAATTTAATCTTCTCAAGATTATTGGCATACTTTTACTTCGGATTCCAAGTCATTCTACAGTTCTACATCGACCCTTGTCACCTCCATCCCCAGCCGTGTCACATTCTGGCGCAGATAGGAAACACCGTGCGCCTTGGTGCCCTTCTGCCCACCCGCCAGACGGCCAGGGTGCAGGCTGCCCTGAACCGCGCCCTCGCCGGTCTCGCTCAAACTGGGGACAACTTTCTACCTTTCAACCTGAGCCTGGAAGTGGTTCCCCAAGAGCCAGCAAAAGGAGACCCCGAGTCCCTTTTCAGGTGTGTTTGTCAGGCTATCGTTGTTCAGGGGGTCTCCGCTGTGCTCGCCTTCCCCCAGACCCAGGAAGAGATCGTACAAGTGGAATTTATGGCTTCATTTTTGGAAATACCTTTTATAAGCATCATTGAACACGGAGAGCCTCTGAAAACACAGGTAACGCATTTACATGCAGTTATGTCACAGATTAAGTTGTCTATACAGTGTTTGTTGCCAGGTAACTTTGGCAATTCATATGTCTATATGTGCCTTATTTTGTGCCACTGTGCGCAAAAAGTGTCGCGCAGCTTTCACCCCCCAATCGAAAACAAGGGGAAGTATGTGCAGTTAACAGGGTTTTCTGGAGATCTGGCTTTATATAATACATGTGTGGATATATGTATTGTGAAAAGAGCACGTGAATACAGTTGCAGTAGTAGTCTTATGCCGAGTAGCCACTCTTTTGTCTCTCCAACTTGCCTTTTTCGATTTCTACCCCCAGTGTCAGGGTTTTGGTCGTTATAATATGACATTTTCCCTCTGAATCTGACATTTCGTTTTCAAGGAAGATTTTATTCAAAGGTAGGTGCAATTGTTGAACTGATCACATACAAGGTCTGTCGCGGTAGAGCACTGTGCGAGAGCGCACTGGTTGTAATCCAAAAATGATTTTCATCATAGGCTATACTTTCCATTCCGTCCTGAAGCCATTCGTTACTCATTTATAAGTGAGCAGAATACATTGCCAATGTATATGTTTGCATTTGTGCCATAATGTGATTATGTGCTCATTGTGCTGTGTGAAATGCTGTTGTCCACCCCAGACTCACTAGTAATGGTTATTGATTCGCCCTATATGAATCTTCTTGGTGACATGGAATGAGCTACAGCTAATCAGTATATTATTGCAACACAAGAGGGGTCATCCGAAGGCAGAGTATTTGTTTGTTTTCTTTTAAAACCTAGATTAGCCTTCTACATTTTTACATATGACAATTTATTTTTATTTTACCTTTATTTAACTAGGCAAGTCAGTTAAGAACAAATTCTTATTTTCACAATGACTTGACAATTACTTTTTTTTACCTACGTACACACACTTCCATCTGCATATTATATAATGTCAGTGACTTCGGAGCAATGTGAAGCAACGTGACTGTCACATTATGGTAAAAAGCTCCGCAATGATTTCCCTCAAAATGTTGCATATCGGTAACTTCTAGAGAGACCATGACATTGTTCATTCGCCTTGTTGATAAGGGACAAGGCCGTGTACTTGAGAGAATTTCACCATCTTTCATTCAAAATGTCTCTGAAAATATGTATGATTTCACAGTGTAAGTGGAGTTGGTATTGCTATTTCCCTTGGCATGCAAGGGAGACGATGTGCACATACATCTAGCAAATGATAAGATTCCTTTTGATCACTGCAAGCTCGGGAATTCTTGGGGAGCTTTCCCTCACATCTGAGAGAGAAAGCGAGGAGGGGGTTAGAGTTTGAGACACAATACTGGGAAGTGCAGTTACAGTATGCCTATACTGATTGAAAACTTGCACTCTTGTCTCATTTGGTATTCATTTTGCCATCAAAACCAAGATCACATCACAACAATGGCTAATGTTGCATCCTGCCCTGTCTTTCAGAGTTTGATCAGCACCACATGACATGACATGGGGTTTGGCTGGGCTCTGGCAGTCTCTGTCTGACCCTGCAGGCCTGTCATGCTGCATCTAATGCACCTGTACCAGGTTTAAGATACTCCTGAATAATGGTGACAGTTCCACAGCACCAGTCAGGCAGCCTGCCATAGCATGATTTCTCAGAGAGTTCCAGCAGGAGTCTAGCTGTGGCTCTCTTATGGTTGTTCTCTGTCTCTTTCTGTCTGTCGGTCTGTCACCCTCTCATTGTCTCTCTCTGTCTCTCGGTTTCTCTCTCGTCAATGGGTGCTTCCCTTTTTTCCTTATTGGCACTAATATGAAAGAACTGGAGAGCTGTCTACGCAAATGGGCAGTAAGTCTCCTCCATGTTGCTTCCACCTATCCTGCTTTTTCATATCAGTGCAGATAAAGGAGAGGAGGGAAAGCAACTAAGCTAGAGTCCTTAATTGAAACCCGCCTCTGTTTAACCTGCCTCTGTTTAGGTAAAAAGCTGAGGGACGGGCCTGGAGAAATGTAACCACTATCAAATTCATAGACAGCTAAGAATGCAAGGACTGACCATCAATGATATCAAAATTATAGTTTTAACCATGTTTTTAGGCTAGATAGTATTTGTTTACATTTACATTATTTGCATTTACATTATTTGCAAACATTGGAGTTAAACAAGCTTACGACAGTTGAACTAAGCTCATGAGGCATTTATATTAAGTTATATTCTTCAAGATTCAATGGGTATTTGATTAATTTTAAGTCCAAAAATGGATGTAGCAACTAAGGATTCTAGATAAAAGCACACCTTTAGCTGTATGTCTGTGCCTCCACCCCCCACTAGTCATAGACTGTTCTCTCTGCTACCGCATGGCAAGCGGTACCGGAGAGCCAAGTCTAGGTCCAAAAGGCTTCTTAACAGCTTCTACCTCCAAGCCATAAGACTCCTGAACAGCTAATTAAAGGGCTACACAGACCCCTCTTTTACCCTGCTGCTACTCGCAGTTTATTATCTATGAATAGTCACTTTAACTCTACCTACATGTACACTACCGTTCAAAAGTTTGGGGTGACTTAGAAATGTCCTTGTTTTTGAAAGAAATTCAATTTTTTTGTCCGTTAGAATAGCATCAAATTGATCAGAAATACAGTGTAGACATTCTTAATGTTGTAAATGACTATTGTAGCTGGAAACGGCAGATTTTTTATGGAATATCTACATAGGCGTACAGAGGCCCATTATCAGCAACCATCACTCCTGTGATCCAAGATGGCACGTTGTGTTAGCTAATCCAAGTTTATCATTTTAAAAGGATAATTGATCATTAGAAAACCCTTTTGCAATTATGTTAGCACAGCTGACAACTGTTGTTCTGATTAAAGAAGCAATAAAACTGTCCTTCTTTAGACTAGTTGAGTATCTGGAGCATCAGCATTTGTGGGTTCGATTACAGGCTCAAAATGGCCAGAAACAAAGACCTTTCTTCTGAAACTCGTCAGTCTGTAGTTGTTCTGAGAAATTAAGGCTATTCCATGCGAGAAATTGACAAGAAACTGAAGATCTCGTACAACGCTGTGTACTACTCCTTTCACAGAACAGCGCAAACCGTCTCTAACCAGAATAGAAAGAGTGGGAGGCCCCGGTGCACAACTGAGCAAGAGGACAAGTACATTAGAGTGTCTAGTTTGAGAAACAGGCGGCTCACAAGTCCTCAACTGGCAGCTTCATTAAATAGTACCCACAAAACACCAGTCTCAACGTCAACAGTGAAGAGGCGACTCCGGGATGCTGGCCTTTTAGGCAGAGATGCAAAGAAAAAGCCATATTTCAGACTGGCCAATAAAAGAAAAGATTGAGGTGGGCAAAAGAACACAGACACTGGACAGAGGTAATTTACAACATTAGCAATGTCTACACTGTATTTCTGATCAATTTGATGCTATTTTAATGGACAAAAAACAAGGACATTTCTATGTGACCCCAAACTTTTGAACGTTAGTGTACATATTACCTCAATTACCTCGACTAATCAGTGCCCCCGCACACTGACTCTGTACCGGTACCCCCTGTATATTGCCTCGCTATTGTTATTTTACTGCTGCTGTTTAATTATTTGTTACTTTTATTTAAAATGTTTTATTTATCTATTTTTTACTTAACACTTTTGTTAAGGGTTGGTTAAGGGCTTGTAAGGGCATGTGACAAATACAATTTGATTTGATCTGTCAGTTGGTGTTTGTCAGTTGATGTGGTGGCAGGCCACGGGATTGTGTGAGCTTTTCTTTCAGCTGTTGATGCTCCTGTCCTGACATGTGCATAGTTGCTACGTCAGTGTGTCTTCATGTGCTGTACAGACCTTACCAGTTTCAGACGGCTTATATCACAAGGAAGGTACTCTAACATATTAAAAGGAAAAAAATCACACACTAAATCTTAGGGTAGGGAGGGAAAAGAGCACACATTTGTCTTGTTTAATGTCTGCCCATTAAAATTGCTTTGGAGGGTTCCTTAACTGACTGTTAAATTATCACTTGACTGAATGGGGAAAGAGATGGGAGGCGGAACACACACACAGTCCGCCCACCTGGAGTGTTTAATACCAATTCACTTGATTCTGCCTCATAATGCTATGATCAGCAGGACATGAAACTTGTCAGAATCATTCATGACAACAATTTTACAATGTCATGACACACAGCAGTGGGCATTAATGGCCGCACCTTCATGGTTAGCCAACAAGTCAACTGCCCAGTAAATCCCTCTGTGTCATGACAGTGTTCAGAAATGTGCCATGAACTTAGTATTGCAGGAGTCATGTCTAGAGCCCGACCAATATGTTTTTGGGGGTCCAATTCCGATTTTTGGGGGGGATAAAACTTACCGATACCGAAATCTGCTAATGTATTGTTTTACGCAGGGGAAATTACATTTTTCCCCTCTGAATTCTCATAAATTGCCATCCAAAAGAGCAAAATTGCCATCCCCTTCCCCAAAAAGGAACTCAGTCCAGCTTTCAATTTACTCCTGAAAGTTGTAATAGTAGAATGCACAAGGTGAAATTTCAAAATTGGGTAGTCATCAGTTCCTCTTGTCATGTTAGTCATTGCAAACCTTAGAGAGCTATTTATAACTTTTCAGAAATGTACAGATCAACTAGACCATGTCAGCTAACGTTGTTTAGCCAGGTTGTTTTGCCCAGACATTTTGTTGTAATGTATATTGGGAAGTGCTAGGGCAAAAAAACTAAATGTGTTGTCGCCCCGGACAAAGACACTTAGACACAAATAGAATCACACGTGCTTGTCCAGGGCTACTGGAGGAGTTGGGAAACACTGATGGGTTAATGACATGGCCTTTGATGTCTTACTCTACATCTAAAGCGACTTTGAAAAATAGGATGATCCCTGTGCCAGGATATAATTTATTAAAATCTACATGTCATAGTTTTATGTAGGTCATATGCTATGTTCAGTATTTTATACATTGCGTTTCACACAATATAAAGGCGACACAAAGAGCCTTTCAATCCTGTAAAAAGTGTGATGGTGGTACGTGGGAATGGCATTACATGCATGGGGAAGAGCAGAGATGGGGATCTTAGACACACAAAAGTTCCTCTCCTTTGCCTTCTTCAGTCTGCCAATCAGTCTAAAAGCTCTCATTGGTCTGCACTGTGGCGCATGTTGTGTAACAAAAAATTGATGACAGTGAGTAATAGAGAGGGCTTGTAGAACACAATGCCTTATTAGAAAGGGGGGATTGGCTGGCTTCCAGCTCCTTTGAGATGCATATTAGTGCCTAGAGCCGAGTCTACTTTAGATCAGACAGTGAGATAGAACTTTGGGCTCTGTGAGTGGATTAAGCTGAAAGATGGTCCCTGCTGTTCTGGTGAAATGTTTGCTTTAACAAGCATGGTGAGGTCTTGCAAACAGAGGTTGTCATACTTTGCCTTCCCGGGCGAGTTTGCCGACTGAGCTTGAAATGCAAGCGTGCTTATAAATGAACCGATCATCACTTGAGATGTGAGGCGCAGCCTATTTCGAAGCTTTGAAAGTGAATCGCTATCAAAACCCTGTAATCTGTTTGAAGATTTGCTGTTGTTTCTGTCTTATTAGTTGTGGAATTTATTATGGCAAGCAGACATGATTGTGGCTGCTCTTGACTATAGAGCTACATTTATTTGCTCAATGGAAATGGTCATAGTGAGTGTGACAGGCAATTAACGTTGACAGTTTTATGTGTTGGTTATAAATGATTTGTTAATATTGCACACTGATTAAGCTAATATACCCACACAGTAGGTACCAAGTCCTTTTATTTTTTTAATTGAGCTTTTATTTAACTAGGCAAGTCGGTTAAGAACAAATTCTTATTTACAATGACGACCTACCCCGGCCAAACTCTAACCCGAACAACGCTGGGCCAATTGTGCGCCGCCCTATGGGACTTCCAATCACAGCCGGTTGTGATACAGTCTGAAATTGAACCAGGGTCTGTAGAGACGCCTCTAGCACTGAGATGCAGTGCCTTAGACCGCTGCACCACTCAGGAGCCCCTTTTTTCAAGATTAAAATACCAAGCTGTGATGTACCTCTAATGCAAACAGCATTAACAGTAATCATGTCATGTTCTCATTTGAGAACTCCTGAGACATTAACTGTCATGGTGCTTTTTTCTGCTGCGGTTGGGCCAAGTGGATTGATTCTCAGAAATATTCAGCAATTTGCCCCCCTTCGCTTCATAATTCTAGAATCTCCTTGAATCTTATTTCTCAGTGGTTCAGCACTAGGCATTTTCTCAGTAGGTCGTTACGCTTAATGAATCGTCTGCCCCAGAGAAATGTTTACAGATGAGTTTGCAGAGAAACACATATTGGAGAGAAATGGATTTTGCCTGAGGGTTCAAATATATATCTTGCTCCATCCCAATGATAGAGGACAAAGGCACAACTTTCAGAGAGGTTAACTTTCCTCCTTATGCAACTTACTTGAGTGTAACATTTAATTGGGATTATCTTTAGTGAGATTCTTGACTGCTTTGTTAAATAAGGGGAAAAGCCCTGGTGTGAAAGCTCTTTTGTGTCAATGTGTTTCTTTACCGCCCAATCCGGGCTTTGCTGTCAGCAGCAGAAGTTGGGCTTGCAGTGGTCGAAGTCAAGGCAGGCCAGTGCATTAGAGGAAAAAGGTCTGAGTCAGTAGACTCCTGAGCACCACAGATAGAGGCCTTCCTTTCATACCGCGGGTCCAGTTTACCGCTCAAGGGACAAAGGGCAGGGAGCAAGACGATTAAAACTCCCCCTTCCCCAAGACTTTGCCACAGCAGAACTAGAGGAGATGAGTCAGCAAAGGGGATTTGGTTCGCAAATGTCTAGCAAAGGTGATTAAAGAGAAGGGACCTGGTTTGACACCCCTGATTCTTCTATTCATTTGAGGCGCATTCCTATTTGGGCAGCATCTGAACTTTGACCTATTTCTGTTTGCTATTTCCCTCACCAATAAGAGGCATTGCTGTTCACACTAAGAGGCTTTAACAGGCCTCAGATTGGTGTTAGAAAACATGAGAAATGGGAATCAGAATATGCTGACATATACAGTAGTTCCATTTCCCTTTCCTCCAGGCAGAGTATGTGAGTGGAGCGGCGCTGGAACGGAGCTGGAGTGAGGAACGGAGCTGGAGTGAAGAGCGGAGCTGGAGTGAGGAACGGAGCTGGAGCGAGGAACGGAGCTGGAGCGAGGAACGGAGCTGGAGCGAGGAACGGAGCTGGAGTGAAGAGCGGAGCTGGAGTGAGGAACGGAGCTGGAGTGAGGAACGGAGCTGGAGTGAAGAGCGGAGCTGGAGCGAGGAGCAGAGCGTTCCCAATTTGACTGGAGCGCAGAGTAAGATTCCTAAAAGCTGGAGCGTCGGCCTTCTCGCCCGCACCAATTTGCTCCAGTAGCACTCACTCCACGAGCTCAGGACATGCCCGGCCAAGCATGCATTTGTAGCCTACTTGTGTGCTGCTTTAGCCCCTTGCTTTAGCTACTGTCATGGAGTTCGCTGAATATTTTCATAAAGGAACTGATAAAACACACAAGTGCAAAATCAAGGTGACTTACAAAGATGAGGACCAAGAGAGGGAGTGTGGTGATGTAGTGTCCACAACTAAATAATCATTGTAGAATCTGAAAAGACACGTATCCCGAAAACATGATGGTGTACTTACTACGTACACGTTAAAAGAAAGGAACGAGGTGGGTAGATAACTAAATGTGTCATTGTAGCAAAGTATTCATAAACTAAAAATCTGATCTCTTAAACCTTTCATTCATTTTTGTTCTATTATCTATACAATAGGCCTTAATTGATTTTGGCCCAATAGGCCTGGTATATTCCCACGTTCAAGGAGCTTTCCGCTTTGATTAGGTTATTTTGCCTTAAAAACCTTTAGGCCTACTGTACCTATAGAAAAATAAATAAAAACTCTGCACCTCTGCAGAGCCTTGCAAGAGTGACCAGAAGGGTGTTTAGCATCCCCAGTGGCTATGCAAGTGTGGAGAGGGTATTCTCCGCTGCTGTCCTGCTGTCCAGGCACCATCGAGCCTTAAAAAAAAACATTACAAATTCTTATTTACAATGACGGCCTACCTAAAAGCAAAAGGCCTCCTGCGGGGACGGGGGCTGGGATTAAAAATAAAAATAAATTAAATAAAAAATTTGAACAAAACACACATCACTACAAGAGAGACAACACAACACTACATAAAGAGAGACCTAAGACAACAACATAGCATGGCAACAACACATGACAACACAGCATGGTAGCAACACAACATGACAACAACATGGTACTGTAGCAACACAACATGGCAGCAGCACAACATGGTAGCAGCACAAAACATGGTACAAATATTATTGGGCACAGACAACTGCACAAAGGGCAAGAAGGTAGAGACAACAATACATCCCTCAAAGCAGCCACAACTGTCAGTAAGAATTGTCCATGATTGAGTCTTTGAAAGAAGAAATTGAGATAAAACTGTCCAGTTTGAGTGTTTGTTGCGGCTCGTTTCCAGTTGCTCGCTGCAGCGAACTGAAAAGACGAGCGACCCAGGTATATGTGTGCTTTGGGGACCTTTAACAGAATGTGACTGGCAGAACGAGTGTTGTATGTGGAGGATGAGGGCTGCAGTAGATATCTCAAATAGGGAGGAGTGAGGCCTACGAGGGTTTTATAAATAAGCATCAACCAGTAGGTCTGGCAACAGCTATACAGAGATGACCAGTTTACAGAAGTGATGTGATGTGATGTGTCCTATAAGCAGCATTGGTGGCAAATCTGATGGCCCAATGGAAAAGAACATCTAGCCGATCGAGAGCACCCTTACCTGCCGATCTATAAATTACGTCTCCGTAATCTAGCATGGGTAGGATGGTCATCTGAATCAGGGTTAGTTTGGCAGCTGGGGTGAAAGAGAAGCAATTACGATAGAGGAAACCAAGTCTAGATTAAACTTTAGCCTGCAGCTTTGATATGTGCTGAGAGAAAATCAGTGTTCAGTCTAGCCATACTCCCAAGTACTTGTATGAGGTGACTACCTCAAGCTCTAAACCATCAGAGGTAGTAATCACACCTGTGGGGAGAGGGGCATTATTCTTACCAAACCACATGACCCTTGTTTTGGAGATGTTCAGAACAAGGTTAAGTGCAGAGAAAGCTTGTTGGACACAAAGAAAGCTTTGTTGTAGAGCGTTTAACACAAAATCCGGGGAGGGGCTCGCTGAGTATAAAACCGTATCATCTGCATATAAATGGATGAGAGAGCTTCCTACTGCCTGAGCTATGTTGCTGATGTAAATTGAGAAGAGCGTGGAGCCTAGGATCAAGGCTTGGGGTACTCCCTTGGTGACAGGCAGTGGCTGAGACAGCAGATTTTCTGACTTTATACACTGCACTCTTTGAGAGAGGTAGCTAGCCAGCCAGGCTAAAGACCCCTCAGAGACACCAATACCCCTTAGCCAGCCCACAAGAATGGAATGGTCTACCGTATCAAAAGCTTTGGCTAAGTCATTAAAAATAGCAGCACAACATTGCTTAGATTCAAGGGCAATGGTGACATCATTGAGGATCTTTAAGGTTGCAGTGACACATCCATAACCTGAGCGGAAACCAGATTGCATACCAGAGAGAATACTATAGACATCAAGAAAGCCAGTCAGTTGATTATTGACAAGTTTTTCCAACACTTTTGATAAACAGGGCAAAATAGAAATAGGCCTATAACAGTTAGGATCAGCTTGATCTTCCCCTTTAAATAAAGGACGAACCGTGGCTGCCTTCCAAGCAATGGGAACCTCCCCAGAGAGAAGAAACAGGTTAAAAAGGTCAGAGATAGGGTTGGTGATTATAGGGGCAGCAACCTTAAACAAGAAAGGTTCTAAACCATCTGACCTAGATGTTTTTTGGGGGTCAAGTTTAAGGAGCTCCTTTAGCACCTCAGACTCAGTGACCGCCTGCAGGGAGAAACTTTGTAGCGGGGCAGGGGAAAAAGAGGGAGGAGCATCAGGTCTAGTCGCATTAGAAGGGGTGGGAGATGAGGAAATGTTGGACAGGCAAGGAGGCATGGCTGAGTCAAATAGGAATCCTGACTTAACGAAGTGGTGATTAAAAAGCTCAGCCATGTGCTTCTTGTCAGTAACAACCACATCATCAACATTAAGGGTCATGGGCAGCTGTGAGGAAGAGGGTTTATTCTCCAGGTCTTTAACTGTTTTCCAGAACTTCTTGGGGTTAGACCCACAAAGAGTGAACTGCTCCTTAAAGTAACTAACTTTGGCCTTCTGGATAGCCTGAGTGCACTTATTCTCATTTGCCTGTACGAGAGCCAGTCAGCCTGAGTATGCGTGTGCCGAGCCTTTCGCCAAATGCAATTCTTGAGGTGGAATAACTCTGTAAGATCACGGTTGAACCAGGGGCTGAACCTGTTTTTAATTCTAATTTTCTTTATGGGGGCGTGTTTGTTAACAGTACCACTGAAAATATAAAAAAATAAGGTCCAAGCGTCTTCGACAGAGGAAAACCCAGGCTTTTACGAGAGCAGAAATCAGTGAAACAGATATCAGAGCACAAATCAGAATTGAGGCTAGCAACAGTAGATGGGCCAGGGTGTACATGCACATTTCCAGATAAAGCCTGAAGCCACAGACTGTCCAAACTCATGTTTCAAAAAATGAATTCAAAGGCACAAGTAAGTAATTTTTTGTTTAATTTGAATTTCATTCTAAGTAAGTCACAGCCTATGTGCTCAATGTATTGACTGCTGATTTAATACGATGAAATGTTGTTTAAATGCTGAGCTCTTTATGTCCCTACCAACCTATTGTGTCGCACTCGCAAATGCTTCACATTGTTTTTCTTTGTAAGCCATAGCCTTGAAATAATTGAAATAATATATCCTAAATAATTCATTTTAGGCTCCCTGTCTAGCTCCTGACTATTTAATGTTTACATGCTGTTTAATATGACATGTAACCTATTTAGAGTGTTTATATGCTGTTTAATATGACATGTAACCTATTTAGAGTGTTATAAGCTGTTTAATATGACATGTAACCTATTTAGAGTGTTATATGCTGTTTAATATGACATGTAACCTATTTAGAGTGTTATATGCTGTTTAATATGACATGTAACCTATTTAGAGTGTTTATAAGCTGTTTAATATGACATGTAACCTATTTAGAGTGTTTACATGATGTTTAATATGACATGTAACCTATTTAGAGTGTTTATATGCTGTTTAATATGACATGTAACCTATTTAGAGTGTATATATGATGTTTAATATGACATGTAACCTATTTAGAGTGTTTATATGCTGTTTAATATGACATGTAACCTATTTAGAGTGTTATATGCTGTTTAATATGACATGTAACCTATTTAGAGTGTTTATATGCTGTTTAATATGACATGTAACCTATTTAGAGTGTTTATATGCTGTTTAATATGACATGTAACCTATTTAGAGTGTTTATATGCTGTTTAATATGACATGTAACCTATTTAGAGTGTTTATATGCTGTTTAATATGACATGTAACCTATTTAGAGTGTTTATATGCTGTTTAATATGACATGTAACCTATTTAGAGTGTTTATATGCTGTTTAATATGACATGTAACCTATTTAGAGTGTTTATATGCTGTTTAATATGACATGTAACCTATTTAGAGTGTTTACATGATGTTTAATATGACATGTAACCTATTTAGAGTGTTTACATGATGTTTAATATGACATGTAACCTATTTAGAGTGTTTATATGCTGTTTAATATGACATGTAACCTATTTAGAGTGTATATATGATGTTTAATATGACATGTAACCTATTTAGAGTGTTTATATGCTGTTTAATATGACATGTAACCTATTTAGAGTGTTATATGCTGTTTAATATGACATGTAACCTATTTAGAGTGTTTATATGCTGTTTAATATGACATGTAACCTATTTAGAGTGTTTATATGCTGTTTAATATGACATGTAACCTATTTAGAGTGTTTATATGCTGTTTAATATGACATGTAACCTATTTAGAGTGTTTACATGATGTTTAATATGACATGTAACCTATTTAGAGTGTATATATGCTGTTTAATATGACATGTAACCTATTTAGAGTGTTTATATGCTGTTTAATATGACACGTAACTTATTTAGAGTGTTTATATGCTGTTTAATATGACACGTAACCTATTTAGAGTGTTTATATGCTGTTTAATATGACATGTAACCTATTTAGAGTGTTTATATGCTGTTTAATATGACATGTAACCTATTTAGAGTGTTATAAGCTGTTTAATATGACATGTAACCTATTTAGAGTGTTTATATGCTGTTTAATATGACATGTAACCTATTTAGAGTGTATATATGCTGTTTAATATGACATGTAACCTATTTAGAGTGTTTATATGCTGTTTAATATGACACGTAACCTATTTAGAGTGTTTATATGCTGTTTAATATGACATGTAACCTATTTAGAGTGTTTATATGCTGTTTAATATGACACGTAACCTATTTAGAGTGTTTATATGCTGTTTAATATGACATGTAACCTATTTAGAGTGTTTACATGATGTTTAATATGACATGTAACCTATTTAGAGTGTATATATGCTGTTTAATATGACATGTAACCTATTTAGAGTGTTTATATGCTGTTTAATATGACATGTAACCTATTTAGAGTGTTTATATGCTGTTTAATATGACATGTAACCTATTTAGAGTGTATATATGCTGTTTAATATGACATGTAACCTATTTAGAGTGTTATATGCTGTTTAATATGACATGTAACATATTGTTTATATGCTGTTTAATATGACATGTAACCTATTTAGAGTGTTTATATGCTGTTTAATATGACATGTAACCTATTTAGAGTGTTTATATGATGTTTAATATGACACGTAACCTATTTAGAGTGTATATATGCTGTTTAATATGACACGTAACCTATTTAGAGTGTTTATATGCTGTTTAATATGACATGTAACCTATTTAGTGTGTTTATATGATGTTTAATATGACATGTAACCTATTTAGAGTGTTTATATGCTGTTTAATATGACATGTAACCTATTGTTTATATGCTGTTTAATATGACATGTAACCTATTTAGAGTGTATATATGCTGTTTAATATGACATGTAACCTATTTAGAGTGTTTATATGCTGTTTAATATGACACGTAACCTATTTAGAGTGTTTATATGCTGTTTAATATGACATGTAACCTATTTAGAGTGTTTATATGCTGTTTAATATGACACGTAACCTATTTAGAGTGTTTATATGCTGTTTAATATGACATGTAACCTATTTAGAGTGTTTATATGCTGTTTAATATGACATGTAACCTATTTAGAGTGTTTATATGCTGTTTAATATGACATGTAACCTATTTAGAGTGTTTATATGCTGTTTAATATGACACGTAACCTATTTAGAGTGTTTATATGCTGTTTAATATGACATGTAACCTATTTAGAGTGTTTATATGCTGTTTAATATGACATGTAACCTATTTAGAGTGTTATATGCTGTTTAATATGACATGTAACATATTGTTTATATGCTGTTTAATATGACATGTAACCTATTTAGAGTGTTTATATGCTGTTTAATATGACATGTAACCTATTTAGAGTGTTTATATGCTGTTTAATATGACATGTGGCCTATTTGAAATTGTGTGCTTCTTACATTCACATTTTCATGTTTATGCAAATACTTTTCATTCAAATCCATATGGTTTGGTTTCAATACTTCAAAACCAAATGGTAGGTCCAGGTCATCACAAAAATAGATGGGTGTTGGTTAAATTTAGATTTTAATGAATGGAGCGATTTTGGATTTTTTTCTGTGATATGCACACAAGCTGTGAGCACAGAGCGATTTTTAGCAGAGCGGTTGGAAAGGACATGGAGCGCCAGAGCGATACACAAGCTCCAACCGCTCAACTCTGCTCACATGCTCTGCCTCCAGGAGAAAGCACATACATACACGTACTGTTCACCATAGAACTCTTTCTCTTTCACCTTATATCTGTTTCTTTCCTGTCTCTTCATCATGCAAATGCAGATTCACCATAATGGCAGTCTGTTAAGGCTCAGACACACCAATTGCCATTGCTGGCCAAGAATACTTAGCACCAGTGTAATTTACGATGAGGGAGGACAATTTTGAGCATGGCCTTATTTCTATTACAGCAGCATATTTTATGACTGTCATTCATATTCCATTCAACCAGCTCAATGTAATATCGATAGGTTTAGGCTACTACTTGATACTCCAATTATCCCTATAACCATCATGAGGTTGCTTCAACCTAGCCTACGAATGAAAGTTTACAGGTCAAGAGAAAAAAATGGAGTAATCAAGGTGACAGACAGTGACACATTCATTACCGCCTTGCACACGCTAACACGTCATAGTCAATATAGCTAGCTACTAGAACTAGCGTGTTAATTAACCTGCTACAATCATGCATTACAGTGTACATCAAACAGTTTAGCAGTTACGCCGGCGAGCCCCAGTGGCAATAAATTTATAAAACCAAAAGCTTACCTTGACTTGGAAGAGTTCCAGTGTTGGATAGCCAGCTAGCTAACATAGCATCCAGAGTGTTTGAGTAGGTAACTGAAAGTTTAAAAAAAGAAATACAACAATATCACTCTCTCTAACTTGTTCAAAACTGTTCAACTATTGTCTTTCTCTCTTTGAGTCAACTGTTCACCACATTTTCTGCACTGCAGTGCTAGCTAGCTGTAGCTTATGCTTTCAGAACACTGATTAACTCTCTGATCCTTTGATTGGGTCAACAACATGTCAGTTCATACTGCAAGAACTCTGATAGGTTGGAGGATGTCCTCCGGAAGTTGTCATAATTATTGTGTAAGTCTATGGAAGGGGGAGATAACCATGAGCCTCCTATATTTTGTATTGCAGTCAATGTACCCAGAGGAGAATGGAAAATAGCTGTCCTCCGGCTACACTATGGTGCTACCCCAGAGAGTGCTGTTGCAGCTACTGTAGACCTTCATTGCAAAACAATTATTTGGTGACGTGAATATATTTAGTGTAGTTTTATCTAAAAAGGATAACCTTTTTATTGTTTCAGTATTTTTTTTCTCTTCTGAAATTCACTGAGGAGGATGGTCCGGCCAGGTTAGGGCGAGAAGAGGGACAGAAGCAACACTTACATTGACGCTGTTGACCCAGATCACTCAGTTGAGCTCTGCCCTGCTGCTGGGGTTGCTGCGGAGAAGGAAGAGGTCATAGGGAGGTGAGTGTATTTCAGTGTAAAGTGGCTAGCTAGTTTGCAATAGTAGCGTTTCAATCGGTGACGTCACTCACTCTGAGACCTTGAAGTAGTTGGTTCCCATGGCTTTTGTGGAGCGATAGGTATTATTATTATTTTTTTAACAAGGCAAGTCAGTTAAGAACAAATTATTATTTACAAAGACAGCTTAGGAACCGTGGGTTAACTGCCTTGTTCAGGGGCAGAACAACAGATTTTTACCTTGTCAGCACAGGGATTCGATCCACCAAACTTTCAGTTACTGGCCCAACGCTCTAACCACTAGGCTACCTGCCGGCCCAGGTAATGATGGTAATGATGCTTCGTGGAAGCAGTTGTTGATGTGTTCAGAGGGTCTCTGGTTCAAGCCCAGGTTGGGGCAAGGAGAGTTACAGAAGCAACACTGTTACACAAGCTGGAGGTGCAGACTGGACTAGGGGGCTGTGTCGATGACAGAAAGGTGTGTTTATTTTAAGATAATCTTGTAATGATATTGCTGTAAACCTAGGGTTGTTAATCATTGTTTGCCTCCCCCTCAACAGTCTGCCAGCAGTAGAGCTAACTGGATCTGGCCTGTCTTGGCATCAGGCTAGTGGCTCCATTTAACAATGACAGTGACGCATGAGTCCAGTGAGCAATGGCACTGGACTGCCATTCTGATTTGGACTTGAAAAACCGCCCTTGGTCCAATATACAGTAACAGGCAAAAGTTTGGACACCTACTCATATGTGTTATTTCATAGTTTTGATGTCTTCACTATTATTGACGAAAAGTCCCAGTCAAAAGTTTGGACACACCTACTCATTCAAGGGTTTTTCTTTTTTTAAATTATTTTCTACATTGTAGAATAATAGTGAAGACATCAAAACTATGAAAAAACACATATGAGTAGGTGTCCAAACTTTTGCCTGTTACTGTATATTGGAGAATAATAGTGAATAATAGTGGACCAGTCAAAAGACACTGCGGCAAAACTTGAATTCATTTGAAATAACATGTCAGAGTAAGGGAAAATTCCTTTTTCTATTGGAATCAGGGCTTTGAAATCAAGCCTAGTTTTGTAGTTTTGATACTGATCTAAATGGTATCAGCTGTTTCCAAAAAATCAATATTCCCATTTGTTGTTCTTAACGCTGCATTGATCTCAGATCTAACTAAAAAGAGATTCATATCAGTGGCTTAGCATGTATTCATAGAATTTTCCAGGGACATTCTGGAATAACTACTGTTTGTTTTGGTTATTGCTCGAATTGCAGATATTATTTTTGTTGAGTGATTTTTTTTTACATTAGAGGCAGACTGTACTCAATCATGGTATTGTTTGGCTACTGTTGTTGCACTTTGCCAAGATAAACAACCTTAGATTATAACGCAGTCCCAAAAAAGTATTTAATTTGCCCATATTCCAATGTTCCCTCAGTGGATTTTTTTTCACAATTTTGCCGCAAGAACGCCTCAGTACCATTTCCAAGACGGCATAGATCACAAAGACGCTATTCGATTACAACCATATAAACAAGTGCAGGAAATAAAGGTGTCAGGTCAGACTGTGAAATGACCCCCAATATGACTCAGTGAGTGAATATAATCAATACGATGTCACGCTGTCAGACCCCTCTGTGTTATTTCTGATTCACAGAGCATGGCTATTGACCTATCATTACTCTTAGAAGCCCTCCACTCTGCATCATTGCATATGAATTCAGCTGACTGTTTTTTTGTTGGATGAAGCAGCACATCGAGAACGAGAGACCAGTCCAGCACCAGGGCTAGATGGAGTGTGCTGGCATCTCACTTCAGAGCTAATCCATTGTCTTCCCCTCTGACTGCAAACAGCGTTTTGGCAGGCACCGCCGCTCACTGAATTCTGCATTCGGCTCGTTCGCCTGCCAAAGACTCTCCTGCAGCCTTGCCGCTGCGCCCTTGTTATTGTCCAACCTGTAGTTGTGTTGAGCTCTTCTTGTTAAGGTCGTGACCACAATTTTTTTGACACAACCTCATTTGCCCTCCTCTTAAATCTAAATAATCCCTCTTTGGTGAGTTTATTGCAGAATTTGCTCTGCAACAACCATCCATGCCAACCCTTGAATTAAACGCTGTCCAGACATTACGAGGTCCAGAGGTCCAATTTTCCCCATCAATGCTAAAGTGGGGGTCTTTAAATAGACCAGGTACTTCAGTCAGGACCCCCCCCCCCTCAGAAATGTAAACACTTTTGAAATAAATAGCTTCTACTTTTCAGTTTATTGATTATTGAATTGTAATTTTAGTTTACTTCCTGAATTGACTGCATTCAATTCGAATTGAGCCCAACCCGTTCTGCCCTTGAGCAAGGCAGTTAACCTTCTACAACAACTGCTCCCTGCGTGCTGATGACGATTACGGCAGCCCCCCGCACCTCTCTGATTCAGAGGGGGTTAAATGCGGAAGACACATTTTGGTTTGAATCCAATCAGTTGTGTAACTGACTAGGTATCCCCTTTCCCTGGTGTTTATCCAGCCCATTGAGCTGATAGTTAAACAGATCTAAGAACAATCAAAGCCTACAGTATGGGGATATTGGCAGACCGCTTTGGTTTTCTGTCAATTCTAAACCTATGTAAACATTTTCGGCAAACAAATCCAGCTATTGAAGGGCGTACTACTACTGTAACTATCCGTGTCAGTCATCACCTTGTTCACGCATCGTCTTAGCAATGAAGGAAACTATATTCTTGTACAATACTTTCCTTTCACCAATCTGATTAATTATCTGATAAACCTAAAGTTCATCCAGCCATTTTGTGCCAGACAGTTCCCAATCTTGAGTGGCAATATAATTTAATGATATTTGACAGTCAGCGTATTAGCATACTCTTCTAATAGATTTCTGAAACATTTAATTTAGCAGATAAGGTATGATATAATCTTAAAATATGTTATTCCTAACATTAAGCTAACATTAAGAGTCTGCAAATGGTTTATAATTATTTCTTAACAATTAACTATACAGTAGGTTCATGCGAAATTGAATATTCAAAATTCTGATATAATCTGTTTTATTAAGTGATAATGCATGCTCTCAGAGGGTACACAACGTTTAATTTAGTGATATATATAGATCAAGCATGAGATTAAAATGACTAATCATACCCTTAACGTTAACATTGTCACCTCTATGCTTCTGTTAATCAGTTGTACAAAACTTATTTTTTGTTTATTACCTCAATAATGATTGATGTTGACTCTGTCCTTCACTCCCCAAATAGTTTGAAATGGGAATGAGCTGAGGGAAGGTAATTCTCTCCACTGGAGGAACTGTAATATATTGTTAATGAAAGCATCCTACTGCACTATGCATATTTTAGCAACAACGCACGAGGAGGTGTGGTATATGGCCAATATACCATGGCTAAGGGCTGTTCTTAAGCACGACACAACACGGAGTGCCTGGACACAGCCCTTACCCATAATATATTGGCCATATACCACAAACCACAATAAGGTGCCTTATTGCTATTATAAACTGGTTACCAATGTAATTAGTGTAGTAAATGTTTTGTCATACACGTGGTATACGGTCTGATATACCACGGCTGTCAGCCAATCAGCATTCATGGCTTGAACCACCCAGTTTATGATGTTAATGAAAGCTTGCTAATGCACCCTGCATATTAAGCCATAATAACTGGGTTGATGTGGAGGCGGGAGATGAGGAAGAGAAAAAAAGAAAGAAAAGCTCTGTACAATTGAACTAATCTCTTTGTAAGACTTTCAATTTCAGTCCCAATTTTCTTTTGAGCCCCTTATCATTGAAATGCATCTTACTCCTGCATGCCCATCAAAATCAGAAGGGCTTGCCGACTGCAGAGAATGAAAGAAACAGAAAATAAACTTGAGAATAACAGGAACGTGTAAATTAGCAACAATCTTGTCTGTAATCCTGACATTGAATTGAATTCTACGTCGGGCAGAAATGAGCATTTAAATCAGGAACGTTTCCTCTCACGACCTCTACAAGCCAGATATGTTGAATAAAATTATATTTTTACGTACTTTACCGGTTGTCTGTGCAGTTGGTCCTTTTGGCGGTGGGAATGTGAGACAATATATACACAGGAAAAAAAAATTACATAAACTTTTGAAAGCGCTGGTAGTGCGTTCAGATTTCTATCATCTGAAGCATGCGCAGAACTATGTAAACAGGTGAAAGAAATATGAATCATCTACCAGAGCTTTGAAAAGTTTGTAATTATACTTTCCCGTGGATATATTGTCTCACAACATTTATTTCACAATTTTAAGCAGAAATCCAGCAGACGGTGATAGAACCTTCAACAGAAAACAGACCTGTGTATATACTCTCTCAAGCAGACACCACGACGACCCTCAAGGAACTTCACTGGATTCTATGTAAACTGGAAACCATATATCCTGAGGCTGCATTTATTGTAGCTGGGGATTTTAACAAAGCAAATTTGAGAACAAGGCTACCTAAATTCTATCAGTATATTGATTGCAGCACTCGCACGGGCAATACACTCGATCACTGTTACTCTATCTTCCGCGATGCATACAAGGCCCTACCTCGCCCTCCCTTCTGCAAATCTGACCACAACTCCATCGTGCTCTTACCGTCTAACAGGCAGCAACTCAAACAGGATGTACCCGTGACTAGAACCATTCAACGCTGGTCTGACCAATTGGAATCCCCGCTTCAAGATGGTTTTGATGAAGCGGACTGGGAAATGTTCCGAGCAGCCTCAGAGAATAACATTGATCTATACGCTGAGTTCATAAGGAAGTGCATTGGAGATGTTGTACCCACTGTGACTATTAAAACCTACCCTAACCAAAAACCGTGGATGGATGGCGGCATTCGCAAAACTGAAAGCGCAAACCATTGCATTTAACCATGGAAAGAGGACTGGGAATATGGCAGAATATAAACAGTGTATTATTCCCTCCGCAAGGCAATCAAACAAGCGAAATGTCATAGAGACAAAGTGGAGTTGCAATTCAACGGCTCAGACACGAGATGTATGTGGCAGGGTCTACAGGAAATCACAGACTACAAAAAGAAAACCAGCCACTTTATGGACACCAATGTCTCACTTCCAGACAAACTAAACACCTTTGCCCGCTTTGAGGATAATACAGTGCCACCATCGTGGCCCGCGAACAAGGACTGCGCCCCCCCCTTCTCCTTCTCCTTGGCCGACGTGAGTAAGACATTTAAACGTGTTAATCCTCGCAAGGCTGCTGGCCTAGACGGCATCCCTAGCCACGTCCTCAGAGCATGTGCAGACCAGCTGGCTGGTGTGTTTACAGACATATTCAATCGCTCCCTATCACAGTCTACTGTCCCCACATGCTTCAAGATGGCCACCATTGTTCCTACCTGCCCTCCAAATCACCTACAGCATCCGATGTCACAGGAAGGCCAAAACGATCATCAAGGACAACAACCACCCGAGCCACTGCCTGTTCACCCCGCTACCATCCAGAAGGCGGGGTCAGTACAGGTGCATCAAAGCTGGGACCGAGAGACTGAAAAACAGCTTGTATCTCAAGGCCATGAGACTGTTAAACAGCCATCACTAACTCAGAGAGGCTGCTGCCTACATAGAGACTCATATCACTGGCCACTTTAATAAATGGATCTCTAGTCACTTTAAACAATGCCACTTTAATAATGTTAACACATCTTACATTACTCATCTCATATGTACATACTGTACCTTATACCATCTATTGCACCATGCCTATGCAGCTCATCCATATATTTATATGTATATAATCTTATTCCTCCCTTTAGATTTGTGTGTATTAGGTAGGTAGTTGTTGGGGAATTGTTAGATTACTTGTTAGATATTACTGCACTGTCGGAACTAGAAGCACAAGCATTTCGCTACACTCGCATTAACATCTGCTAACCCTGTGTATGTGACCAATAACATTAATCAAAATTTTAAAAAAAGGTTCCTGGAGTATCCTTTAGTGGTTGTTCAAATTAAAACTGTGGGGTAACCCCTATAAGTTCTTCAAATAACCCCTTTTAATGGATCCTCAAATAACTTTTTGAAGAACCTTTTGGGGTTTATTTTTGAACTACCCCCTCCCCTACTATTGTTATTAATAATAATAATAATAATATGCATAACAACAATAACACTATATTTTAGTTGTCAGTGTTTATTATGATTTTAGTGGCAAAGGAGAATTAAATAATCTAAATATGAGGTAAACTCTCAGCAGAGCCCCAAGTCCAATGGGTATATCCTCTGGCGTGTTGATGTTAACGTGTTGATGTTCTCCGTATCCGTAGCCAGAATGATTTTCCAGTGCATGGTGATCGAACAGGCTTCCTGTTACATTCATCAGAGGTGTAGGGAGGGTGAAGTCCATAATGTAGTGGCCTACAGGATTTTCATTGAAGAGGTAAGGGAGGAGGATGGTACATGTGATCTGCATAACATACCAATACCAATTGACATACCTTTCTATGCCTCCTCGTCTGTATACCTGCAGACACAAAAGTGAGCAGTTCAGTCATCTGCACCCAATACAGCTAGCCTTCAACATATTCTTATAGACAACATATTCTTACCTCTCTGTTGATTGATATCCATTGAAATGTGTCCATTTTCTGTTTTAGAAAGATTTTAACAAATATGAAAAGATAGATGGTATCATCATGAAACAATATCAATTAGATCATATACAAGGGACACATTTACCATCCTCCTACCATCAAGATCACATTTACCATCCTCCTACCATAAAGATCACATTTACCATCCTCCTACCATCAAGATCACATTTACCATCCTCCTACCATCAAGATCACATTTACCATCCTCCTACCATCAAGATCACATTTACCATCCTCCTACCATCAAGATCACATTTACCATCCTCCTACCATCAAGATCACATTTACCATCCTCCTACCATAAAGATCACATTTGCCATCCTCCTCCCTTACCTTTTCAATGAATATCCCATTGTCCTCAACATTATGGACAAGGTATGTGTATGAAAACCATAATCAAGACAGTTTTTTTCAATCACATTTACCACAAAAACCAAGGTATGAATGCTGTCGTGTGCATGTTTTGTTAAACATCTGTATAATTACTATTATTTGGAGTCACAGACTTCACCCTCCCTACACCTCTGATGAATATAATAGGAAAGCTGTTCGATCACCATGCACTGCAAAATCATTCTGGCTATGGATACGGAGAACATCAACACTAACATCAACACGCCAGAGGATAGACCCATTGGACTTGGGGCTCTGCTGGGAGTTTTGTCACACAACACAATGCCACAGATGTCTCAAGTTTGTGGGAGTGTGCAATTTGCATGCTGACTGCAGGAATGCTCAGCAGAGGTGTTGCCAGAGATTTGAATGTTCTACCATAAGTCGCCTCCAATGTTATTTTAGAGAATTTGGCAGTACATCCAACCTACCTCTCAACTGCAGGCCACGCCAGCCCCTCCACATCTGGATCATCTAAGGAGGGGGAGGTGGAGGGGAGGTGCTGAGGAGTATTTCTGTCTGTAATAAAGACCTTTTGTGGGGAAAAACTCATTCTGATTGGCTGGACCTGGCTCACAGTGGGTGTGTTTATGCCCTCCCAGGCCCACCCATGCCTGCGTCCCTGCCCAGTCATGTGAAATCCATAGATTGGGGCCTAATGAATTTATTTAAATTGACTGATTTCCTTCTATGAACCATAACTCAGTAAAATCTTTGAAATTGTTGCATTTTGCGTTTATATTTTTGTTCAGTATAGTATCTAATCAATAATGACATATTTGCAATTGGCTCTACATTTATTCCAACTATTGACATTTTTCACAACCAACAGTTCGGCCCCAAAACCTTTACAACTAAGCTATGTGGAATTGTTAGGTTAGATTACTTGTTGGTTATTACTGCATTGTCGGAACTAGAAGCACAAGCATTTCGCTACACTCGCATTAACATCTGCTAACCATGTGTATGTGACAAATAAAATTTGATTTGATTTAATTTGATATGACGTAGTAAAACAAAGAAACGTCTGTATAAAATATGTGTATTCCGTGTCGAAAACCTCATATGAAATAGTATTCACAAAATTTAGGATGCTTTATAGCTTTGTCATTCTATTTTTCATATTTAAATATCTTATTTTATTAATGTATGTATTTGACATGTTCTGAAATGACCTAACATCCTTGAATGTTTCCAAAATTCCGGTAGTGTACTGGTAAGTTTTGAAAGTTACCGGTAACATTCCCCCCCTTTGCAACCCTAAAGGAACCTGATCATTCCATCAGCAGTGAGTTTTTTTTACACACTATCCAAAGAGAGTGGGTGACAAACGACTCACCTTAGTGTGGGTAAGGGACATGATGTATGGCATCTGCTTTTGGTGCTGGGGTTTCAGTGTGGCAGGCCAGGCTGGATGCGATGGGTGTCAGTGAGGGGAAAAAAGCGATTGAATACCTGCACATAAATATCTTCATGAGGTCATAAATATCCTTGGCGCGACAGGGAACATTCTGCATCACCAAAGGCACAAACTCATTTGTTTTGACTTGAGCAGTGCTATGCTGTTCTGCACTTTCAATGCTTCCAGCTACAGATATCCACTGTACCGTGTTCCATGTTAAAGAATGCATGATGAGGACACTTCAAGCAGACTTGCTGAGTCAGGTCCAAGTATCAAGAAGTTAATACTTTATCTTGATACACTAACACAACTATAATTGGTTTTCAGATGCACTACATTACCAAAAGTATGTGGACACCTGTTTTGTCGAACATCTCATTCCAAAATCATGGGCATTAATGTGGAGTTGGTCAACCCCTTTGCTGCTATAACAGCCTCCACTCTTCTGGGAAGGCTTTCCACTAGATGTCGGAACATTGTTGCGGAGACTTGCTTCCATTCAGTCACAAGAGCATTAGTGAGGTTGGGAACTTATGTTGGGTGATTAGGCCTGGCTCACAGTCGGCGTTCCAATTCAGAGCTCTGAAGGTCAGAGCTCTGTGCAGGCCAGTCAAGTCCTTCTACACCAATCTCGACAAACTATTTCTGTATGGGCCTCCCTTGTGCACGGGGGCATTGTCATGCTAAAACAGGGAAAAAGTCTTCCCCAAACTGTTGCCATGAAGTTGGAAGCACATAATCATCTATTTCTCTTCACTGGAACTAAGGGGCCTAGCCCGAACCATGAAAAACAGCCCCAGACCATTACTCCTCCACCAAACTTTACAGTTGGCACTATACATTAGGGCAGGTAGCACTCTCCTGTCATCAGCCAAACCCAGATTCGTCCGTCGGACTGCCAGATGGTCACGTGTGATTCATCACTCCAGAGAACGCATTTCCACTGCTCCAGAGTCCAATCGTGGCAAGCTTTACACCACTCCAGCCCACGCTTTGCATTGCGCATGGAGATCTTAGGCTTGTGTGCGTCTGCTCGGCAATGGAAACCCATTTCATGAAGCTCCCGATGAACAGTTGTGAGTTGCTTCCAGAGGTAGTTTGGAACTGGGTAGTGAGTGTTGTAACCAAGGACAGACGATTTTTACGCGTTATGTGCTTCAACACTCGCCGGTCGTGTTCTGTGAGCTTGACTGGCCTACCACTTCATGGCTGAGCTGTTGTTGCTCCTAGACGTTTCCACTTCACAATAACAGCACTTACAGTTGACCGGGGCAGCTCTAGCAGGGCAGAAATTTGACAAACTGACTTGTTGGAAAGGTGGCATCCTATGACGGTGCCACATTGAAAGTCACTGAGCTCCTCAGTAAGGCCATTCTACTGTCAATGTTTGTCTATGGAGATTACATGGCTGTGTGCTCAATTTTATACACCTGTCAGCAACGAGTGTGGCTGAAATAGCCAAATCCACTAATTTGAAGGGGTGGTCACATACTTTGTCTATATATTGAATATTTCCCAAGCCTTTTATTTGGTTATGTTTAAAAGGAATTTAGCAAAGTGTTTTCTTAGCTACTACAGTAGATAGCTCAGCGTTTTCCTGTTTTCAGGGTTGGGGAGTAACAGTTTGTCAATATGTGTTTAATTGGAGGTTAATGAGTGTCATTCCCCACCACCTACTCCACTCACCCTCTATCATGCCTTCACTCCCCCATGCTCATCTAGCCTGTTGTAACAGTAACAGCTGGCCAAAGTGTTATTCAAGGTAAACAATCAGGGTTTCCCTAAGAAAGTGAAGTTAGTGCCGGGGGTTTCCCCCTTTGACCGGTAAAGATCTACAGTAGGGACAAGCTTATTAGCAGAATTCCAATACAAATTACAATGTTGTAGCTTTGATTATGAAGTTGGATATTTCCCTAACATCCGTCGATCTGACTCATGTTGAGTTTCCTGTTTCCGGTGTTTTCTGTGATCAAAGAGTTGTGTTTTATCATGTTTTATTGTCTATGTGTCTTTTTACATTGCATTTTACCTTCGTAAATACCCATTTATTTCAGTAATAGATTTGACGGCCATGTGGGATAAATAAAGTAAAGTAGTAAGTAGAATTCACAGAGGTTATACTTTTCTTTGCTTTTGGTGTCGTTTGTTTTTGTTTTGCCGGCCTGCCGGAACTACAGTGATGTAGGGATCTGTGGCAGTAGAGTGATTAAGACAGGCGTCTACGAGGTCTACTAACAAGGTCATTCAGGCGCAGGACCTTTAATGCCTGGTATTGAGCGCTTGTTGTTGTGTTTCATCGAGCATGGCAGCTGATTTATTCCTTTCTCACTCAGCGCAACCACTTGTTTAAAAGGACAAGGAGGTAATTTACATGATTGAGCTTGACTGATAAGGATCAGGAGTGATTTGGAAGGAGCAGATTGAGAGAAAAAGGAACATCATCCGATTAAAGTTTGAGCTATTCAAAATGTATCAAATTTGACATATTCTTATTTACTATTCAAACCCAATCCTGACTTTTTTTTGGGGTGGATTGAAGTTTTTTGTCTCGCTATATTTAATCTCATCCGCAACATAATACTTGAAATATGTTTGTCTTCTATTCGTCAGCCCTTTTTCTTCTGCAATGTTCTGATTTTCCACCTGCTACAGAGTTGGAAGCTGATACCGTTGTTTCTGAATCTGAAACAGATTGCACATTATATGGGTTGCAGCATTGGTTCTATAAAATGGAGAAATAGCAAAGTGAGTCATGGCATAAATACCTGGACTAAGGGCTGGATTCAATCCGTATCACGGAAGTATCATGGAAGACCCGTATTAAAATGTAAAGTTAATTTCCGATTAAGCTGACACATGCAGTGTTTACTTTGAATTTGCCTTGCGCTGTGGGTAATTAGCTAAGCCGAATGGATATTAGCTGGTTTACAGTCTGCATTGATTTATTCCAGATTAATCATATATCTTATACTATAAAAGGTCATTTGGATGTCATTGGCATGCAGCAAAGAGGCATGAAAGAACTGGTCAAAGTCAGCTCAATGATGGCATTCATTTTTTATCCATATACAGTAACATGTTCTCAGGCATCTCGTGATGTATTATTCTGTGGTTTTAGATCAGAGGTCTTAGTGCTGAATGAATTGCAGTTGACAGCTCCACACATTATCGTTACTTATCAACCTGCTGAATGCCTCCCACCTGTTAGCCTTGCATTTGGATTGAAAGTGATTGCAGTCATTTTGGACCATAAATCAAATCTAATCCAAGTGCGTTTAAACATCTCAATACACTTTACAGTAAAACCAACAATAAAAAGATGGTCCATTTCCAGCCTTTTTGTCTACTCCTTTATTATCCAAAAACCATCTTCACTCTACAGATTTAAAAGCTTTGATGAAGACAAGTGTCAAAAGCATTATTAATCTGTCCTCGTTTCTCCCAAACGTAATGCATGGCATGATTTATGAGGAGCTATGTCCTCTCTTATGAATGATCCATTTTCTCTTCAACACTAACACTGCTGAGAGGAAGGGTGCATCTCTCCATTCATCAAGCCCCTAGCACTGTCAATGTGGTGACACGAACGACCAACGTGGTGACACCCAAACAATGAGCTTGCTAACTGCCTTCCAACACTAGAGTACTTTGTCATAGATGAATCGGTATGGAACATTGATAAACGTATCTGAGAACGTTCCTCTTCCTGGACCTGATGGCATATTGTTTACGGAGCCAGTCATCTTGTTCCAAAATTACCCTTACCTCCTACCCACATTTACCTCCTACGCACATTTACCTCCTACCCATATTTACCTCCTACCCACATTTACCCCCTACCCACATTTACCTCCTACCCACATTTACCTCCTACCCACATTTACCTCCTAACCACATTTACCTCCTAACCACATTTACCTCCTACCCACATTTACCTCCTACCCACATTTACCTCCTACCCACATTTACCTTCTACCCACATTTACCTCCTACCCACATTTACCTCCTAACCACATTTAGGTTTGAAGAATATAACATTTCACCTAGCCTGTCGAAAGGCTGGGCAAGGTGGAGCTATTTCCATATTGCTTCTGCCTATCTAATCCAATCAGATCTCCACAAGGGGCTAGTGGTCATTTTTGGATTAAGCGATCTTGTATTTTGAGATTAGGTTTTTTCTGTACAAGATACCAAGGTCTTCTCTGGAAAAGCTATTGCAAACCAGTATCAGTTCCTGCTAAGATGCAAAGATATTTAAATCTCAGCCTCTTTGGTGAGCATATTATGCATAGTGCGAACATGAGAGGGACAGGCTAATCGGAAAGTGTCATTTGTCTGATTGTAGCGTCCCTCGAGAGCAACAACCCTCATTAAGTCTCTCAGAATTTGGACTGCATTTGTGCCCATCCTCCATTAAGGGCTTATGCCGGGGTTTCTTTGTATTTTTTTACGCTGAAGCTCCGGATAACTAAGAGATTAAATGAACACTGTTTCCACACAGAGTATCTTAGTATTATCTAGATTGAGCACCAAACTACAATGTTTGTGCCCAGTATCCACTTATGTGTATGCTACAGTATGTTCCTTTGGAATAAAGAATAGGCTACTTGTGGGAATTGTTAGCGTAAATCTGAAATAGGTTTCTAGCATGCGATATGATTCCAGCCTGAATGAAAATGAATTGGGCGGGTGGGAGAACATGCAAAGTAGTAAGAGGGACAATGCCAATGGGGCAGCAGGTAGCCTAGTGGTTAGAGTTTTGGGCCAGTAACCGAAAGGTTGCTAGATCGAATCCCCGAGCTGACAAGGTAAAACTCTGTCGTTCTGCCCCTGAACAAGGCAGTTAACCCACTGTTCCTAGGCTGTCATTGTAAATATGAATTTGTTCTTAACTGACTTGCCTAGTTAAATAAATGCCTGTTGATGTGTTTAAGATCAGTTTAAAAGTCCTGCCTTTCCTTTCACAATTGCATTAGTAACTACTGCACATGGTTGCAGGTAGCGTAGTGATTAGAGAGACAAGCCAGCAACTGGATGGTTGCCCATTCGAAACCCGGGTTTGACCTGAAAAATCTGTCAGGAAGTGAGCTGGCAATCACAGGTTTTCTGGTATCAAATCCTAGATGCCATTGTGCCCTTGAGAACGGCACTTAACCCCCCACAACAACAGCTCCCAGTGTGGCAGCCGTGAAAAAGGATTTGCCCCATTACATATTTTACATATTTTTACATATTTTTGATACCGAATGTTACCAGAACTTCAACCAAAACCTGATATTAGATAAAGGGAATCTGAGTTTACAAATAACATAATATGTATATTTTTTGTAATAAATGTAATGAACAAAGTTATGCAACTCCCAATTCCCCTGTGTGAAAAAGTAATTCCCCCTTACACTCAATAACTGGTTGTGCCACCTTTAGCTGCAATGACTGCAACCAAATGCTTCCTGTAGTTGTTGATCAGTCTCTCACATCGCTGCCCACTCTTGCATGCAGAACTGCTTTAACTCAGCGACATTTGTGGGTTTTCAAGCATGTATTGCTTGTTTCAAGTCCTGCCACAACATCTCAATTGGGATTAGGTCTGGACTTTGACTAGGCCATTCCAAAACTTCAAATTTGTTGCTTTTTAACCATTTTTTGTGGACTTGATTGTGTGTTTTGGATCATTGTCTTGCTGCATGACCCAGCTGCGCATATTCTTCAGCTCAGTCGGATGGCCTGACATTCTCCTGTAGAATTCTGTGATACAGAGCAGAATTTATGGTTCCTTCTATCAAGGCAAGTCATCCAGGTCCTGACGCAGCAAAGCATCCCCAAACCATCACACTACCACCACCATGCTTGACCGTTGGTATGATGTTCTTACTGTGGTATGCAGTGTTTGGTTTTCGCCAGACATAATGGAACCCATCTCATCCCAAAAGTTGAGTAAAGTTTGCCTAAATGCACCTGGAAGCACCTGGATGATCATCAAGACACTCGGAAGAATGTTCTATGGACAGATGAGTCAAAAGTATAACTTTTTGGATGACATCGGTCCCCATAACTCAGGTTCCCTTTATCTAATATTAGGTTAGGTTGAAGATCTGGTAACAATCAGTATCAAAAATATGCAAAAATAAATAACAACAGAAAGCGGGCAAGTACTTTTCATGGCACTGAATGTACTGTATGTGTGTCTTTCAGAGGGGTTGGGTTAAAAGCAGAAGTAACATTTTGGTTGGACCTTGTGTGCAATTGACCAATAAAGTGATCTTAATCTTAATTAGGCAAATCCATTACCTATCAAGATCAGGATATGTAAACCTAAGGATGTCTAATGGCACTCAGAACAAGATCTAAATTGTGGTTTAATGGATTTAAATATAAAACTTACATATCAAGAAGCATTATATAACGCGAAACCATCATGTCCATGACACATTTAATGGGATACCCTTAAGTCATTCAAATTCCATGCCACATATTGTTAGTATTGTTGAATGATATGATCCATCACAGTGCAGATTAACATTGTCAGGTCCTCCATGTCTGTGGGGAACATATGGCGCATACAATCAATGTATATCTATGGTTAATCAACATGTCAGAAATAAACTAATATAGTGCAGCGAATCATTGCCGATTAGGAAGCATGTCTATCAATTTAGAAAACTGAGCATATTGCCTTTAATTTCTAAAGGAGTGTAGAATTTACGAGCAACGCACATGCACCGCCTACCTGAGGATCTGACTTTTTCAGCCGTCTACAGTAGTTCATGTGTTTCAGGGGTGCAAAATCCACTTGTCACTTAAATCTCGCTGGATTGATTGCTTTCCTTTTTTATTCCAGCGACTCATTCATACTCTTGCATGTGCCTGTCGTTTCTTCCCGTTAACGCTACGACTGCAGAATTCTTTTCAATAACCTCTCAAACACACCCCGGTAATGGCTGAAATGGGCTCATTGGAATACATTGTCTTACAGTTGAATCTATAAGAACACTAAAGCTTTGTCGGGGATTTAATGCACCGTATTACATCACAAGAAAGAAAGAAAGATAACTTTATTTTGATGGGTGTTCATTCATTTTTTGTGGAATGGAAAATCATAATTTAATACAATTAATGTTTACATATTCGATGCGCTGAAATGAAATCAACTTCCGAAAATAGACATTCTGATTATAGTGATATTATGTCTGATCGTATGAACAATGTAAAGTATATGGGTATAATCTTGAGCCAAGCATGTTGATTGTTTTGTCCGAGGGTATCCTGCTATTGACACACTTGTTGAATTATGCAACAGAACGTGACAACAACAGTAATTAATGAGGCAGTCTAGACAGCGCAGGTGAGTAGACAGAGCAAGTGTTTGGTGGTTACAGCCCTGTTCCAGACCTTTATGCTAATGTATTAATATATATGCAAATACAGCCTGTGTGTTTATGCAAATTAGGCACATACAATTGTCTTTATTTTAACACAAAACTTTTTTTTATATCCGATACAGAAATAAAATGTATACAGGGCCTTCGGGAAGTATTCAGACCCCTTGACTTTTTCCACATTTTGTTACGTTACGGCCTTATTCTAAAATGGATAAAATAAATAAAAATCCTCATCAATCTACACACAATGCCCCATAATGACAAAGCAAAAACAGGTTTTTAGATATTTTAGCAAATGTATTAAATTTAAAAAAACGAAATACCTTATTTACATAAGTATTCAGACCCTTTGCTACGATACTCGAAATTGAGCTCAGGTGCATCCTGTTTCCATTGATCATCCTTAAGATGTTTCTACAACTTGATTGGAGTCCACCTGTGGTAAATTCAATTGATTGCACATGAATTGGAAAGGCACACACCTGTTTATATAAGGTCCCATAGTTGACAGTGCATGTCATAGCAAAAACCAAGCCACGAGGTCGAAGGAATTGTCCATAGAGCTCTGAGACAGAGTTGTGTCGAGGCACAGATCTGGGGAAGGGTACCAAAAAATGTCTGCATCATTGGTCCCCAAGATCACAGTGGCCTCCATCATTCTTAAATGAAAGAAGTTAGGAACCACCAAGACTCTTCCTAGAGCTGGTTGCCCGGCCAAACTGAGCAATCAGGGGAGAAGGGCCTTGGTCAGGGAGGTGACCAAGACCCCGATGGTGACTCTGAGAGAGCTCCATAGTTCCTCTGTGGAGATGGGATAACATTCCAGATGGACAACCATCTCTGCAGCACTCCACCAATTAGGCCTTGTAGAGTGGTAGAGTGGCCAGGCAGAAGCCATTCCTCAGTAAAAAGCACATGACAGCCCGCTTGGAGTTTTCCAAAAGGCACCTAAAGACTCTCAGACCATGAGAAACAGGATTCTCTGGTCTGATAAAACCAAGATTGAACTCTTTGGCCTGAATGCCAAGCATCATGTCTGGAGGAAATCTGGCACCATCCCTACGGTAAAGCATGGTGGTGGCAGCATCATGCTGTGGGGATGTTTTTCAGTGGCAGGGACTGGGAGACTAGTCAGGAACAAGGGAATGATTAACGGAGCAAAGTACAGAGAGATTCTTGATGAAAACCTGCTCCAGAGCACTCAGGACCTCAGACTGGGGCAAACGTTCACCTTCCAAAAGGACAACGATCCTAAGCACACAGCCAAGACAACACAGGACTGGCTACGGGACAAGTCTCTGAATGTCCTTGAGTGGCCCAGCCAGAGCCTGGACTTGAACCTGATCGAACATCTCTGGAGAGACCTGAAAATAGCTGTGCAGTAACGCTCCCAATCCAACCTGACAGAGCTTGGTGAGGATCTGCAGAGAAGAATGGGAGAAACTCCCCAAATACAGGTGTGCCAAGCTTGTAGTGTCATACCCAAGAAGACTCAAGGCTGTAATCGCTGCCAAAGTTGCTCCAGCAAAGTACTGAGTAAAGGGTCTGAATACTTATGTAAATGTGTTATTTCCGTAAAAAATTGTAATACATTTGAAAAAAATTCTAAAAACCTGTTTTTGCTTTGTCATTATAGGGTTTTGTGTGTAGATTGATGAGAAAAAAATATATTTAATCAATTATTGAATAAGGCTGTAACGTAACAAAATTTGGAAAAAGTAAAGGGGTCTGAATACTTTCCAAATGCAATGAATTCATTCTAAGTAAAAAAAAAAAATAATAATAATAAAGTGAAATTGTACAATAAATGGAATTCCTGAATTCCCACAAAAACCTCTAAATTCATTATTTGTCCACGCTAATAATTTCTTTCATGTGATATAATTAAGTCAAAATCTGATGGATCCTAAAAATTTGAAAAGTTTGGAGTATCTTCATCCATGTTCCAACTGCTGCATTTAGTAGAATTGTTTTAAAACCCTTTTAACAATTTCAATGACCGTTGCTAAATGTAAAGACTGGTAGCCACGTGCAATTGTAGCTAAGATAACATGACAAAAGCCTGCCTTTCTGATACCTTATCTGACCGATTTCAAACTGCACGGCAGCTCAGATGTGCGTATCATACTTTACTCACATAATCCAAACAAATAGTTGAGCTCTAGTAGGTCCATGGACACCCACGCTTGACTAATAAACATGTAGTAGACCCGCTCAGTAAGTAGTGAGGTAATGCTGGCAACCTTCTCAGTGTCCTTCCCCACTCCCTCAATCAAATGACGTCTGTGTGTGCACACGATAATTCCACTTGAAACAGATTAAAGATGAAGTGTCCCACTCACAGTTTTGGGATGTAATTGGTGGCATAAGTGGGATGGACCAGAGAGCATATGTTTGGGAGATGTGTCATCACCTCCAATACATAATATACAACCTGAGAGATATAAGCCTTGCAATGAGTTCCCTGGCATATGAATGACGTTTGGAAGCCTGGGACTGACTTCCCTAGCATATGAATGACGTTTTGGAAGCCTGGGACTGAGTTCCCTAGCATATGAATGACGTTTTGGAAGCCTGGGACTGAGTTCCCTAGCATATGAATGACGTTTTGGAAGCCTGGGACTGAGTTCCCTAGCATATGAATGACGTTTTGGAAGCCTGGGACTGAGTTCCCTAGCATATGAATGACGTTTTGGAAGCCTGGGACTGAGTTCCCTAGCATATGAATGACGTTTTGGAAGCCTGGGACTGAGTTCCCTAGCATATGAATGCCGTTTGGAAGCCTGGGACTGAGTTCCCTAACATATGAATGACGTTTTGGAAGCCTGGGACTGAGTTCCCTAGCATATGAATGACGTTTTGGAAGCCTGGGACTGAGTTCCCTAGCATATGAATGACGTTTTGGAAGCCTGGGACTGAGTTCCCTAGCATATGAATGACGTTTTGGAAGCCTGGGACTGAGTTCCCTAGCATATGAATGACGTTTTGGAAGCCTGGGACTGATTTACTAAGGTCATGTTGCTGTTGTTTTTATACTTCTTTCATTTCAAATAGCCTCAGACTGGTAGAGACACCATTTGCAGCAAGTTGAATTTGATACCATTGACAAATGACTTGGCCATGCTAGTTGGTACATTGGGGTAAACGTAATGTCTGTCAGTCCACATTCCCCACTCCCCTTTCACTTCTTTGTTGCAAGAAAGGTCTGTGTGGACCAGCCCCACCAAGACTGCCAGAGGAATAGTGTCGTCCTCACTGTCCACCAACCTCCTTCGCTCAAATCAAACAGAGGGAACTTCAGGGCCATTCAACAGCTTTCTGGGAACATGGGGTGACAGAGTGAGTGTCTGCATGAGTGAGCACCAGATGACATTTGTCAGGAGTGTCTGTAGCGAGCCTGATAGACTGCCCTGGGTATCTTGCCTTTCACATCACACTCAGAGATGCCTCCGCTACCAGTGATTCACTCACACCGTCCTGGGTGAATAGATAGACGGAAGAGTTCTGCAGTCTGGAGAGAGACAATAGATTATTTTTTATTCTATGCAGGGATCTGACTAAAGATTTTTGCTCGATTCATTTTGCATTGTGTTTGGCTTTGGGTTTGAGACCTAGCATTTGGAATCAAGCTTTTCGTAATCATTGGCAAGGCAGGTTTTTTCCACCTAATGTCCTTGACTTATTTTTGGGAAAGCAGAAAGAATATCAAAGGATATCTAAAGTATGTGCCTAGAAAAGTTGAACAAAGGGTGTGAAAGCTTTCACTAAATCTCTTTTATCTCTGAAGTTTTCATTTTACAATCTTATGATGATAGTGCTAAATCCCCTGCAAACTTTTTTTCTTGACATTTTAACAATCAGTATATCAGCTCTTTTATCTGTTAATGTTAAGGAATTTATTTACTAAATGAAACCTTTTTTTTACCTCAAGTTTGACCTTTGATGTATAGTTTGTAGTAGAGGTCGACCGATTATGATTTTTCAACACCAATACCGATTATTGGAGGACCAAAAAAAGCCGATACCGATTAATCAGACGATTTTTATATACAGTGGGGAGAACAAGTATTTGATACACTGCCGATTTTGCAGGTTTTCCTACTTACAAAGCATGTAGAGGTCTGTCATTTTTATCATAGGTACACGTCAACTGTGAGAGACGGAATCTAAAACAAAAATCCAGAAAATCACATTGTATGATTTTTGAGTAATTAATTAACATTTTATTGCATGACATAAGTATTTGATACATCAGAAAAGTAGAACTTAATATTTTGTACAGAAACCTTTGTTTGCAATTAGAGATCATACGTTTCCTGTAGTTCTTGACCAGGTTTGCACACACTGCAGCAGGGATTTTGGCCCACTCCTCCATACAGACTCCTCCAGATCCTTCAGGTTTCGGGGCTGTCGCTAGGCAATATGGACTTTCAGCTGCCTCCAAAGATTTTCTACTGGGTTCAGGTCTGGAGACTGGCTAGGCCACTCCAGGACCTTGAGATGCTTCTTACGGAGCCCCTCCTTAGTTGCCCTGGCTGTGTGTTTCGGGTCGTTGTCATGCTGGAAGACCCATCTTCAATGCTCTTACTGAGGGAAGGAGGTTGTTGGCCAAGATCTCGCGATACATGGCCCCATCCATCCTCCCCTCAATACGGTGCAGTCGTCCTGTCCCCTTTGCAGAAAAGCATCCCCAAAGAATGATGTTTCCACCTCCATGCTTCACGGTTGGGATGGTATTCTTGGGGTTGTACTCATCCTTCTTCTTCCTCCAAACACGGCGAGTGGAGTTTAGACCAAAAAGCTCTATTTTTGTCTCATCAGACTACAAGACCTTCTCCCATTCCTCCTCTGGATCATCCAGATGGTCATTGGCAAACTTCAGACGGGCATGGACATGCACTGGCTTGAGCAGGGGGACCTTGCGTGCGCTGCAGGATTTGAATCCATGACGGCGTAGTTTGTTACTAATGGTTTTCTTTGAGACTGTGGTCCCAGCTCTCTTCAGGTCATTGACCAGGTCCTGCCGTGTAGTTCTGGGCTGATCCCTCACCTTCCTCATGATCATTGATGCCCCACGAGGTGAGATCTTGCATGGAGCCCCAGACCGAGGGTGATTGACCGTCATCTTGAACTTCTTCCATTTTCGAATAATTGCGCCAACAGTTGTTGCCTTCTCACCAAGCTGCTTGCCTATTGTCCTGTAGCCCATCCCAGCCTTGTGCAGGTCTACAATTCTATCCCTGATGTCCTTACACAGCTGTCCGGTCTTGGCAATTGTGGAGAGGTTGGAGTCTGTTTGATTGAGTGTGTGGACAGGTGTCTTTTATACAGGTAACGAGTTCAAACAGGTGCAGTTAATACAGGTAATGAGTGGAGAACAGGAAGGCTTCTTAAAGATAAACGAACAGGTCTGTGAGAGCCGGAATTCTTACTGGTTGGTAGGTGATCAAATACTTATGTCATGCAATAAAATACAAACTAATTACTTAAAAATCATACTGTCACGTTCCTGACCTGTTTTCTGTTGTTTTGTATGTGTTTAGTCGGTCAGGGCGTGAGTTGGGGTGGGCATTCTATGTTATGTGTATCTATGTTGGTTAATGGGTTACCTGATATGGTTCTCAATTAGAGGCAGGTGGTTTACGTTTCCTCTGATTGAGGACCATATTAAGGTAGGTTGTTTCACATTGTTTGTTGTGGGTGGTTGTCTTCCGTGTCTGTGTTTGTCACGCCACACGGGACTGTTTCGGTTTGTGTAGTCTATTCCTGTTCTGCGTGTTTATGTAAGTTTTTCCAGTTCAGGTCTGTCTACGTCGTTTTGTTATTTTGTTAATTATCAAGTGTAGTTCGTTTTTCGTCTTGTTTAATAAATTCATCATGTCTTCATTACCCGTTGCGTCTTGGTCCAATCTCTCTCCTCAAGACGATCGTTACACATACAATGTGATTTTCTGGATTTTTGTTTTAGATTCCGTCTCTCACAGTTGAAGTGTACCTATGATAAAAAATTACAGACCTCTACATGCTTTGTAAGTAGGAAAACCTGCAAAATCGGCAGTGTATCAAATACTTGTTCTCCCCACTGTATATATTTGTAATAATGACAATTACAACAATACTGAATGATCACTTTTATTTTAACTTAATATAATACATAAATGAAATCTATTTAGTCTCAAATAAATAATGAAACATGTTCAATTTGGTTTAAATAATGCAAAAACACAGTGTTGGAGAAGAAAGTAAAAGTGCAATATGTTCCATGTAAAAAAGCTAACGTTTAAGTTCCTTGCTCAGAACATGAGAACATATGAAAGCTGGTGGTTCTTTTTAACATGAGTCTTCAATTTTCCCAGTTAAGAAGTTTTAGGTTGTAGTTATTATAGGAATTATAGGACTATTTCTCTCTATACCATCTTTATTTCATATACCTTTGACTATTGGATGTTCTTGCAGGCACTATAGTACTGCCAGCATAAACAGAGCTGTGCTTCAAGCATTGCTAAGAGCTGCTCACAAACGCAGTAAAGTGCTGTTTGAATGAATGCTTACAAGCCTGCTGCTGCCTACCACCGCTCAGTCAGACTGCTCTATCAAATATCAAATCATAGACTTAATTATAATATAATAAACACAGAAATACGAGCCTTTGGTCATTAATATGGTCAAATCCAGACACTATCATTTCGAAAACAAAACGTTTATTCTTTCAGTGAAATACAGAACCGTTCCGTATTTTATCTAACGGATGGCAACCCTAAGTCTAAATATTGCTGTTACATTGCACAACCTTCAATGTTATGTCATAATTATGTACAATTCTTGCAAATTAATTACTGTCTTTGTTAGGAAGAAATGGTCTTCACACAGTTCGCAACGAGCCAGGCGGCCCAAACTGCTGCATGTACCCTGACTCTGCTTGCACTGAACGCAAGAGAAGTGACACAATTTCCCTATTTAATATTGCCTGCTAACATGAATTTATTTTAACTAAATATGCAGGTTTTAAAAAATATACTTGTGTATTGAATTTAAGAAAGGCATTGATGTTTATGGTTAGGTACATTGGTGCAACAATTGTGCTTTTTTTGCGAATGCGCTTTTGTTAAATCATCACCTGTTTGGCGAAGTAGGCTGTGATTCGATGATAAGTTAACAGGCACTGCATTTATTATATGAAACGCAGGACAAGCTAGTTAAACTAGTAATATCATCAACCATGTGTAGTTAACTATTGATTATGTTAAGATTGATTGTTTTTTATAAGATGTGTTTAATGCTAGCTAGCAACTTACCTTGGCTCCTTGCTGCACTCGCGTAACAGGTGGTCAGCCTGCCACGCAGTCTCCTCGTGGATTGCAATGTAATCGTCCATAATTGGCGTCGAAAAATGTTGATTACCGATTGTTATGAAAACTTGAAATCGGCCCTAATCGGTCGGCCCTAATCGGTTGACCTCTAGTTTGTAGTTCTGTTCATACTTTGATGTAGTACAAGGGGCCAAGTGAGATTAAAACTGCTGTTTTTTTGCCAGGATACCAGTCAGTCAGTGTTTTAAGTAGAACTCAGGTTTTGCTCATTTTATAACGTCAATCTAACCACTACAAAGGCTCTCAATCTGACACCTGTTTGAGGATACACTCTTAGAAAAAAAGGGTTCCAAAAGGATCCTTCGGCTGTCCCATAGAGGTCTTGCTCTCTGCCCATCAGTGGCCTGTCAGTGGAGAAAAGGAAAGCATGTCATTAGCCTGTCATTTAGAATGTATGTCATTTAGAATCTATCCTTCAAGATAATAATAATGGCGTCAGAGGGGATGGCTGCCGTTTTACGGGCTCCTAACCAACTGTGCTATTTTGTTTGTTTTTTCGCATGTAACTTATATTGTACATAAAGTTGCTGCCACTGTCTCTTATGACCGAAAAGAGCATCTGGACATCAGAACAGCGATTACTCACCTCGAACTGGACAATGATTTTTTCTTTAATGAGTCCAACGCAAAGGATATACTGCTTCCCGGAGACCAGGCCCAAATCACTGGCATTCGCATGAAGAAAATACGGAGATACAGTGGGCGAAGGTCGGATTACCTTGTGAGGATTCGTAGGCTAGTAAGTTAATCAGCACCACCATCTGTTTTATTGGCCAATGTGCAATCACTGGAAATGTCACGATCGTCTATAGGTGAAAGAGAGGACCAAGGTGCAGCGTGAGAGAAATACATTCTTCTTTTTAATAACGAAGAACACTTAACACACAATACAAAATAACAAAACGAACGTGACCGCTATAATACTGAGTGCAAACATGCAACATCACATAGACAATTACCCACAATAGCCTAATGCCTATGGCTGCCTTAAATATGGCTCCCAATCAGAGACAACAATAAACAGCTGTCTCTGATTGAGAACCAAACCAGGCAACCATAGACTTTCCTAAACACCTACACTGAACACAACCCCATACACTCTACAAAACCCCCTATACAATACAACCACCCAAGACGAGACAAATACACACAAACATCCCCCATGTCACACCCTGACCTAACTAATATAATAAAGAAAACAAAGATAACTAAGGCCAGGGCGGGACAGTACCCCCCCCCAAAGGTGCGGACTCCGGCCGCAAACCTGATACAGAAGGGGAGGGTCTGGGTGGGCCTTCTTATGGCGGCGGCTCGGGTGTGGGACGTGGCCCCCACTTCACCATAGTCACTACCCGCTTCCGTGGCCTCCTAACGGCCACCCTCCATAATAACCCCACTGGACTAAGGGGCAGCACCGGACTGAGGGGCAGATCCTGGCTGGCGGGCTCTGGCAGCTCCTGGCTGGCAGGCTCTGGCAGCTCCTGGCTGGCGGGCTCTGGCAGCTCCTGGCTGGCAGGCTCTGGCAGCTCCTGGCTGGCGGGCTCTGGCAGCTCCTGGCTGACGGCCCCGGCTGGTCCTGGCTGGCTGACGGCCCCGGCTGGTCCTGGCTGGCTGACGGCTCCGGCTGCTCCTGTCTGGCGGGCGGCTCCGGCTGCTCCTGTCTGGCGGGCGGCTCCGGCTGCTCCTGTCTGGCGGGCGGCTCCGGCTGCTCGGGACAGACGGGCGGCTCCGACGGCTCGGGACAGACGGGCGGCTCCGACGGCTCGGGACAGACGGGCGGCTCCGACGGCTCGGGACAGACGGGCGGCTCTGACGGCTCGGGACAGACGGGCAGCTCAGCCGGCGCTGGGCAGGCAGGCAGCTCAGACGGCGCTGGGCAGGCAGGCAGCTCAGACGGCTCTGGACAGATTGGCTCTGGCGCCTCTGGACTGAGGGGCTGAAGCTCTGGCAGCGCCGGACAGGCGGGAGACTCCGGCAGCGCTGGAGAGGAGGAAGGCTCTGGCAGCGCTGGACAGGCGGGAGACTCTGTAGCGATGAGACGGAGAGACAGCCTGGTGCGGGGGGCTGCCACCGGAGGGCTGGTGCGTGGAGGTGGCACTGGGTAGACCGGACCGTGAAAGCGCACTGGAGATCTTGAGAGCAGGGCTGGCACCATCCGCCCTGGCTGGATCTTCACCCTAGCCCGGCAGATGTGGGGAGCTGGGATGTTGCGCACCGGGCTAAGCACACGCACCGGGAACACCGTGCGCTCCACCGCATAACACTGTGCCTGCCCGGTACGACGGCCCCTCTCTCCACTGGAAGCACGGCTGAGAGAGCTGTAGCGCCGAGCTGGCAGAGGACGTGCAGGGCTAGGGAGGCGCACAGGAGGCCTGGTGCGTGAGGCTGGCACAGTCTTAACCAGACGGCTAGCACGCACCTCAGGACGAGTATGAAGAGCTGTCCCCGGTGACATCAACTCCCCGACACGTTCAGTCGGGCGGATGTCGTGCCTCATGCACCAAACCAGCACCTCCCTCATAACTCTTTCCTCCAATTTCCCCATTAACCTGTTATGGCTGCAGCCCGACGTCATCCCGACGCCGGTACACCTATGACAACATCCAGCTCAAGTGCACGGCGCGAAATTCAAAATCTATTTTTTTTTTTATATTTAACTTTCACACATTAACAAGTCCAATACAGCATTTGAAAGATAAACATCTTGTCAATCCAGCCAACATGTCCGATTTTTTAAATGTTTTACAGAGAAAACACCACATATATTTATGTTAGCTCACCACCAAATAAAAAAGGAGGACAGACATTTTTCACAGCACAAGTAGGATGCAAGTAGCATGCACAAGCCAACCTAACTAACCTAGAACCAACCTAAATAACCTAGAAAAAACTACCTCAGATGACAGTCCTATAACATGTTACACAATAAATCTATGTTTTGTTCAAAAAATTTGCATATTTTAGCTATAAATCAGTTTTACATTACTGCTACCATCATAGCTACAGTCAGAAATCGCACGGGAGTAGCCAGAGAAAATACAGACACCAACGTCAACTACTAATTACACATCATAAAACATTTCAGAACAATATATGGTGGATAGCTAATGAAAGAGAAAGATCTTGTGAAGAGAGCCAATATTTCCGATTTTTGAAGTGTTTTACAGCGAAAACACCACATATATTTATGTTAGTTCACCACCAAATACAAAAGACAGACAGACATTTTTCACAGCAACGGTAGCATGCAAGTAGCACGCACAAAGCTAACCTAACTAACCTAGAACCAACCTAAATAACCTAGAAAAACTCCCTCAGATGACAGTCCTATAACATGTTACACAATAAATCTATGTTTTGTTCGAAAAATTTGCATATTTTAGCTATAAATCAGTTTTACATTACTGCTACCATCATAGCCACCATCACAGTTACAGTCAGAAATCGCACGGGAGTAGCCAGAGAAAATACAGACACCAACGTCAACTACTAATTACACATCATAAAACATTTCAGAACAATATATGGTGGATAGCTAATGAAAGAATAAGATCTTGTGAACAGAGCCAATATTTCCGATTTTTGAAGTGTTTTACAGCGAAAACACAATATATCGTTATATTAGCTTACTACAATAGCTAGCACACAGCAGCATTGATTCTAGTCAAACGGTAGCATAGCACAGTTCGACAGATATATGAAAAAGCATCCCAAATTGGGTCCTTATCTTTGTTGATATTCCATCAGAATGTTCTCCAAGGGGTCCTTTGTTCAGAAATGTCTTTATTTCGATCCAGAATGAACAATTTCCCTCTTGAATTAGCAAGCACACTGGCAGTGCGACGCTAACCTCTCCATCTTGAAAAAATTCTTGCGTCGCATCACGTCTAAAGTCCAGAATACATTTCAATAATATAATTAAAGTATATTGAAAAAACATACTTTAGGATGATATTGTGACATGTATCAAATAAAATCGAAGCCAGAGATCATATTCACCTATAACGACGGTTTTCCAGGAGGCTACTCCAGATCCAACTTCGCGCCTTCCAAAAAAAATAAAGTGCGCACTTCTCACTCCAAGATGTTGTATACAATCCCTGACCGAGATAATCAAGTGATTTCTTCTCTCACTTCCGCATGACACCCAGAGGAAGGCGTATGACGTGTTTCTACAGTCCTAAGTGACATGCCCTTTTATAGACAAGGGCTTGAAAAGCGACATCGATTTTGGAAATCTCACTTCCGGATAGGAAATGGGCTGTAAAAATTGTTCTGTTCCACTTAGAGAAATAATTAAAACGGTTTTAGAAACTAGAGACTGTTTTCTATCCAATAGTATTAATAATATGCATATTGTAAGAGCAAAAATTGATTAAGAGGCCGTTTGAAAATTTGCACATATTTTCCAGTTTTTCAATACTGCAGCCATAACAGGTTATCTCCTTCACTGTCTCTGCGTCGCTCACCTCCAATTCCGCCCTGACCGGCTCCTTACGGTAAGCAGGGGGAGTTGGCTCAGGTCTGACTCCTGACTCTGCCACACTCCCCGTGTGCCCCCCCCAAGAAATCCAAATAGTGCAGCCTCTCCTGCTGCTGCTGCTGCTGCTGCTTCTCCTGCCGTTTACCACGCTGCTTGGTCCTGGTATGGTGGGTAATTCTGTCACGATCGTCTATAGGTGAAAGAGAGGACCAAGGCGCAGCGTGAGAGAAATACATTCTTCTTTTTAATAACGAAGAACACTTAACACACAATACAAAATAACAAAACAAACGTGACCGCTATAATACTGAGTGCAAACATGCAACATCACATAGACAATTACCCACAATAGCCTAATGCCTATGGCTGCCTTAAATATGGCTCCCAATCAGAGACAACAATAAACAGCTGTCTCTGATTGAGAACCAAACCAGGCAACCATAGACTTTCCTAAACACCTACACTGAACACAACCCCATACACTCTACAAAACCCCCTATACAATACAACCACCCAAGACGAGACAAATACACACAAACATCCCCCATGTCACACCCTGACCTAACTAATATAATAAAGAAAACAAAGATAACTAAGGCCAGGGCGTGACAGGAAAACAAACTGGATGATCTACGGTCGAGACTATCCTACCATATCTTATTTTTCACCGAGTCGTGGCTGAACGACAACACGGCTAATATAGAGCTGGCTAGATTTTCCGTGCAACGGCAGGACAGACCAGCTACGTCTGGTAAGACGAGGAGTGGGGGTGTGTGTCTATTTGTCAATAACACCTTGTGTGTGATTTCTAATATTAAAGAAGTCTCGAGGTATTGCTCTCCTGAGGTAGTGTACCTTATGATAAGCTGTAGACCACACTATTTACCAAGTTCTCATCTATATTATTCGTAGCCATCTATTTACCTCCACAAACCAAAGCTGGCCCTAAGACCGCACTCATCAAGCTGTATAAGGCCATAAGCAAACAAGAAAATGCTCATCCTGAAGCGGCGCTCCTAGTGGCCGGGGCCTTTAATGCAGGCAAACTTAAATCCGGTTGACCTCATTTCTACAAGCATGTCACATGTGCAACCAGAGGGAAAAAAACTCTAGACGACCTTAACTCCACTCACAGAGACGTATACAAAGCTCTCCCCCACCCTCCATTTGGCAAATCTGACGATAATTCTATCCTCTTGATTCCTGCTTACAAGCAAAACCTAAAGCAGGAAGTACCAGTGACTCACTCAATATGGAAGGGGTCAGATGACGAGGATGCTACGCTACAGGACCGTTTTGCTGTACTGGAATATGTTCCGTGATTCATCCAATGGCATTGAGGAGTATACTACCTCAGTTACCGGCGTCATCAATAAGTGCATCGATGACGTCGTCCCGACAGTGACCGTATGTACATATCCCAACCAGAAGCCATGGATTACAGGCAACATCCGCACCGAGCAAAAGGCTAGAGCTGCCGCTTTCATGGAGCGGAACACTAATCCGGACATTTATAGGAAATCCTGCTATGCCCTCAAACAAACCATTAAACAGGCAAAGCGTCTATACAGGACTAAGATTGAATCCTACCACATGACTCTGATGCTCGTCGGATGTGGCAGGGTTTGCAAACTATTCCGGACTGCAAAGGGAAACCCAGCCGCGAGCTGCTCAGTGACGCAAGCCTACCAGATGAGCGAAATGCCTTTTATGCTCACTTTGAGGCAAGCAACACTGACGCATGCATGAGAGCACCAGATGTTCCGGACGACTGTGTGATCACGCTTTCCGTAGCCGATGTGAGTAAGACCTTCACAAGGCCACGGAGCAAGACAAATTACCAGGGCGTGGACTCAGAGCATGCGCTGACCAACTGGCAAGTGTCTTCACTGACATTTTCAATCTCTCCCTGACCGAGTCTGCAATACCTACATGTTTCAAGCAGACCATCAAAGTCCCTGTGCCCAAGAATGCGAAGGTAACCTGCATAAATTACTTACACCCCGTAGCACTCACATCGCTAGCAATGAAGTCCTTTGAAAGGCTGGTCATGGCTCACATCAACACCATCATCCCGGAAACACTAGACCCACTCGAATTCGCATACCGCCCCAACAGATCCACAGATTACGCAATCCACACTGCCCTTTCCCACCTGAACAAAAGGAACACCTATGTGAGAATGCTGTTCATTAACCTCTAACGAGCCTCTACCCCGGGTCCGGGATCCCCCCCCATCCCCCCACACACTGATTAGCATAGCTAGCATAGCTTCACAAGTAGATAGTAGCATCTAAATATCATTAAATCACAAGTCCAAGACACCAGATGAAAGATACAGATCTTGTGAATAAAGCCACCATTTCAGATTTTTAAAATGTTTTACAGGGAAGACAAAATATGTAAATCTATTAGCTAAACACGTTAGCAAAATACACAATTTCTTTGTCCACCATTTTTTCTCTCCACCAGTAGCTATCACCAATTCGGCTAAACTAAGATATTGATAGCCAATAACCTATAAAAAACCTCATCAGATGACAGTCTGATAACATATTTATGGTATAGGATAGGTTTTGTTAGAAAAAAGTGCATATTTCAGGTAGAAATCACAGTTTACAATTGCACCTACCATCACAAGACGACTATAATTACTATAGAGAGCAACGTGTATGACCAATTTACTCTTAATAAAACATTTCATAAGAATAGACAAAGCATAGCAATGGAAAGACCCAGATCTTGTGATTCCAGACAATATTTCAGATTTTCTAAGCGTTTTACAGCGAAAACACAATAAATCGATAAGTTAGCATACCACATGTGAAAACGTTACCAGAGCATCGATTCCAGCCAAAGAGCGCTATAACGTAATCACCGCCAAAATATATTAATTTTTTCACTAACCTTCTCAGAATTCTTCCGATGACACTCCTGTAACATCATTTTACAACATACATATACAGTTTGTTCGAAAAGGTGCATATTTAGCCATACAAAACCGTGGTTACACAATAAAAATACTAGGAAATCAAGCCTCAATATGTCTGACGTCATCTATCAGAGTGATCTAGTTTAATTGAAAGCTAATCATATACTTGACTAAAAAATACAGGGTTGACAGGAATCGAAAGACAAATTAGTTCTTAATGCAACCGCTGACTTACATTTTTAAAATTATCCTTACTTTTCAATACAGGGTTCGCCAAGTGACGCGATAACAAACAAAATGGCGAAATATGCGTTTAAAATATTTCGACAGAACAACGATTTATCATATTAAATATTGCTTACTTTGAGCTGTTCTTCCATCAGATTCTTGGGCAATGTATCCTTTCTATGTTGTAATCTTCTTTTGGTCGATAGATGTCCTCTGTCCTTCGAAATATCCACTAACGATCGAACGGGACCACAAAACGTGTCCAAAGTTTCAGAGTGCACGACAAATAAATTCCTCAGAATCGCACTAAATGGATATAAATTGCTATAAAACGGTTCAAATTAACTACATTATGATGTTTTTAACAACTATAACGACTGAAAACATGACCGGAGAAATATTGCTGGTTAGACAACGATTTGGAATGAGGCAAGTCCGATGTCCTTCACGCTTCAGGCGCGCGACGAGAAAGGGAGGTACCTATACGTTTTGTTCTTTTATAATGGCTGTGATTGTGCAATCGATTCCATTCAAAACGTGATGACGTACAGACACCCAGAGGAAGACGTAGGCAGTGTCGGTTTCTTCATAGCATTCACTGTCGCCTTAAAAACAGACTCCAGATCAGGGGTAAAAATTTCTGAAATCTGACCCCTGTCATGAAAAGTGCTGTAGATATTGTTCTGTACCACTCAGAGACAAAATTCCAACGCTTATAGAAACTAGAAAGTGTTTTCTATCCAATAATAACAATAATATGCATATTGTATGATCAAGAATTTAGCACGAGGCAGTTTAATTTGGAGACCCAAATATGCTAATGCGGAACAGCACCCCCTATAGTTCCAAGAAGTTAACTACAGCTCAGCGTTCAACACCATAGTGCCCACGAAGCTCATCACTAAGCTAAGGACCCTGGGACTAAACACATCCTTCTACATCTGGATCCTGGACTTCCTGACAGACCACCCCCAGGTGGTAAGGTTCCCTGTCTTAGGTCAGTTAGGATCACCACTTTATTTTAAACATGTGAAATGTCAGAATAATAGTAGAGAGTGATTTATTTCAGCTTTTCTTTCTTTCATCACATTCCCAGTGGGTCAGAAGTTTACATACACTCAATTAGTATTTGGTAGCATTGCCTTTAAGTTGTTTAACTTGGGTCAAACATTTTGGGTAGCCTTCCACAAGCTTCCCACAATATGTTTGGTGAATTTTGGCCCATTCCTCCTGACAGAGCTGGTGTAACTGAGTCAGGTTTGTAGGCCTCCTTGCTCGCACACGCTTTTTCAGTTCTGCCCACAAATTTTCTATAGGATTGAGGAGGTCAGGGCTTTGTGATGGCCACTCCAATACCTTGACTTTATTGTCCTTAAGCCATTTTTCCACAACTTTGGAAGTATGCTTGGGGTCATTGTCCATTTGGAAGACCCATTTGCGACCAAGCTTTAACTTCCTGACTGATGTCTTGAGATGTTGCTTCAATATATCCACATAATTTTCCATCCTCATGATGCCATCTATTTTGTGAAGTGCACCAGTCCCTCCTGCAGCAAATCACCCCCACAACATGATGCTGCCACCCCTGTGCTTCACGGTTGGGATGGTGTTCTTTGGCTTGCAAACCTCCCCCTTTTTCCTCCAAACATAACGATGGTCATTATGGCCAAACAGTTCTATTTTTGTTTCATCAGACCAGAGGACATTTCTCCAAAAAGTACAATCTTTGTCCCCATCTGCAGTTGCAAACCATAGTCTGGCTTTTCTTTGGTGGTTTTGGAGCAGTGGCTTCTTCCTTGCTGAGCGGCCTTTCAGGTTATGTCGATATAGGACTGGTTTTTACTGTGGATATAGATACTTTTGTACCTGTATTCTCCAGTATCTTCACAAGGTCCTTTGCTGTTGATCTGGGATTGATTTGCACTTTTCGCATCAAAGTACGTTCATCTCTAGGAGACAGAACGTGTCACCTTCCTGAGTGGTATGACAACTGCGTGGTCCCATGGTGTTTAGACTTGCGTGTTATTGGGGGTTAACTGCCATGCCAAATCCGACTTGCCAAATCTATAGTTTGTTAACAAGAAATTTGTGGAGGGGTTGAAAATGACTCCAACCTAAGTGTATGTAAACTTCCGACTTCAACTGTATATACTAGGCGTTGTCAGAGGAAGGCCCAAAAAATGTTCAACGACACAAGTCACCCAAGTCGTAGACTGTTCTCACAGCTTCCGCACGGCAAGCGGTACCAGAGTGCCAAGTCTAGGTCCAAAAGCCTCCTTAACAGCTTCTACCCCCAAGCCATAAGACTGCTGAACAATTAATTAACTGGCCACCCGGACTATTTACATTGAACCCCCCCTTTGTGTTTACACTGCTGCTACTTGCTGTTTATTATGTATGCATAGTCACTTCACCAATACCTACATGTACAAATTACCTCGACTAACCTGTACCTCCGCACATTGTCTCAGTACCAGTACCCCCTGTATATAGCCTCATTATTGTTATGTAATTATTGTGTTACTTAAAAAAAAAAAAAAATGGTTTATTTAGGTAATATTTAGTTAATTATATTTCTTGAACTGCATTGTTGTTAAAGGGCTTGTTAGTAAACATGTAGCAACATTTGAATTTTTTTTTTTTTACATTGGTAAAAAGTAGAGATTCAGAGCTACAAAATGGTATATCATACACTGCATTTCTGAGGAACAAATGGAAAGTATTTCTGCTTTGAAAGTTGATAAACTTCTAAACTCACTTTTGAGAAAAGGGCCTTTGAATGTTTTGGTACCTACTGAAGAGCTCTCCTTTGTCTACACCTATTCAGCATTGTTCACACCCTCTTAAGCCAGCCCCACCCATCTCTTTAAAGTTTCACATGTGAGGTCATGTGCTCAGCAGTGAATAGTGTAGTAAAGATTAAGACTAAAAGTGGTAGTAGCCTACAATAAGGAAAAATTCCAGGTAAACAGAACGTGTCCAAATAAAAATATTTTATAAATATTAGATGACGCTTACCCAGACACACTTGTCTAAATTGATGGATCATGTGAACTAAGTGCTATACACCCCAGCCACATCCAGTGGTGGAAAAAGTACTACATTGTCATACTTGAGTAACTGTAAAGATACCTTAATAGAAAATGACTGAAGTAAAAGTAAAAATCACCAAATATAAAAATGTTTTTTGTCTTTTCCCCAGTAAAGGCCTATATCTATGCGCTGCCTGTATAGAGTGCTTAAGCATGGCTTCTCCGTTGAGGGATTGAATGTGATCTCCCATAAGGGTTGCTACGAGATGCACAAGTAATGCAAATGCTGTCACCCAGCTAATGCTTTTCAAATGTTCCCAGACTTGACACATGATTAGCCACCACATCAGCTGTGGCTTACCTACGGTAAACCAAAAGTGTGGGTGGCATTCAAAAAGGCTGCCATGACTTTAACCCTCCTTCACAAAGGAGCCCTACCACAGACCAAGGTTAAGGGGGACCAATTAAAGGCTGACGATTGTGATGTAATACCATGACTTCTTTCCCCCATGCTGGAGGGTTAATGGGAAACACAATGGAGGGAGAGAGATAGAGGCCTTTATTCTACCAGGTCTTTCTTTCACCCAATGGTAATATTATCCCTAACTCTAACTCCACCGTGATTAGGAACCCTCCTCTCTTTTATATTCTATTCATCGCTCAGTGGTGATGGGCCGTCTTGATTTCGTGAGCTTTTGAAGTGTAGCAGTGTCTAATAGTCACAGGGGAATGATCTCACAGTGCATTGGGACTGGTGTATGCCCTGTGTTTGGGCACAGATCTGCCAGTATTAAGTGTATCTTTATAGAACAAGCGCTAATTCTAAGTAGGCATCCTTCCGCCTCCTGATTTGAGATACACTTTAGATGGGAGTGTTTTCACCTCCCAGGTAATTGGTGCATGGTGCACGTCAGCCACAGCAACCCACGATAACCTGGGGTCTTCTCGAAGATGAATTCATTTTAAGTTAGTTAAATATTAATTGGTAATTTATCATACTGCTGCAATAAATTCTCTGATAAATGACCTGCAATGAGTTATTAATAAAAAATGACATCTATTTTTGGCCTGGCCCTAGAATTTCAGTGCCAGCAAATAAAGAAATAAACAGTGGAGCCTGTCATTGCAATCAACCAATCAGTCAATGAAGTTAATGAACAATCAACCAATCAGTCAATAAAGTTAATGAGCAATCAACCAATCAGTCAATAACGCTAATGATCAATTAACTAATGATTACTTTTTTATCAAGATGTTAATAGTATATGAGATGCTGGGGATGCTTGGGGGTGGTTCTGGTTTGAGCTACCCGGTCTTGGCCCAAATGAACACCTGAAATGGAGTCAAATATTCAATATCTTCTATGCCTCCCGTTGTCCTTGCCGTGGATAGTTAAATGGATCAAATTACCCCCCATCCCCTTAATGGTCCTTTTATTTCTATGTATTTACTTTTACAGACTCTGTCTGAATGGTGTGCATCAGCTTTTGCTGGAGGGGAGAATACATTTCCCTCAAATTGCTTTTTCACAGCAACTGGCTTTAACTGAAGTGAACGTGGCAGAGTCCCCTGGCAGAGTCTTCAAAGACTTGTTAAAGACATCGGTAAAAGTGTCATTTTTATTATCGTGCCTCTTCAGTTCCGTGAAAGGAAGGGGGACTGACGGAGGGGTACAGCCTGGTACAGCCCGCCATTGTCTTGGCGAGCTGAGGAGGACCAGACTAATCGGGGGCCCAATTCCTGGTGTGTTAGGAGTTTCCACTCTGTCTCGAATGCAGATAGGATCCACAGCTGATACTCTTTGGTGACAAGAAAAGTGCTAATGATGCTAGCTACCTAGATTATGATTCCAACACACCCTCCTCTCTCTCTGTCTGTTTGACTACACCGAGGACTACACTGAGGACAGTATTCTGTCCTAGGACCATCATAAGACATTGCTTATTTTTTTATTACAATTCTAAGCAGGTATAAAACCCCTGAATTGAGAATGAGGAATTAGCACAATGGCTGGAAAAGCACAGGAACAGCTAGCTAGCTGTGCTAATGCTAGTAAGCATTGGCTCGCAAAACTACCTCTAACTTCCTTCATACTGGACACAGGGCTTCATTGACAAAATGTTGAACTATCCCTTTAACACTTCTGGAGGTTTCTTGTCATAAAGGCTTCTCCCAGTTGCACACATGTCTGCTTAGATCTGAAGTGTATGATGGAACGAACATGTCAAGCCACTCAGAGAGAAAGACAGGCTGTAATGGCCTATGTGAAGAAACCAGAGAGGCCCTAAGTACATCGCCTGTCAGCAACAAATCAGCCACACTCCCTCCCCTGTTCCCAGGTCTCTTCCTTTGAGCTCCCTGTCTTCCCAGATAAACCCCCCCACTGATGTATGGTCTTGGCAGTCCCTACCCTCTGTTTCCAAATCCCAATAATCCATGTGTACTGGGATTTGGGCTTCACGCAAAGCCAGCCTCCATTCGATCCCATGTGTGAAGTGTCACCATGGAAAGGAGAGAGGGATATCTTATTTTCTCAAGACTTACCATACCCATGTGCTTCATACGTACAGTTTTATAGCTACCTCCATTTTCCACCATTAAGGCTGTGGGCTTGGTAGCCTAGTGTTCAGTGCGAGTGAAGAACAGTGTTCAGCTTGATACAGTACTTAACAGTTGATTATGTGATCTCCCTGCTCCGTCGGGTGCCGGTATCAATTGAAATCCCACAACACCTCACAGCCAGTGGTGACAAAGGCAGTAAACACGGTTAAATAGAAGGAGGTTATCTGGAGTGTGGGTCTTGAGTTGGGTTTACTCACCGCCTGTGTATCATATCTTTGATTCTCTTCAAGTGAAAGAATTTCATATTTTCTTGTATTTTGGGAGGGATATAGGAGGGTCGTTCCACCAACACATTTACCCATCTCAATAGGTTAAATAAAACAATACTATAGTAAGTGCCTCTTAAGTGACAAATAAAGGGACAGGATGGACCGAAATAGGGTTGATGATTTCCTCTTAAATCAGCCATGAATCTCCTTGTGACAGGGGGAATGGACGCTTGTTGTGTGCTACAGGGAGGGGCAATTGAATGCAAGCTTCACAAGCAATGAATCACTAATCACAAGAAATAAATAATAATTTTCAGAAAAGACTTTGTCAAAACAACAAAATTACTAGCGCTTTACAATGATGGTAACGTTTGGAGAAATGTTGGAGTTAGATGGGTTAAAATCTTAATAGAATTCACTGAGGGTGCATTTTGGAACTTTGCCAAGTCTTTATTCATATAAAAAATCTGATTTATAAAATGTTCCATGTAGTCTATACTTGTCACGTTCGTCGTATGAATCGGACCAAGGCGCAGCATGGTATGCGTACATTCTTTATTATAATAAGAATGAACAAACTAACAAAATAACGAAACGTGAAGCTATACAAACAAGTGCTGACAGGCAACTACACATAGACAAGAACCCACGAACACAAAAGGGAAAATGGCTACCTAAATATGATCCCCAATCAGAGACAACGATAAACAGCTGCCTCTGATTGGGAACCATATCAGGCCACCATAGACATACAAATTACCTAGACCTACAAAACCCCTAGACATACAAAACCCTAGACAATACAAAAACTAGCATACCCACCCTCGTCACACCCTGACCTAACCAAAATATAAAGAAAACAGAGATATCTAAGGTCAGAGCGTGACAGTACCCCCCCCCCCCCAAAAAAAAAGTGCGGACTCCCGGCCGCAAACCTGAACCTATAGGGGAGGGTCCGGGTGGGCATCTACCCTCGGTGGCGGCTCCGGTTCTGGACGCAGCCCCCCCTCCTTACGCTGATCCCTCCGCCTTTGAAGAACCAGACCGCGGATCATTGCTGGAGGCTCTGGACTGCGGATCATTGCCGGAGGCCCCGGACTGGGAACCGTCGCTGGAGGCCCCGGACTGGGAACCGTCGCTGGAGGCCCCGGACTGGGGACCGTCGCTGGAGGCCCCGGACTGGGGACCGTCGCTGGAGACCCCTGACTGGGGACCTTCGCTGGTGACCCCTGACTGGGGACCGTCGCTGGAGACCCCGGACTGGGGACCGTCGCTGGAGACCCCGGACTGGGGACTGTCGCTGGAGACCCCGGACTGGGGACCGTCGCTGGAGACCCCGGACTGGGGACCGTCGCTGGGGACCCCGGACAGGGGACCGTCGCTGTAGACCCCGGGCTGGGGACCGTCGCTGTAGACCCCGGGCTGGGGACCGTCGCTGGAAACCCCGGGCTGGGGACCGTCGCTGGAGACCCCGGGCTGGGGACCGTCGCTGGGGACCGTCACTGGAGACCCCGGACTGGGGACCGTCGCTGGAGACCCCAAACTGGGGACCGTCTGTGGAGGTTCCGGACTGTGGACCGTCGGTGGAGACCCCGGGCTGGGGACCGTCACTGGGGACCGTCACTGGAGACCCCGGACTGGGGACCGTCGCTGGAGACCCCGGACTGGGGACCGTCGCTGGAGACCCCGGACTGGGGACCGTCTGTGGAGGTTCCGGACTGTGGACCGTCGGTGGAGGATCCGGACTGTGGAAGCGCACTGGAAGCTTGATGCGTGGTGCTGGAACTGGTGGTACCGGGCTGAGGACACGCACCTCAGGGCGAGTGCGAGGAAGAGGCACAGGCCGTACTGGACTGTGGAAGCGCACTGGAGTCCTGATGTGTGGTGCCGGAACTGGTGGTACCGGGCTGATGACACGCATCTCAGGGCGAGTGCGGAGAGGAGGCACAGGATGTACTGGACTGTGGAGGCGCACTGGAGGTCTGATGTGTGGTGCTGGCACTGGTGGTACCGGGCTGGGGACACACACCTCAGGGCGAGTGTGGAGAGGAGGCATAGGACGTACTGGACTGTGGAGGCGCACTGGAGGCCTGATGCATTGTGCCGGAACTGGTGGTAACGGGCTGAGGACACGCACCTCAGGGCGAGTGCGGGGAAGAGGCACAGGCCGTACTGGACTGTGGAAGCGCACTGGAGGCCTGATGCGTGGTGCCGGAACTGGTGGTACCGGGCTGGGGACACGCATCTCAGGGCGAGTGCGGAGAGGAGGCACAGGACGTACTGGACTGTGGAGGCGCACTGGAGATCTGGAGCGTAGAGCTGGCACAATGCGTCCTGGCTGGATGCTCACTTGAGCTCGGCAAGTGCGGGGCGCTAGCACAGGACGCACTGGGCTGTGTAGACGCACCGAAGACACAGCACGCAGAGCCGGCGCAGGATATCCTGGTCCAAGGAGGTGTACTGGAGACCAGGAGAAACTGAGCCGGCACCATCCGTCCTGGCTGGATGCCCATTCTAGCCCGGCAAATGCGAGGAGCTGGAATAGAGCGCACCGGGCTATGAATGCGAACTGGAGACACCGTGCGCATCACTGCGTAACACGGTGTCTGACCAGTCACACGCTCCCCACGGTAAGCACGAGGAGTTGGCTCAGGTCTCCAACCTGACCCAATCTCCTTGTGTGTCCCCCCAAAAAATTATTGGGGCTGCCTCTTGGGCTTCCGTGCTCACCGTGTCCCCTCGTATCGTCGCCGTTCCTCCTGCGCTATCTCCACCTGCTTCCATGGCAGGATCTTGTCCCCTGCCATTACCTCCTGGTTGAAAATACAATCTACACAGGACCTTCTAATCAGCAGGTAAGCATGGGCGGGAGTTTGGGCTTTCCATGGTGACATCACCATGCAGTAAATTGGTTGATAGACCAATAACAAAGAGAATTCCAAACTTCTCTGCCAATAACAGCTAGTTTTTTAGGAATACAAGAATATAACATCTATAGAAAAGACAGGAATGTCTACGGGGGAGTTGTTGCTGTATATATTCAGAGCCATATTCCTGTAAAGCTCAGAGTAGATCTCATGACAAATGAAGTAGAACTGCTGTGGTTGCAGGTTCACCTGCCACATCTGAAGCCTCTTATTTTAGGGTGCAGCTATAGGCCACCAAGTGCAAACTGTCAGTATCTGGAAAACATGTGTGTGATGTTAGATAAGAGACACGTATTTTCTTGATGACCTGAACATTGACTGGTTGTCATCTAGTTGTCCTCTCAGGGCGGCAGGTAGCCTATCGGTTAAGAGCATTGGGCCAGTTTTGAATCCCTGTTGAGCATGGCAGTTAACCCCCAACAACAACTACTCCCTGGGCGCCGATGACATCGCTTAAGGCAGCTCCTGCACCTCTCAGATTCAGAAATGTACAAGAATGCATTCAGTTGTGCAACGGACTAGGTATCCCCCTTTCAAGAGGAAGCTTCTTACTCTGACTAATGCCTGTAACATGACCCAGGTTATCCAACTATAGTGTATACCAATAGTGTTGGATCTGTGACATCCACTTGTATTGATCATTTATTCACTAATGCTGCAGAGCTTTGCTCCAAAGCAATATCAGTTCCCATTGGCTCTAGTGACCATAATATTGTGGCAATAACAAGGAAAGCCAAAGTACCAAGGCATGGCTTAAAGTTATTTATAGGAGATTGTACAAAATGTTATCTCAGGACAATTTTATTGAAGATTTAAAACATTTATGTTGGTCTGATGTAAGGAGGAAAATCCAGATGTAGCTCTTTGTTGACAAACATGCATCTGTTAAGAAACTAATTTAATAACTGTGTGGTTCAAAGAAATTATGCAAAAAAAGGTGGCAAACAAGTCAGGCTGTTCAGCTGATTGGTTGACATACTGTCAATTGAGACATTTGTGATTAAACCTAACAAAAAAAGAATACATTATATTACCAAAACAAGATAAATGACAATAAAAACAATCGGGAAAAATACTTTGGAGCACCTTAAATTATATAATGGGCAGCTTGTGGCTGTGCTTCCCTTTGTAGTGCGTAATAGTTTGCAAGCCCTGCCACACACGACAAGTATAGGAGCCAGTGTAGCACGATTCAATCTTAGTCCTGTATTGATGCTTTGCCTGTTAGATGTATCGTCGGAGGCCATAGCGGGATTTCTTATAAGCGACCGCGTCAGAGTCCCGCTCCTTGAAAGCGGCAGCTCTGCCCTTTAACTCAGTGCGGATGTTGCCTGTAATCCATGGCTTCTGGTTGGGATACGTGCGAACAGTCACTGTGAGGACGTCGTCATCGATGCACTTATTGATGAAGCCAGTGACTGATGTGGTACTCCTCAATGCCATCGGAAGAATCCCGGAACATATTCCAGTCTGTGCTAGCAAAACAGTCCTGTAGCTTAGCATTTGCATCCTCTGACCACTTCCTTATTAAGCGAGTCACGCGTACTTCCTACTTTAGTTTTTTCTTGTAACCAGGAATCAGGAGGATAGAGTTATGGTCAGATTTGCCAAATGGAGTGTAAGGGAGAGCTTTGTACGCGTCTCTGTTTGTGGAGTAAAGGTGGTCTAGTGTTTGTTTTACCTCTGGTTGCGTATTTACCATGCTGATAGAAATGAGGTAAAACTGATTTAAGTTTCCCTGTATTAAAGTCCCCGCCCACTAGGAGCGCCGCCTCTGCATTTTCCTGTTTGCTAATGGCCCTATACAGATTGTTGAGTGCCGTCTTAGTGCCAGCATCAGTTTGTGGTGGTAAAATGACAGCTACGAAAAATATAGATTAAAACTCTCTCGGTAAATAGTGTGGTCTACAGCTTATCATGAGATACTCTACCTCAGGTGAGCAAAACCTCGAGACTTCCTTAATTTTAGATTTTGTGCACCAGCTGTTATTTACAAATAGACACAGACCGCCACCCCTTGTCTTAACGGAGGCAGCTGTTCAGTCTTGCCGATGGACCGAAAACCCTGCCAGCTGTATGTTTTCCATGTCGTCGTTCAGTCACGGCTTGGTGAAACATAAGATATTACAGTTTTTAATGTCTCGTTGGTAGGATATCCTTGATCGGAGCTCATCCATTTTGTTATCCAATGACTGCACTTTGGCTAATAGAACTGATGGTAGAGGGGGTTTACTCACTCGCCTTCGAATTCTCAGAAGGCAGCCCGACCTCCGCCCCCTCTTTCTCTGTCTTTTCTTCACGCAAATGATGGGGATTTGGGCCTGTTCCCCGAGAAAGCAGTATATCCTAAAGCGTCGGACTCGTTAAAGAAAAAATCTTTGTCCCGTTCAAGGTGAGTAATCGCTGTTCTGATGTCGAGAAGTTATTTTCGGTCATAAGTGACAGTAGCAGCAACATTATGTACAAAATAAGTTAAAAAAATATTTAACAATAAAACAGTGAACAGACACCTTTTGCCCTCCCTAAAGGCTTGTGTCTGTATTAGGTATTTTGCCCTCTTAAGTAGCCAAATTTAGTATAGATTTAAGTGTATTTGGTCTCCATCATCAATAACATTTGGAATTCACCCCACAGTATGGGCTGCTTTTTGTTAGCCCGTTTCTCTGACTAAAGCGCTTTCTCCCTCCTAGCTACTACGGTAATATATAAGGCAAATATCGTTTACTTCAGTTAAACACATTATTGCCTTTGCCTTCCAGCTTGAAAATTTCCATCACATATCTTACCAGCAGAACTGTAATGTGTGCAGTGTTGTGTGCTCTGAAGACACCATACATCAACTGCAGTGGGGGGACAGGTTATTTACCAAAATGGATCAGTAATTGTGCATCCCTAAATAGCCTTCATATTCAAGCTTTATTTAATTAGCCCTTTGGGGCCATGGGAGTCTTTAATATTCATATAGCAGCCATATGTGAAGGCTCATTTTCCATATGAGTATTAGAGCAAATGGTTCACTCTCTAGAAGCTCCAGACAGCCATTATGGCTGTGTTATTGTTTCGGATTGGAGTAATGGATGCTGCTGCAGCGCTTTGCTAACCGCTTTTAACAGATCAACTCGGCTGCCTCGACTCCGCTGCTGTGTTGCTCTACTGATTGACTTGGGCCTTTTCCTGACTCATCCCCCACGGGACCCACGCATTAAACATCTGGGGTCTCACTGTCCCACGCACTGAACAGCAAGAGCAGCAAGCCGACGCTTTCCTTTCATTTGTATGGATCATCGCAAGTCTGATGGTGACAGGTCATTTCCACTGCAGCAGTCTTTTGAGATGAATTTTAGAGTCGGTGAGATTGGTTGGGGCATATTCAATGCTTCACACATTTGACACCCACATCTGTTATGTGTATACTCATGTTTTTTTTTCTTTGGTTGTGATGCAAAGGTTTGTAAATGTGAGGTGACGCTAGAACAAGCGGTGACCCCAGAAGCACGGTCTCCCTGTCTGAACCTTTAGGCTGGGTATTTTCTTAATGTGGTGGAATAGAATCGAGTCTAGTCATGCTTCAGTGGTTCCAATCCTGGCCTGACTCAGCTAGCAACCTTACATTGGCCCATGAGCAGTCCGTCCACTGCAAAGGCAGTGGCTCGCACTTGGCAAAAGATGTCGGCACACAAGAGTTTTGCTCAATGACTGAACCAACAGCAAAACCAGCGGCAGCTGAAACCACTAACAGTGGTCCATTGTCGGACTGCCCTCAGCTAGCCGTCGCATAGCTAGGACCGGAACTTCCTGTTCTCATACACCAGGGCAAGGTATCCCTGAGGCTTTTCTTCCAGTTCATCACTAAAGCACCTGAATGAACGAACGTGTTCACTACAAATTGGTTCAGTGAAGACTGAATAATGTGATTTGGTGCTGGGGTGGAACAAAATCCTGTAACGCCACCTAATCGTGTAACACATGTAAGTATCTATCTACATCAACCAAATGCATCTTCTATGTCCTGTGCATGATGGATGTGTATAACATTGGCTCTTTGATATAGAAATTGCCTGTGATAAGTAGATTTCAATGGGATAGTGTTTTGAAGTATGTTGGCTCTCTTTGATGCCACTAAAAACCATTCGGGGTCGTTCTTTGATGGCTGTATCATCTAGGCGTGAGAAGATTCGTTGGAACATATTTTACGTGTCAGCTCTGGGGATGACATGGATACTCCACTATCCCATTACTTTTCTCTGTGTTAAATGACTTGAGAAATTATGATCCTGCGACTATGACTGAATGAAATTTTACACAGCACTCAAGAGAAGTGATAAGCTGTTAACACTTTGTTGAGAAAGAAGACATATTCAAATGTCTTACTTTTTTGCTAGTTTTTGAATACTTCCAATGATGAACTTGTTCAAAACCTTACAGGGTGATTTGTGATATTTGCGTTGTACTGGCTTTGTGCTACTCTCTCTGCTGGAATGGCCTATTTCAGATATGATTAATAAATCTATTGTTCACACTTTATATTATATTGAGTGAGTTCGATATGGGAAATGCATGTGGAGCGTAACATAGATGATTCAGTGAACCATGCTCGCGTGATGAGTAACCTTGGCTTTAGCTCAGAGGGCTAACAGTCTTGTGGCATCACTGGCACGTAGGAGACCAGAGTTAAAATCCAGTGGGTCACACATACATACCACTTCTGTATGGAAATGAATACGTTGAATAGCAATGTGACCCGGCAGGACCCGAATCCATAGACATTTAATATGAATCTGGACTACAGAGTGGAAGATTATCTACCACGGCCATGTTGGAATGTCTACCTTACAGGGGAGCATACCTCATGAACCCTATCACATCGATGGCATTTAAATGGATATAGAGCTCCATTTTGCACACTGTGTCTGTACATGCTTGATGGGAACTGCCAGGGCTGGTTTTGAGCTCCCAACTGTCGGTGTACTCTGCCGATCGGCCTGCCCTTTAAACTGGCAGTGACGGAGAGGAGGCGTCCCGGTGTCTCTGCTCCTTCCACTACATTAAATATGTACACAGACTAATGTCTATTATATCTGGCCTCGTCCACTCATCTGTCCTGTGTGATTACATTAAATGACAAAATGCGAGTAGATTATGGTTATAATGTATTTTAATTTCTAATGATCGATGCGGGTTATAAATGTAGCCTCATTACATGCATAGGGCCAGCAGGAAACTAGAAATCTAGATTGATCTCTTTGTCATTTTTAGAACGTTGCAAAGCAGGAGGTTGTTATTATTGCCTGGTGGAATGAAAGTTGGGCTACAATTACTAGGTTTCGAAAGGTTGTGAGCAAAACTAAGCTTGTTTCCAGTTGAAAACCAAGGTACTGTGTTTTATGGTGTGTAAGTCACATATTACACTTTCCGGAGTTGACGTTTTAGCCTCCCTACAGAGAGGAGCTGGACATCATAGACTCAAAGTGCCTGATGAAGAGCTCGTGGACTGACATTTCTTCCCCGGCTGTAGATTTATGCTCCCCCCCACTCAAGCGACTGCCTATCCAAAACTGACTCAACGTCCTATCATCTGAAGCTGTGGAAGCCAAGCGCCCAAGAATCTGCCAGATCCTTACATTTGTGTTTATGTTTGTTTTTTAAAGTCACTAAGAGATTCTATTTGCAAGGAAAGCGCTATATAAAATAAAATAATAATTTTTATTAAGTCGGATTTGTGCGGTGGTGCAAAGGTTTTTATATTGGGCTGATTCAATATTGAGTTGTTTAGAATGGAAATGTCACTTTAGCTATTACATGGATATACAGTACCTGATGAATGTAGGATTTTTTAAAGGCCCTCCCCCAATACTGTCCTAAAACCCCTAGAGAGAATAAAACACCCACCATTCACTATGATTCATGTATTACATGTTGTGGTGTGAGTACAATACAAAGAAAGCCATTTGTTCTCTCTCTGAGGCACTCAGATACGCAAACACCCGTTTACCATTTGTGTTTGTGTTGGTACCCGTTACATGCGGAAACTCACTGCTTGAAACACAGCAGATGTCATTTGTCACATTAAGTCCTCTTCTTGTCTGGCCTTTTTCCTCTTTCTGCCATGTTTCATAACAACCGGCTCTACCCGTCACCCATTCTAAAATTGCTTGAGTAGCGGTTGAAAAGAAAGCATCAACTCTCACTTTCACAGAAATTCAAGCATGGTTGAACAAAGAGAGAATATACAGACCCTGATCAATATTTCATTCCGTGTGTCCTGAACAAGAGCAGAATTCCTTCATTCTTGGAGTTTGTGACCTCAGGAGGACACAGGCAGGGCTGAGTTATCAGAGTGATTGAATCAGAGCCTATGGCTAAAAGGACTATAGCAGTCCCCCTTGGTCTGCGGGGCAATCAGCCTCAGACCACTCCTGGGAGAGGGTATCTCCCATCCCTGTCAGTCACCAACTATCACCCGTCCCTCCCCCTGTCTCGCTCCCCTACCTCTTTCTCTCCCATGGTGCTCCCCTACCTCTATGTTTGGGGTGGAAGATAACGTTACAGGTTTGAAACTTTAAACCAGAAGGCATGAACCTGAAATGGGTCAAACCTGCATTTTGAACAGAGAGAAGGAAGTAAGCATAGACAGTTGTGCCTCTATTGGTGGTGATGTATTGTATATTAGAAAGCCAGGACATTTGTTTAGCTTTGGGCTTCGATGCATGAGCTGTCTTAATGGTTACAAATGTCCCAGCGACAACTGCCGAATGGATTGATGGAATAGCCTGTTGTCCCCATTTTCAATGTTCCTATTTACGGAGGCACATGTCTGTTTGGCTGGGACAGAGGTCACCCCATGCCAAAAGCATTATATCTACGATCCTCCGTGGGCGGATTGGGCTTGTCTATGATTCAATACCTGAATTCATCTCCCTGTACAGGTGGGCTACTAGCCCTTATCACAGAGATGTGTGCCAAGTGACAAATAGTAATTTGGCATAAGTCGATCTTCCAGCTGCCAATGCAAAAAACAACACAAATCAGACAGCCAGAGGCCTTCACTGCAGACCTGATACCATGCAGACGCTATAGCAGCATTCTATTATGAATTCCATTCCATCACCAAATGGACAGAGACTAAGCCAAACACACAATGAATACCACAATTCAAAATATTAAATCACATTTTATTTGTCACATTCGCCGAATACAACAGGCTTAGACCATACCGTGAAATGCTTACTTAGAAGCACTCAATCAACAATGCAGGTCAAGAAATAGAGTTAAGAAAATATTTACTGAATAAACTAAAGTAAAAAATAAAATAAAAAGTAACACAATAGGGTTGGGGTTAGGCATTCCATTCTAACACAGTAGAGAGTGAGTGAGTGCCTCATTATTGTTATTTTATTGTGTTACTTTTTATTTTATTTTTTACTTTAGTTTATTCAGTAAATATTTTCTTAACTCTATTTCTTGACCTGCATTGTTGATTGAGTGCTTCTAAGTAAGCATTTCACGGTATGGTCTAAGCCTGTTGTATTCGGCGAATGTGACAAATAAAATGTGATTTAATATTTTGAATTGTGGTATTCATTGTGTGTTTGGCTTAGTCTCTGTCCATTTGGTGATGACAGGCAGAAGTCACACACGCAAACATCAGGCCTTGAATGACATTCCAACTTAAGGATGATGTTCAGAATTTGACCTTAGAGGGGTAATCAGCAAGTTGCCTCATCCATTTTTTGAAATGATACATTAATGATATGTACCCATTGATTGTTGAAGAATATAACTTCTAAATGCCTCTTGATTTTAGTTTAACTGTCACACTCCATCAGAATTGAAAATATTAACTTGTTTTACTCCAATGTTTGTAAACAAAGTAACTATAAACAAACACTGTACAGCCTAAAAACATGGTTAAAACGATTTAGTGTAGTTGTGTGGAATTTAAAAATAAAATAGTAACTAAACATATCCAATATCCCCACAGTTACTTAAGATGGTTAACTAGCTAGCTAAGGTTGTTTACAGTTTACAGGTTGTTTACTCTTCGACACACTTTGCTAGCAACCAAAGAGCTCTCCTGTCAAACACCAGTCTCCAAAAATGATGAGGTGTCTCCAGTTGTGTTTATAGCGATTGTGACGCACCTTCTATGCTTATTCACTTTCCATGCGTATTTTGTTCTGTGTCTTCATGTCAACATTCTGAATGGCTTTCCCCAATATTTATATTATCTACTATGAAAGGAGCCTTACCCCCATCCTATTCCAGCCGTACTCCCATGCTAGTACCTCATTTATTAGCAGCATTCTGGGGCCAAGTGAAAAGCGTGTTTGAATTAAGTGTTTGCCCAGACTGTGCTGATAGGTTTGCTTAGCCATTGTAATTGGACGAACGTTGTTGAGTATTGACTACCTCTCCCAGTATGACCTCAGCCCTGCTTAGCACAATGAGATGGCCATGAGGTGTAAACATCAGGCTGATTGTGTTTGGGGTTTGGCCGTAAATAAGAAAGTGTTTACTGAAGACAGAAAAACCGTGCCAAGGATCCATTTTGGTGATCTTGTTTTACTCACAAGGGCCCATGGAGGAAAATATTGCAGAGTGCACCTTTAAGAATTTAAATTGACCAAACTATGTAAAGACTGCATGCATATTTTACTTTCTTTGCAAATGGTCAGTGCTTATGACGTCAGGTGTCCAGAGCTTCTTGTATTTTGCAGTGTAATTATTTTACGGATTCAAGCGTGACTGCTCTGCATGGGCTTCCAAGACCTTTGTAAAGTACCCCCATAACCTCAGGATTACCTGTTCATTACCTCATCTCTGAACAGAGCATCTCGCTTAATATGGAGGCTGGATGGACATCCCTCTCCTGTTAATGTCCCAGTCTCCACTAATCCCCTATGGCAACCCATTTAAAATACACTGCCTTGATATTGCCTATGACTGTCTGTACCGGACAGATAAACGCAGTCATTTACATGGACAACCATGGGCTCGCAGCTCCGTTCCATACCAGCTGCCAGACAGCTCTCTCAGAAAGCCTACAGTTCTCTGGAACTGCCAGATAATTGGACCTTATTTAATTTCGGAGGGGAAAATAAGTAATTTTTGAAGAGAAACGTGTGCATGTGGCCAAAGCAGCATGCATTGTGGGAGTTATTTTACTGTCATGTTTGGGTATAACGGCAGTACAAGAAAAACTGCTGAGTTTGTTTGGCTGTTCCTTGACTAATCAAATCAAATCAAATGTATTTGTAAAGCCCTTCTTACATCAGCTGATATCTCAAAGTGCTGTACAGAAACCCAGCCTAGAACCCAAAACAGCAAGCAATGCAGGTGTAGAAGCACAGTGGCTAGGAAAAATTCCCTAGAAAGGCCAGAACCTAGGAAGAAACCAAGAGAGGAACCAGGCTATGAGGGGTGGCCAGTCCTCTTCTGACTAGAAATTACTCCTTTACCATCTCATATCAGATTCAAAAGAAATACTGTAATGCTGATTATATTCCCGCTCAAATTTTCTCTCTCAGCATTAAGAAAATACAGTTGCCATGTCCCAGACTATGATTATTTTAGTATTTTGATTGGCTCAATTCCAAGCGAATTGGTACACTACATGACCAGAAGTATGTGGACACCTTCTCGTTGATCATCTCATTCCAAAATCATGGGCATTAATGTGGAGTTGGTCAGACCTTTGCTGCTATAACAGCCTCCACTCTTCTGGGAAGGCTTTCCACCAGATGTTGGAACATTACTGCGGGGACTTGTTTCCATTCAGCCACAAGAGCATTAGTGAAGTCGGGTACAGATGTTTGGCGATTAGGCTGGCTCGCAGCCGGCTTTCCAATTCATCCTAAAGGTGTTCGATGAGTTTGAGGTCAGGGCTCTGTGCAGGCAAGTCAAGTTCTTCCACACCAATCTCGACCAACCATTTCTGTATGGACCTCGCTTTGTGCAAGGGGGCATTGTCATGCTGAAAAAGGAAATGGCGTTCCCCAAATTGTTGCCACGAAGTTGGAAGCACAGAATCGTCTAGAATGTCATTGTATGCTGTAGCATTAAGATTTCCCTTCACTGGAGCTAAAGGGCCTAGCCCGAACCATGAAAAACAGCCCCAGACCATTATTCCTCCTCCACCAAACTTTACAGTTGGCACTCTTCAGGTGTTCACACAGCTCAAGACACCAGCCATTGGAGCTTAGTGCTTTACTGCTACATTAACACAAAAGCAGGTAGTGTTTTCCTGGCATCCGCCAAACCCAGATTTGTTCGTCGGACTGCCAGATGGTGAAGCATGATTCATCACTCCAGAGAACACATTCCCATTGCTCCAGAGTCCAATGGTGGCGAGCTTTACACCACTCCAGCCGACGGTTGGCATTGCACATGGTGATCTTACGCTTGTGTGATGCTGCTCGGCCATGGAAACCCATTCCATGAAGCTCCCGACGAACAGTTATTGTGCTGACGTTGCTTCCTGAGGCAGTTTGGAACTCGGTAGTGAGTGTTGCAACCGAGGACAGACGATTTTTACACAAGATGCGCTTCAGCACTCCACGGTCCCGTTCTGTAAGCTTGTGTGGCCTACCACTTCGCGGCTGATCTGTTGTTGCTCCTAGACATTGTCACTTCATAATAAATGCACTTACAGGAGCAGCTTTAGCAGGGCAAAAATGTTACGAACTGACTTGTTAGAAAGGTGGCATCCTATGACGCTGCCATGCTGAAAGTCTGAGCTCCTCAGTAAGGCCATTCTACTACCAATGTTTGTCAATAGAGATTGCATGGTTGTGTGCTCAGTTTTATATACCTGTCAGCAACGGGTGTGCTGAAATAGCCAAATCCACTAATTTCAAGGGTTGTCCACATACTTTTGTATATATAGTGTATGTATTTGTTAAGATTTGGCTGCACATCATGCATGTTTGGAAATGAGTTGCATAAGCAAAGACAAAGTTTAAAAAAGTTTGGAAAGACATTTCTCTCATATTGCATTTCTAATATTTAATATTGTACGTGTATTTCTAGTCACGCTATGGCCAGAAGGCTGAGCCAATGCAAGTTTCTGAGTCTGGCTCGAAAGGCTAGTGCATTCTGTGGACTTCCAATACTGAGTAGGCTTGTTCCAATTATTTTTGTCAATATATGAATCCAGTTCTCTGTCTGCTGTAAAAGGCTTACTGCAATTTTCTTCCACTGTTCCACACAAGGTTTTCTTCTCTTATCATTATTGTCAATTTTTGTTTCCTGTCAGAGACATCAAAGTCCATCAGTTCTGCCTGTATCCTCGTTTGCCTACTCTCCAGTCAAGGTTGAACCTTCCCACTGTCTCTCTGCTCTTTCTCATTCACAGAAGACTACTGTACTGTTGCATGTAATAGCAGTGATCTTTGAGAAGGTTACCTTTGCTTTTTCTCACCACCTGTTGTTCATAAGGTTTGTCCTTAAAGTCACAGTACTCAGTCTAGCTCCACCCACATTGAGCCAATAACACTTTGTAAACAGAGGGGTGTGTCTTGGTGAATGTAACTGACACTGTTTGTTGAATTCTGTGGTAACCAATTGATTGATTGATTTGTTTATTCATTAATGGGTAACTGCCACCTCATCTGGGGGTGTGGCTTCAACAAGGTTTTACACAGATTTGCTAATATTTTCAAAATAAGAATCTGGTTAAGCTCAGTAGTATTTCCGGTAAAGGTGATTTGTAGATCAATAGTTTCTATGCAGCACCTGTATCAGGCCAACCCTTATGAACAACCAGCACCTTCTACAGTTCTACAATTATTAGCTATAGACTTGTTTAAGAAATGCTAATCAATCTGCTAGTCTGTATGCCCGGGAGCAGTGGTATAAAGTACTTAAGTAAAAATACTTGAAAGTACAACTTAAGTAGTTTTTGGAGTATCTGTACTTTACTTTACTATTTATATGTTTGACAACTTTTACTTTTACTTCACTACATTCCTAAAGAAAATGATGTACTTTTTACTCCACACATTTTCCCTGACACCCAAAAGTACTTGTTACATTTTGAATGCTTAGCAAGACAGGACAATTGTCAAACTCACACACTTATCAAGAGAACATCCCTGGTCATCCCTACTGCCTCTGATCTGGCGGACTCACTAAACACATGCTTCATTTGTAAATGATGTCTGAGCGTTGGAGCGTACCCCTGGCTATCCGTAAATTAAAAAAAAACAGAAAATGGTGCCGTCTGGTTTGCTTAATATAAAGAATTTGAAATGATTTACACTTTTACTTTTGATACTTAGGGATATTTTAACAATTACATTTACTTTTGATACTTAAGTATATTTAAAACCAAATACTTTTAGACTTTTACTCAAGTAGGATTTTACTGGGTGACTTTCACTTTTACTTGAGTCCTTTTCTATGAAGGTATCTTTACTTTCACTGAAGTATAACAATTGGGTCCTTTTCCCACCCCTGTCCGGGAGTCTAGCCTAGTCTGCACAATGCATTTCATACCAGAGAGATTACTTAAGAGTTTTCTCCACATTACACATGACTGGTTTTAAATCCCTGTTATGGATTTCTCCATTGATCAGATAATCATCAGATCAAGCTCTCTGGAATATCATTTTGACTGTGTCATTATCGTGTTATTACTACTCTAACACGATGAAACGCTGCATTTCTGATGATAAGCAATCTCTTTAGAAATAGCTTTTATAGTAACGATGACTTGATTGGCTGTAGTTTCAGGAAATGATTGTATGGAGTGGATTGATATTCTTATGCTATGGTAGCTGGCTAGATACCACACAAATGTGAAATGATAGGCCCAGGCAGGCACATTCCAACGGAGACATGACTCCAGTCTGAAAAAGGTTTTCCAGTGAACATTCACAAAGAAACCAATGAATAAAGCCTAAACTGAGATGAGAACCAAAGAAATGAATAGATTCTCTCACATTATGTCTCATCTCTACTGTTGCAAACTCCCTGTTTTTCATATTCAGGTCATGCTCACTTGGGTTTGAGTGATCTGTGGAGTACTGAGAAAGTTCTTAGCTAGCTATGGGCCTTAACTTCACAATGCACTTGACTATTGTAAGGCAGATAAACACTGTCACTTGAAATGTAGAATAAATTAAGATTTGTGCCGAGTAGAAGAGTCTGCATTAGACACAAAGCCTGCTGTCTATCAGAGCCTCTGTATGGGAGAAGATAAACCTAACAATTCAGAGATCAAACCGCCAGAGGAAGAATACGCAGCAGTCCCATTTTTTTTTGTTTACGTATGAATTCAAGTGCATAGGCAATGTTGATGTATAAATCTGTCACTTAGAGTTTAAGGTTTAGCACACGCCACTGTTTTGTTGCGTCTCAGTGGGTTTTTCAATCCCCAATTGTTTCTACCCCTGCAGAGCTTCAGCGTGCAAACCTTTCTGCTGCGCCGCGCCACAGCTAACTACAGTCTACAGAGTCGTGTCTCTTGAGTTTTAGAAGTCAAACGTACTTGAAGGCAAACTCTAAACCATGGTCAGAGTTCCTGAATGGGTCATTTGCTGCTTGCTCATTGGCTACATAATGTAGGCCTATGTCTTGCGTGTGAGTGCAGAGCGATCGGCATGAGGGATATGACATTGGTCAGATAGGCTCCAGGCAGAAAAACATACTGTAACACACAACTTGTCCTCTTGTGTAACAGGGCTGTGGGATCACCACAGAGCCGGGTGCAGGCAAACAGTCACGACTCCTTGCTCTGACAGCCAGCCTCTTGTAGCTAGCTCTTCCATTCAGTCTGTAATTGATAAGATCCTTGTCTTGCTCAGGAGGGACCTACTGTGGTCCTTCTGACATGGCGTTTTGCTTTCTTCCTCAACTCTCAACGAACTCCGCTTGTAACATTCCATCAAACATAAATAAATGAAAAATAAAAAAGGGATGGTATAAAAAAGGAAAGGGAGAGAGAATAAATAGGAAACCTTGGGTGTTCCACCTCACTCACCTCTATTCCATATCTGTCTGAACTCTGTCCTTCCCCTGGGGCTGGATTTACTCACTCTACACCAGTCCACAGTTACTGCCTACTAGAATCCTAGTCTACAGTTGCTGCCTGCTAGATTCCTAGTCCACAGTTACTGCCTACTAGATTCCTAGTCCACAGTTGCTGCCTGCTAGATTCCTAGTTCACAGTTGCTTCCTGCTAGATTCCTAGTCCACAGTTGCTGCCTGCTAGATTTCTAGTCCACAGTGGCTGTCTGCTAGATTCCTAGTCCACAGTGGCGACCTGCTAGATTCCTAGTCCACAGTTGCTGCCTGCTAGATTCCTAGTCCACAGTTGCTGCCTGCTAGATTGCTAGTCCACAGTAGCTGCCTGCTAGATTCCTCGTCCACAGTTGCTGTCTGCTAGATTCTATTCCAAAGGCTATAAAACATAAATTTGAACCAAAGGTAAAATTAGGATTGGGAGACAGATAAGATCTGAATGTAAAGTGTGAACAAAGGCAGGTTCATGGTTCTGTGTATATGTGGAGGGTATAAAACAGAAGTGTTTCAACCAAAGGTATAACAAGGATTTTGGGAGAGGGATAAGATCTGAGGGGAAAGGGTAAATAAAGACAGTTTCATGGTTTTATCTTTTCCTTTTATTCCCGTCTGAAAAGAAGGGGAGCAAACTTTACATATGTGCAACGCTCACCAGTGTCCCCTAGTCCACCTCCCATTCCCCAGATTCTCCCTCTGTCATCATCAGTATTATAATGAATTACACACAGAGTCATGGGGGGTGCTTTAGAAATAGAATGTGTAACTCTTATGGGGGTGCACACCTTTATATGCTTAAACTGACTGCCCGCTGTCTGTAAGTAAAGTGTTGGGGAAATCATTTTGGCTGCTGCTGTGTGGTAAAGGATTTGGGACAGAGACTTACATTTTCATTCCCTCAATTTTCCTTTTCTATTTATTTCTATTTCCAGGAGTAAAAAAGATTGGATTCTAAATGGAGCTGTCATTCTGTGGTTGCCCGCTATATCCCTCTTCTCTTTTCTTCTCTCTCTCTCTTTTGTTCCAGGTTCCAATCAAACAGACTATCAGATAATGTCCTTGTCCCTTTGTCCTCCCTCAGGTTACTGGAGTCATTAGCTACAGTGCCTATAGAAAGTTTACACCCCCTTGAAATGTTTTCACATTGTTGCGTTACAAAGTGGGATTGAAATAGATGTAATTGTTTGCCATTGATCTACACAAAATAGTGCATAATGTCAAAGTCAAAAGGAAATTCTACACATTTTTACAAATTAATACAAATTAAATAACGAAAATATAGTAGTTGCATAAGTATTCACCCCTTTGTTTAAGCAAGCCTAAATTAGTTCAGATGTAAAATGTGGCTTAATACATCACATAATAAGTTATATGGACTCACTCTGTGGGAAATAATAGTGCTTGACATGATTTTTGAATGACTAATCCTTCCTCAGTCCCCCATACATAAAACATCTGTAAGGTCCTTCAGTCAAGTATTACATTTCAAGCACAGATTCAACTACAAAGACCAGAGAGCTTTTCGAAAGCATCATATAGTAGGGCAGTGATTGGTAGATGAGTAACTATAACTAATCAGACATTGAATTTTTTTTATCCTTAAGAGTCTATTGATGCACCCGTGCGTCAATCTATTGAACATAATGAATCCCCATCAAAATGTGTCAGTTTAAGCTTGAGATATCTTTTTTTGCATGGGCTGCGTCTCAATCCACCACATCCACCCATGTCACCCTTACACATCTGCCATGGAAAGTGACAGAGCTACAGCACTGTTTGTCAGAGCACAAGAAATCCTGAAAATCGGTATTCTCACAAAAACGTCTGTAGCGTTCGAACGGTTTGGCCTTCTAACTAATATGACCACTCTATGGAAAGACGAGACTCACGAACACAATGGTGTTCTCTGTTCCGCACAAGCCCCACGGAACTCATCTGAAGGTAACCCACACAAATTAATAGAAGTATGGAGGTAGTTTTGTGCCAACAAAAATATGGGGTTAAATATATGTCCAAAAAGAAAATAATCCTGAGCTTTCTTATATCTCCTAGACACTTCAAAACCTTATTCCTGATGATACATAATTGTATAACCTACATCACAAAGCCAAATCTACCCAGGAGTTGCTTACCACAGTGAATGTTCCTCAGTGGCCAAGATACAGTTTTGACATGAATCTGTTCAAAAATCTAGAAAATTGCTGTGTAGCCATGATCCCCAACACCTTGACAGAGCTTGACTAATTTTGAAAAGAATATTGGGCAAATATTGCACAATACAGGTGTACAAAGCACTGAGACTTACCCAAGAAGACACAACTGTAATAGCTGCCAAAGGTGTTTCTAACATGCATTGACTCAGGGGGGTGAATACTTATGTAATCAAGGTATATTTTCTATTTAAAAAAATATTTTTAAATGTTACAAATTTTCGTCCACTTTGACATTACATAGTATTTTTGTGTAGACAAAAAAACAAAACAATTAATCCCATTTTGTAACAGAACAAAATGTGGGGTGTAGACCTTCTATGGGCACTTATTGACCTCTAAGAATACGTAGGATCTTAATTTGAGCCAGTTTTCTTATAGCAGGAAAATCATCTTGCAGCAATAGGAAATGTGAATTATTATGTGGATTGTAATGAATGGATTTTTTTGTAGGGGTTGATTGATTTTTTGTAAGAAAAAAATGAAGTCTGAAAATTCAAAGTGGAAATTAAACAATTTGAGAAGCCTTTTTAAACATCAAATAGACTAAAAATACACTACACGTTTTACATTTCCTGCATTGCATGAAAGTTCTCCTGCAACAAGGTGATCAAATTAAGATCCTACATACAGTTGAACTCAGAAGTTTACATACACCTTAGCCAAATACATTTAAACTCAGTTTTTCACAATTCCTGACATTTAATCCTAGTAAAACTTCCCTGTTATAGGTCAGTTAGGATCACCACTTTATTTTAAGAATGTGAAATGTCAGAATAATAGTAGAGAGAATTATTTATTTCAGCTTTTCTTTCTTTCATCACATTCCCAGTGGGTCAGAAGTTTACATACATTCAATTAGTATTTGGTAGCATTGCCTTTAAATTGTTTTACTTTGGTCAAACGTTTCGGGTAGCCTTCCACAAGCTTCCCACAATAAGTCGGGTGAATTTTGGCCCATTCCTCCTGACAGAGCTGGTGTAACTGAGTCAGGTTTGTAGGCCTCCTTGCTCGAACACACCTTTTCAGTTCTGCCAACAAATGTTCTATAGGATTGAGGTCAGGGCTTTGTGATGGCCACTCCAATACCTTGACTTTGTTGTCCTTAAGCCATTTTTCCACAACTTTGGAAGTATGCTGGGGGTCATTGCCCATTTGGAAGACCCATTTGCGACCAAGCTTTAACTTCCTGACTGATGTCTTGAGATGTTGCTTCAATATATCCACATAATTTTCCATCCTCATGATGCCATCTATTTTGTGAAGTGCACCAGTCCCTTCTGCAGCAAAGCACCCCCACGACATGATGCTGCCACCCCCGTGCTTCACGGTTGGGATGGTGATCTTCAGCTAGCAAGCCTCCCCCTTTTTCCTCCAAACATAACGATGGTCATTATGGCCAAACAGTTCTAGTTTTGTTTCATCAGACCAGAGAACATTTCTCCAAAAAGTACAATCTTTGTCCCCATGTATAGTTGCAAACCATAGTCTGGCTTTTTTATGGCGGTTTTGGAGCAGTGGCTTCTTCCTTGCTGAGCGGCCTTTCAGGTTATGTCGATATAGGACTTGTTTTACTGTGGATATAGATACTTTTGTACCTGTTTCCTCAAGCATCTTCACAAGGTCCTTTGCTGTTGTTCTGGGATTGATTTGCACTTTTCGCATCAAAGTATGTTCATCTCTAGGAGACATAACGTGTCTCCTTCCTGAGTGGTATGATGGCTACGTGGTCCCATGGTATTTATACTTGCGTACTTGTTATGCAGATGAATGAGGACCCAAAAGCGACGTAATAGTAACAGAGTCTTTATTCCAGTATAAAACAAATAATGATACTCCTGGATATAAATCAATGGAAATCCAAAACAGGAAACTGAAATCCTCTCGTCAATAGAGAGGAACGACTGGAGACGCGACCACAGACTGCAGGTCGCTTCAGGAAGGCACAGGCCGTAGCTGACATAGACACCTGCTCACACGCAGCATCTGAAGAAGGCAAAAGAACACGACAGGGCGGAACAAGACACAGGAACTGCAAACATCAAACAAGAATCCGACAAGGACAGGAGCGGAAAACAGAGGGAGAAATAGGGACTCTAATCAGAGGGCAAAATAGGGGACAGGTGTGAAAGAGTAAATGAGGTCGTAGGGAGAATGAGAAACAGCTGGGAGCATGAACGGAACGATAGAGAGAGAGAAAGAGAAAGAACCTAATAAGACCAGCAGAGGGAAGCACAGGGACAAGACATGATCAAAGACAAAACATGACAGTACCCCCCCACTCACCGAGCGCCTCCTGGCGCACTCGAGGAGGAACCCTGGCGGCAACGAAGGAAATCATCGATCAACGAACGGTCCAGCACGTCCCGAGATGGAACCCAACTCCTCTCCTCAGGACCGTAACCCTCCCAATCCACTAAGTACTGGTGACCACGTCCCCGAGAACGCATGTCCATGATCTTCCGTACCTTGTAAATAGGAGCGCCCTCGACAAGGACGGGGGGGGGGAGGGAAGACGAACGGGGGCGCGAAGAAAAGGCTTGACACAGGAGACATGGAAGACAGGGTGGACGCGACGAAGATGTTGCGGAAGAAGCAGTCGCACAGCGACAGGATTGACGACCTGAGAGACACGGAACGGACCAATGAACCGCGGAGTCAACTTGCGAGAAGCTGTCGTAAGGGGAAGGTTACGAGTGGAAAGCCACACTCTCTGACCGCGACAATACCTAGGACTCTTAATCCTACGCTTATTGGCGGCTCTCACAGTCTGCGCCCTGTAACGGCAAAGTGCAGACCTGACCCTCCTCCAGGTGCGCTCACAACGTTGGACAAAAGCCTGAGCGGAGGGAACGCTGGACTCGGCGAGCTGGGACGAAAACAGAGGAGGCTGGTAGCCAAGACTACTCTGAAACGGGGACAGCCCGGTAGCAGACGAAGGAAGCGAGTTGTGAGCGTACTCAGCCCAGGGGAGCTGTTCTGCCCAAGACGCAGGGTTTCGAAACGAAAGGCTGCGTAAAATGCGACCAATCGACTGATTGGCCCTTTCTGCTTGACCGTTAGACTGGGGATGAAACCCGGAAGAGAGACTGACGGAAGCACCAATCAAACGACAGAACTCCCTCCAAAACTGTGACGTGAATTGCGGACCTCTGTCTGAAACGGCGTCTAACGGGAGGCCATGAATTCTGAACACATTCTCAATGATGATTTGTGCCGTCTCCTTAGCGGAAGGAAGCTTAGCGAGGGGAATGAAATGTGCCGCCTTAGAGAACCTATCGATAACCGTAAGAATCACAGTCTTCCCCGCAGACGAAGGCAGACCGGTAATAAAGTCTAAGGCGATGTGAGACCATGGTCGAGAAGGAATGGGAAGCGGTCTGAGACGACCGGCAGGAGGAGAGTTACCTGACTTAGTCTGCGCGCAGTCCGAACAAGCAGCCACGAAACGACGCGTGTCCCGCTCCTGAGTAGGCCACCAAAACCGCTGGCGAATAGAAGCAAGCGTACCCCGAACGCCGGGGTGGCCAGCTAACTTGGCAGAGTGAGCCCACTGAAGAACAGCCAGACGAGTAGAGACAGGAACGAACAGAAGGTTACTAGGGCAAGCGCGCGGCGACGCAGTGTGAGTGAGTGCTTGCTTTACCTGTCTCTCAATTCCCCAGACAGTCAACCCGACAACACGCCCTTCAGGGAGAATCCCCTCGGGGTCGGTAGAAGCCACAGAAGAACTAAAGAGACGGGATAAGGCATCAGGCTTGGTGTTCTTATTTCCCGGACGATAGGAAATCACGAACTCGAAACGAGCGAAAAACAACGCCCAACGAGCTTGACGTGCATTAAGTCGTTTGGCCGAACGGATGTACTCAAGGTTCTTATGGTCAGTCCAAACGACAAAAGGGACGGTCGCCCCCTCCAACCACTGTCGCCATTCGCCTATGGCTAAGCGGATGGCGAGCAGTTCGCGGTTACCCACATCATAGTTGCGTTCCGATGGCGACAGGCGATGAGAAAAGTAAGCGCAAGGATGGACCTTATCGTCAGACTGGAAGCGCTGAGACAGAATGGCTCCCACGCCCACCTCTGAAGCGTTAACCTCGACAATGAATTGTTTAGTGACGTCAGGAGTAACAAGGATAGGAGCGGATGTAAAACGCTTCTTGAGGAGATCAAAAGCTCCCTGGGCGGAACCGGACCACTTAAAGCAAGTCTTGACAGAAGTCAGAGCGGTGAGAGGGGCAGCCACTTGACCGAAATTACGAATGAAACGCCGATAGAAATTAGCGAAACCGAGAAAACGCTGCAACTCGACACGTGACTTAGGGACGGGCCAATCGCTGACAGCCTGGACCTTAGCGGGATCCATCTGAATGCCTTCAGCGGAAATAACAGAACCGAGAAAAGTGACAGAGGAGACATGAAAGGCGCACTTCTCAGCCTTCACGTAGAGACAATTCTCTAAAAGGCGCTGGAGTACACGTCGAACGTGCTGAACATGAATCTCGAGTGACGGTGAAAAAATCAGGATATCGTCAAGGTAAACGAAAACAAAAATGTTCAGCATGTCTCTCAGTACATCATTAACTAATGCCTGAAAGACAGCTGGAGCATTAGCGAGACCGAACGGCAGAACCCGGTATTCAAAATGCCCTAACGGAGTGTTAAACGCCGTTTTCCACTCGTCCCCCTCTCTGATGCGTACGAGATGGTAAGCGTTACGAAGGTCCAACTTAGTAAAGCACCTGGCTCCCTGCAAAATCTCGAAGGCTGACGACATAAGGGGAAGCGGATAACGATTCTTAACCGTTATGTCATTCAGCCCTCGATAATCCACGCAGGGGCGCAGAGTACCGTCCTTCTTCTTAACAAAGAAAAATCCCGCTCCGGCGGGAGAGGAAGAAGGCACCACGGTACCGGCGTCGAGAGAAACAGACAGATAATCCTCGAGAGCCTTACGTTCGGGAGCCGACAGAGAGTATAGTCTACCCCGAGGGGGAGTGGTCCCCGGAAGGAGATCAATACAACAATCATACGACCGGTGAGGAGGAAGGGAGCTGGCTCTGGACCGACTGAAGACCGTGCGCAGATCATGATATTCCTCCGGCACTCCTGTCAAATCACCAGGTTCCTCCTGAGTAGAGGGGACAGAAGACACAGGAGGGATAGCAGACATTAAACACTTCACATGACAAGAAACGTTCCAGGATAGAATAGAATTACTAGACCAATTAATAGAAGGATTATGACATACTAGCCAGGGATGACCCAAAACAACAGGTGTAAAAGGTGAACGAAAAATCAAAAAGGAAATGGTCTCACTGTGGTTACCAGATACTGTGAGGGTTAAAGGTAGTGTCTCACATCTGATACTGGGGAGAAGACTACCATCTAAGGCGAACATGGGCGTGGGCTTCCCTAACTGTCTGAGAGGAATGTCATGTTTCCGAGCCCATGCTTCGTCCATAAAACAACCCTCAGCCCCTGAGTCTATCAAGGCACTGCAGGAAGCAGCCGAACCGGTCCAGCGTAGATGGACCGACAAGGTAGTACAGGATCTTGATGGAGAGACCTGAGTAGTAGCGCTCACCAGTAGCCCTCCGCTTACTGATGAGCTCTGGCTTTTACTGGACATGACATGACAAAATGTCCAGCAGAACCGCAATAGAGGCAAAGGCGGTTGGTGATTCTCCGTTCCCTCTCCTTAGTCGAGATGCGAATACCTCCCAGCTGCATGGGCTCAGTCTCTGAGCCGGTGGGAGGAGATGGTTGAGATGCGGAGAGGGGAAGCACCGTTAACGCGAGCTCTCTTCCACGAGCTCGATGACGAAGATCTATCCGTCGTTCTATGCGGATGGCGAGTGCAATCAAAGAGTCCACGCTGGAAGGAACCTCCCGGGAGAGAATCTCATCCTTAACCTCAGCGTGAAGTCCCTCCAGAAAACGAGCGAGCAACGCCGGCTCGTTCCAGTCACTGGAGGCAGCAAGAGTGCGAAACTCTATAGAGTAATCCGTTATGGATCGATCACCTTGACATAGGGAAGCCAGGGCCCTGGAAGCCTCCTTCCCAAAAACTGAACGATCAAAAACCCGTATCATCTCCTCTTTAAAGTTCTGATAATCGTTAGAACACTCAGCCCTTGCCTCCCAGATAGCTGTGCCCCACTCCCGAGCCCGACCAGTAAGGAGTGATATGACGTAAGCGATCCGAGCTCTCTCTCTTGAGTACGTGTTGGGCTGGAGAGAGAACACAATATCACACTGGGTGAGAAAGGAGCGACACTCAGTGGGCTGCCCAGAGTAACAAGGTGGGTTATTAACCCTAGGTTCCGGAGACTCGGAAGACCAGGAAGTAGCTGGTGGCACGAGACGAAGACTCTGAAACTGTCCAGAGAGATCGGAGACCTGAGCGGCCAGGGTCTCAACGGCATGACGAGCAGCAAACAATTCCTGCTCGTGTCTGCCGAGCATAGCTCCCTGGAACTCGACGGCAGTGTTGAGAGAATCCGTAGTCGCTGGGTCCATTCTTGGTCGGATTCTTCTGTTATGCAGATGAATGAGGACCCAAAAGCGACGTAATAGTAACAGAGTCTTTATTCCAGTATAAAACAAATAATGATACTCCTGGATATAAATCAATGGAAATCCAAAACAGGAAACTGAAATCCTCTCGTCAATAGAGAGGAACGACTGGAGACGCGACCACAGACTGCAGGTCGCTTCAGGAAGGCACAGGCCGTAGCTGACATAGACACCTGCTCACACGCAGCATCTGAAGAAGGCAAAAGAACACGACAGGGCGGAACAAGACACAGGAACTGCAAACATCAAACAAGAATCCGACAAGGACAGGAGCGGAAAACAGAGGGAGAAATAGGGACTCTAATCAGAGGGCAAAATAGGGGACAGGTGTGAAAGAGTAAATGAGGTCGTAGGGAGAATGAGAAACAGCTGGGAGCATGAACGGAACGATAGAGAGAGAGAAAGAGAAAGAACCTAATAAGACCAGCAGAGGGAAGCACAGGGACAAGACATGATCAAAGACAAAACATGACAGTACTATTGTTTGTACAGATGAACGTGATTCCTTCAGGCATTTGGAAATTGCTCCCAAGGATGAACCAGACTTGTGGAGGTCTTGTTTGATTTCTTTTGATTTTCCAATGATGTCAAGAAAAGAGGCACTGAGTTTGAAGGTAGGCCTTGAAATACATCCACAGGTACACCTCCAATTGACTCAAATTATGTCAATCAGCCTATCAGAAGCTTCTAAAGCCATGAATTTTCCAAGCTGTTTAAAGGCACTGTCAATTTAGTGTATGTAAACTTCTGACCCACTGGAATTGTGATACAGTGAAATAATCTGTAAACAATTGTTGGAAAAATGTATTGTGTCATGCACAAAGTAGATGTCCTAACTGTCTTGCCAAAACTATAGTTTGTTAACAAGAAATTTGTGGAGTGGTTGAAAAATGAGTTTAAATGACTCCAACCTAAGTGTATGGTAACTTCTGACTTCGAATGTATGTTCCTCTATGATGTGAACTGTTGAATTCTATTTTGATACTGCATTGCGAGACAGGAATAACTCACACACAATATACTCCTGTGGTCTCAGTGAGATGTTATTGAAGCTTTTCTTTGAACTGGTGATGGACTTGATGTATGAGGGGTAAAATAAAATTGTATTTGTCACATGTGCTTAATACAACTGGTGTAGACTTTACCATGAAATGCTTGCTTACAAGCCCTTTCCAACGATGCAGAGTTAAACAATTATTATTTAAAAAAAAATAGTAACACAAGAGGAATAGAATACACAAGAATGGAGCTATATACAGGGAGTACCAGATCAATGTGCAGGGGCACAATGTATTTGAAGTAGATACTGTATGTACACATCGATTGGAGTCAAAATCTGACTTTACCGAAAACTGGCACAAAAGCTACTTACAGTATGAATATTCATACGAAGTAAGATACTTTGATGACAGGACTTTTGCTTATGTGCCATGTGTAAGTCATTGTCAAGCCCGACTCACTGACACCATGCCATCTGTTTATAGTAAGCAGTTATTGTGAGCTTCAGCATATTACAAAAGGGTCACAGTACACTTTGAAGTGAACTATAAATGCATTATGCCTTTTTGTTCATTCTGGTCAGTCTAGGGGGTTTCCAACCTCTGGTCTAGGCGGCAGCATCAGTCTATTCCTCCTCTATGCCCAGGGAGGAGTTGACTCACTGGGTGCCACACTACAAAGCTCATTCTTCCTCAGTCCCAGGAGAAACCAAGCTTTGATCTCTTTATCTGGAGCAGAAGAATACTGCAACTTTTGATGAGCGTCATTGAAATGGTTAATGGCTGCTGCCTGCAAACACACATGTATCAAACATTCACCTTTCAACTTATCCTCTGATGCACCTGTCCCAGCAGCTGTTTGAGGTTGCAGGAGTCAGAGAGAGGCAAACACTAACACACATAGAGACACACACAAGGGGGAACCCGACATAGAGCATGAATTGCAATTTGTGCTTCCATCTCTCCTGTCTGTTTTCTGCAGCAAAGCGAATTAGCAACGTGTCAGGGAGGGTTACGGAAACGGGCACCCCAATTTTGAATGGGTATGTAGTGGTAATCAAACCAAGGCCTTTGAAACAGGCGGTTTGAAATCGTCCCTCTTATCCGGTGATATTGCTTTTTGAGTCAAAGAGTGGCTAGGGAGAGCATAAGCTTGAAGCTCACCACAGTTTTTGTTTCATGAAAAAAAAAAAGGGATTTAAAAGATAACCAGTTGAAAAGATAACCACTTTTCTCCATCCTTTAACATACAGAGGGTGTTTGAATTTCAATCAGTGAGTAGAGTTGCATTCTCCAGTGTTTCAAAAAGAAAAGCCTTTAGGGTGTCCATATGTCACTCAGTCATTTGTTTTGGTTCTGAATTTTTCTTTGTATTTTTTTTGGAAATGAATGATTCATATAAGCCCTACATGCTTCACAACTTAATAACCACATTTCATACCGTTCTAATTCTCAGAGTAAGAACTCAACGGACATTATGAAAGCTTAAACAAGTTTATTCTACCCAAAGGGTCAATAAAGCTGCATTCAGACAAAACATGTTTCCACCACCACAAGTACAGTATATATACTCCAATTTAGGCCCTCCTCCTCCTCTCCAATCCTTACATCTATTATGGTTCGACAGGAAGAGGATAATAGGGTAATAAACCATAATTTCTCCCTTAAGAGGATCTGACCTGACCTCAACCCCTCATTTGCCTAACCCACAGATGTCCATCCATATTCCCTATAGCAATCCTGTGACTTCCTCCCGTCCACCAAACACATTCCAAAGCCATCTGGCTCCTACAGATAACCATTAACTTCTGATGTAAAAACTAGTCTCTTTCACTCCTTAGATACTATACTTCTGAGTATAACAATGTTCCATATTTAACCCAGAATCTAACAATACTGAAGAGATTGTGAAGGCCATATGTAGATTGCTGTGCCAAATGTAACCACTATGTCATATTCCAACAAAGTTGTGCTTTACAAAGGGTGAGCAATGCTATGTTTGATTATAGCAATTGTGAGACTCATGCTCAGGATCTGACACGGGTTCTGATTCTTTCTCTCTCTCTCCTCCCAGAACCGCTTCCACCTACAGATGGCTACTCGGATCCCCCCGTCGGGCCTGTCGGAGCTGCTGCTGGCCGTCCTCCAGCGGAGCGGCTGGCAGGAGGGCATGGCCGTGCTGTGCCAGGGTTGGGAGGAGGATGGCCTGCTGGAACTACTGGACCTCCAGAGCCACCTGGGCTGTGGCGCCACCCGTTGGCAACTCCGCGCCCTCCTCAACCTCACCCGTGCTGGCCCAGCAGAATCCCAAATCCAGGACTTCCTTTCAGAACACTTCCGGGGGCAGGGCCCAAGTCAGATCCCACCGCCGGCCGCGGTGCTGCTGTTTGGGGGCGACCCAGAGTGTGCGGCGGCGGTGCTGCGGAGCGCCCAGGACTTGGGGTTGACGCTGCCCACGGTGCACTGGGTGCTGGGCTACCCACTGAGCCCCGATGCCCTGCACTCCATCGGCCTGCCCCTGGGTCTGCTGGCCTACGGTGAAGTGGAGCGCAAGCCGCTGGACTTCTACATCCGCGACGCACTCCAGCTGGTAGGCCGGGCAGTGTCGGCTGCCACAGTGGTGCGCCCAGACCTGGCGCTCATCCAGAACATGGTCAACTGCTACGACAAACCCAACAAGCACGAGGTGCCCTCCTCCGGACAGTACCTTGCCAGGTAAGGCTGGTTTACTTTGACCCTTTAACTCACAAAGTCTCTGGAGGTTTAAAAGAATAGCTTACACACGTACACACAGTCAGGTACAACATTATTGGCACCTTTGATAAAGATGAGCAAAAATCTTTACACCCCTTCACCTTTTCCATATTTTGGTGTGTTACATCCTGAATTTAAATGGACAACATTTTGAGTTTGTGTTACTGGCCTACACACCCCATAATGTCAAAGTGGAATTATGTTTTTAGAATGTTTTACAAATCAATTACAAATGAAAAGCTGAAATGTCTTGAGTCAATAAGTATTCAACCCCTTTGTTATGGCAAGCCTAAATAAGTTCAGGATTCATATTTTGCTTAACAAGTCACATACAAAAGTTGCATGGACTCTGTGCAATAATAGTGTTTAACATTATTTTGGAATGACTTCCTCATCTCTGTACCCCACACATACAATTATCTGTAAGGTCCCTCAGTAGAGCAGTGAATTTCAAACACAGATTTAACCACAAACACCAGGGAGGTTTTTCAATGTCTCGCAAAGAAGAACACCTCTTGGTAGACGGGTAAAAAAAAACACCCAAAGATACAGACGTCCTTCCTAACTGAAATTCACCTTTCAGCATAACAATAACCTAACACAAGGCCAAATATACATTGGAGTTGCTAACCAAGACAACAGGGAAGGTTGCCGAATTACAGTGTTGAATGAAATCTGTATGAAAATCTATGGCAAGACCTGAAAATGGCTGTCTAGCAATGATCAACAACCAACTTGACAGAGCTTGAAGAATTTGGAAAATAATAATGTGCAAATTTAGCTTAATCCAGGTGTGTAAAGCTCTTCAAGACTTACCCAGAAAGACTCACAGCTGTAATCGCTGCCAAAGATGATTCTAACATGTATTGACTCAGGGGGTTGAATACTTAACTAATCAAGATATATTAGTGTTTTATTTTTCATGAATGTTTTACAAATGTTAGCATTTTGTGTAGATCGTTGACAAAGAAATGACAATTAAATCAATTTGAATCCCATTTTGTAACACAACATAATGTGGAAAAAGTCAAAGGGTGTGAATATTTTCTGAAGGCATACATACATACAAAAGTTTGTGGAAATTCTTTCAAATTAGTGGATTCGGCTATTTTAGCAACACCCGTTGCTGACAGGTGTATAAAATCGAGTCCACAGCCATGCAATCTCTATAGACAAACATTGTCAGCAGAATGGCCCGTACTGAAGAGCTCAGTGACTTTCAACGTGGCACCGTCATAGGATGGCACCGTCCAACAAGTAATTTCGTCACATTTCTGCCCTGCTAGTGCTGCCCCGGTCAACTGTAAGTGCTGTTACATTAGGAATACCTTCAGAATATTGAGTTCACTCCAACACTTCCTACAGTTGTGTCAAGTTGGTTGGATGTCCTTTGTGTGGTGGACCATTCTTGTTACACACAGGAAACTGTTGAGCTTGAAAAACCCAGCAGCGTTGCAGTTCTTGACACAACCCGGTGCGCCTGGCACCTACTACCATACCCCCTTCAAAGACACTTAAATATTTTGTCTTTCCTATTTACCCTCTGAATGGAACACACACAATCCATGTCTTAATTATGTTTAGGCTTAAAAATCCCCTTAATTTACACTGATTGAAGTGGATTTTTAACAAGTGACATCAATAAGGGATCATAGCTTTCAACTGGATTCATCTGGTCATGGAAAGAGCAAATGTTCTCAATGTTTTGTATACTCAGTGTACATACATGCATACATACACACGCACGCACGCACGCACGCACGCACGCACGCACGCACGCACGCACGCACGCACGCACACACACACACACACACACACACACACACACACACACACACACACACACACACACACACACACACACACACACACACACACACATACACATACACATACACACACACACATACTGTTGTATTGCATTCTGTTGCATCTCCTTTTAGCCAAGTTGTGTCTGAATAGTGTTTTCAGGTCCATGTTATTATAACGGATTGGTTCGGTAAGTGCTGTAGACAGTTAAGTAGTGATTCTCTCCCAGTGTCAGTGTTCACAGGAGACTGCAAATAGGCCTATCTCTTGCTGAGGTCGGACTGTTCGTCACCCCTAACCACAGAGCAGCTCTTCTAAACACAATGATAGATGCAGCCTCCACTGTTTGGAGAGAGGCTGGAGTGTGTTTGTACACATATCCTCTCTCACACACACGTGCACACACGCGCACCCACACATGCGCGTGCACACACACACACACACACACACACACACACACACACACACACACACACACACACACACACACACACACACAGACACACAGACAGACAGACAGACAGACAGACAGACAGACAGACAGACAGACAGACAGACAGACAGACAGACAGACAGACAGACAGACTCTCTCTCTCTCTTTCAAACACACACGCACATGCACACGCACGCACTCATCCAGCTGGAATACAAACATGAAGTGGAGGAGGGTAGAGTTTTAAGCTTTATTCATGAGTTCCAGTCAGTTGCCTCCCCAACAGGGCAGCCAGGCAGCCAGGCTCCCTTATCAAAAGAGCCCACAGTCCTTTCTGTCTCTGCGTGGCTCAGAGCAGTGCAGAGCGACAGCAGCACACAGCTTTACAGCTGCTGTATCTGCCACAGACCAGAGTAACAACAGCTGCGCAACCTAGCCATGCAGCCAGCGTCTCAGCACAAAAACACAATAGAATGAGCTTCAATTGGACCAATTGTAACTAGGCTCAGCTATATCATGTTGGAAAAAACGATACACCAGAAATGATGCAATAGCTTGTGGGTCTGGAATGCTAGAGCACCATGTTGTATTTATTAATTGGCCGAAAGAGGCAAGTCATTTTGAGCAGTAAGCAGTTAGCACTTTGTTTCAGGAGTAGTGTTTGTTGCCTGCGGCATCAACGCAGAGGAGAATGATTACAACATTTTGAAAAGCACCCTTTTATAACTATAATAAAACTATATTCAGTTCTACCAAGTCATTTGGGAGGGCCATCTAACTAATGGGATTGACTGGGTGCCTATTGCAGAGTAAAGATCGCCGATGTCGAGATAACAGCGTTTTGCTCAAGAACAACTCCATGATAATCATAATGTCACCTAGACACATAATTACAGCTACATAACAGAGCAACTATTAGAGAGAGAAGAGGGCTTCAGGGGTGGAAGGGATGAATCACGAGAGAAATGCATGAGGGTTGATGACAGCGGTAGATAGAAACCCAGCGAGGTTGAGGTGTGGGGGGGGGATGCTTTTAAGTAATTGCAACCTGTGCCTACTGTTAAAGAGGAACACATAGCCTTTCAATGTAATGATGTAATAGCATCCAGCTCCTTTTATCTCGTGTGGGGTTCAGGAGAAAGAGGAGAGGAGGGGGGATATAGGCTGAGACAGGGAGAAATTAATGACCTAAAGGTTTGGAGACAAATGACCTTTTAATTTTCGATGAAAGAAGTTCAGCGGCGATCACATGGTGTCATCTCAGTTATTGATGGCTGCACACATTCATCCTGACACAACATGACTGTCACAGCTACCCTCGGCCAATGGGATTGGCTGGATCTGTATTTCCTGAAGTGACCCCTTCGCTAAGCTAAACCACCATGCCGTAATTCATTGAAGGGCTAACCGCTAGGGGCTAGCATTTCACCATGGATCCGAGACAGAAATGTATGAACTGGGGCAGGTTTTCACATGAAAATGAACTACTCACTCGCTCAACTAAGCAGAGCCTGGTGTTCAGAGTCTGTGATGAGGCCAAAAAGGTGTCAGCCAGAAAGATAGCCAATCCTAGCCATGGGGAAATGACTAGCTGTCAATCAGGGCGGTGACGGTATACACTGTTGGCCTTGCTGCAGGTGCAGGATGGATTAGTTTGGCTTCAATAGATGCCAATCCTGCTTTTGACATATTGTGCTACAGTAGCTAAGGTGCCTGTCTGGATTGTGCTGCAGGTCAGGTGTGGAGAGAACAGGTGTAGGTGGTTACAGTCAGATCACAGTTTGGAGTTCACTGTGCATTTCCTGAAGTGAGTTTGATACTGTACAGTCTGACTCACTATCCCTGTGGCCAGAAGTCTATGTGCACCTCCCCCCGCCACCACACCATAGAAATCATCTATAGGAAATGCAATATCTTGGGACTCAAATGCATGCACTAAATAGCCTGAAGGGTAATGAAGTCCTGTAATCTAATGTGATCTCCTCTGGCCTATAGGTTCCTGTCCAACACGTCGTTCTCAGGGCTGACGGGGCCGGTGTCGGTGCAGAGGAACCTATCCCGAGTTCTCACCTCTCAGCGATTCCACATCTGGAGCTTGCAGCGGGACGCGGTGGGCCAGCCCACCTGGGTGACAGTGGGCAGCTGGGAGGGGGGCCGCCTGGAGGTGGAGGACCAGGGCCTGTGGCAAGGGCACAATGGCAAGGGCCATGGCCTGGGAGAGGGCCAGGGGGGGCGGGGTGGGGGCCGGTGGCGAGCCGGCAGTCCTGTGGCAGGCAGCCGGGTGCGGGTAGTCACCCTAGTGGAGCACCCCTTCGTATTCACGCGGGAGGTGGATGAGGACGGGAACTGTCCGGCAGGACAGTACTGCCTGGACGCGGGGACAAACAGCTCAGACATGCTGGAGCGCTACTTCAGTGAGCGTGCCACGGGCAACTCTACCTTCCTGCCCACGGACTATGGCAAGTGTTGTTACGGATACTGCATAGACCTGCTGGAGAAAATGTCAGAGGACATGCGTTTCGAGTACGACCTGTACATCGTGGGTGACGGGAAGTACGGTGCATCGAAAAGCGGCCGCTGGACTGGGCTGGTGGGCGACCTGCTCAATGGCGTGGCCGACATGGCCGTCACCTCATTCAGCATTAACTCAGTACGCAGCCGTGTCATCGACTTCACCTCGCCCTTCTTCTCCACCTCGCTGGGCATCCTGGTGCGCAGCAAGGACACGGCGGCGCCCATCGGCGCCTTCATGTGGCCCCTGCACTGGTCTATGTGGGTGGGCATCTTCGTGGCGCTGCATATCACCGCCCTCTTCCTCACCCTCTATGAGTGGAAGAGCCCGTTTGGCATGACGCCACACGGACGCAACCGCCTGCGCGTCTTCTCCTACTCGTCTGCGCTCAACCTGTGCTACGCCATCCTGTTCGGCCGCACGGTCTCCAGCAAGACGCCCAAGTGCTGGACGGGTCGGTTTCTGATGAACCTGTGGGCCATCTTCTGCCTGCTGGTGCTGTCCAGCTACACAGCCAACCTGGCCGCCGTCATGGTCGGCGAGAAGACCTTCGAGGAGCTCTCGGGGATCCACGACGCCAAGGTGAGGCGAACTCTTCTCTCCCACCACAATCTTGTTCTCCCTCACCCTCTGTCTCTCTAATCTTCCCTCTCTCTCCCTCCCTTCCTCCTCTCCCTTCATCCCTTCCCCCTCTGCCTTCCTCCCTTCCACCCCAGCTCCATCACCCATCCCATGGTTTCAGGTTTGGCACAGTGAGGGAAAGCAGCGCTGAGGAGTACATGAAGAAGAGTTTCCCAGAGATGCACGAGTACATGAGGCGCTACAATGAGCCCACCACACCCGATGGGGTGTCCACCCTCAAGTAAGAGATCACAACCCTACTTCTGGAGAGCTACAGGGTGTGCAAGCTTTTGTTCCAGCCCTACACTCACATACCCGATTCAGCTAATCAAGGTCCTAATGAGCAGCTGCTTAGTAGAATCAGCTGTGTTCGAGTGGGGCTGGGACAAAAAGCCTGCACCTGCAGTATCACTCCTAGAGTAGGATTGTTCATGGCACCTCTGAGCTACATCCATAGAAATACTATTTAAAGGCACTTTAACCTACATTTGATTGTATCCATGGGTGTTTATAAGTGTTTTTTAAGTTATTTGGCCAGAGGTGGATCAAGTCGAGCACAGAGTAGATAGATACTTTCTCTGTCAGCTCTGTCTTCCTCTGGGAGAAGTGTTTGTTGTGTTCCTCAAAGAAAGGTCTGTCATCAAGGAAGACAGAAGAGAAAGGCAAAGGAGAGGAGAGGCCAGTGGTATTGCTTCAAAACAAGATCAAATGGGAAAGGGAGCACACACAAACAAACTGTCTCTCTGCGCGTGTTGTCCGACTCTCGAGAGACACAAGGCTGCAAAGTTGATCCTCAGGTGGAAGAAGAAGGGTTATAGTTCAATTTAGACCAAGAGAGAAAACAACTGTCATTTGAGCTTGTGATTGTGTAGACTGTGGATCCTCCTATTTTATCTTAGTTTTGTAAAATCTTTTGACAAGATTAGCCAGTAGCCACATAGACATGTTTGAATATTGTGTTACAAAATAACTTAACCAATACTACCTGAAGAGTGATCCTAGGGAGTGATAGATAAAGGGGGAGTAATCAGGGTAGTGATGAAGTCCAGGTGTGCCTCATGAGGCGCAGGTGTGCGTAATGAGGGTTGCCAAGTGTGCGTAATGATGGGTTGCCAGGACTGGTGGTTAGTAAAGCCGGAGAGGGGGAGTAGACGTGACAGTACCTCCCTGACTCGCGGCTCCAGCCCCAGGACGACGCCAGCCAAGGGGGCGGCCCCGAGGGCAAGGAGCGGGCCGGTCCGGATGGGGAAGGTGGAAATCTCGTATGATGTTGGGATCTAGAATGTCGTCCACCAGAATCCAACACTGCTCCTCTGGACCATACCCCTCCCAGTCCACCAGGTATTGGAGCCGACCCCCACGACGTTGGGAGTCCACGAGGGATCTGATGGCATAGGTGGGACCTCCTTTGACGTCCAGGGGAGGCGGAAGGGTATCGTGGGAGGTGGCTTCAGCCAGGGGACCAGGAACCACTGGCCTGAAGAGGGAGACATGAAAAGAGGGTGAGATTTGGTAGTTAGTGGGGAGCTGTAATCTATATGTCACCTTGTTGACCCTCCATAGAACCTTGAACGTCCCCACAAACCAGGGGCTCAGTTTCTTACAGGGCAGGCGGAGTGGGAGGTTCCTGGTGGAGAGCCAGATGCAATCACCAGGATGGAACACGGGAGCCTCACTGAAGTGGCGTTCCGCCTGCTTCTTCTGGTGGCGGACGGCACGCTGGAGCCTCACGTAGGCATCGTTCCAAACTTCTTCTGCGTGCCTGAACCACGGAGCCAGGGTCGGCTGATAACCCAGAACACACTGGAAGGGAGTCAGCCCGGTGGAGGAGTGACGCAATGAATTCTGGGTGTAATCCGCCCAGGGAAGGAATCGGGCCCACTCTCCCTGCCGGTCCTGACAGTGACTCCTCATGAAGCTCCCTAGCTCCTGGTTCATCATCTCCACCTGCCCGTTAGACTGAGGCCGGTATCCGGAAGTGACCCCCAGCTTCTCCATGAAGGTTTTCCATACCCGTGACGTGAATTGGGGGCCACGGTCGGAGACGATGTCCTTCGGAAGGCCATAGTGCCGGAAGACCTGCTGGAACAGTGCCTCAGAGACCTGGAGAGTGGTAGGGAGACCAGAAAGAGGGACAAAATGACAGGATTTCGAGAATCTGTCCACAACCTCTAAAATGGTGGTGAAACCATCAGAGAAGGGGAGAACAGTGACAAAATCTTTGGACAGCTGTGACGGGAAGGGGAAGTAGTTTACCCTGCTGGAACGTGAAGGGGAGTTTTGGATTGAGTACATACTGAACATGAGTTGACATAGTAGACGACGTCCTGTGCCAAAGTGGAACACCAGTATTTATCAGAAAGGGATTGGATGGTGTGGGTGATACCTGGATATCCAGCGGCGAGGGATGTGTGTGCCCAGGTCAACAGCTGATCTCTCACCTCCGCAGGAATGTAGATGCACTCTGGAGGGCAGGTGGTAGGAACGGGTTCCCTCTCTAGAGCTAGGCAGATGTCCACATCTACGTCCCACAACACGGGGCCAACAATACGGGAGGAACGATTGATGGGCTAAAGGGCACCCACAGGACCCTCCACCGACGTTGAACCACAGGGTGTGGGAAAGCAGTTCCTCCGACATCCTGGTCCTCAGGCGATGATTCTCATCTTAGACCAAGAGATGGGGGGTTTATGAAGTTGAAGCCACGGGAGGCCGAGGATGACTTTGTGCACAGGTGCAGAGGTGATGAGAAAGGGAAGGCTTTGAGGGTGCTGTGACGTGCGTAATAGTGCCGGGTCCCCACTGTCATTTATCCAGGGCTCGGACCAAACAGGAAGAGGAGAGCAGGTACACAGGGATGTTGAGGGAGGAGACAAGGGCCTAGTCGATGAAAATCCCTGCAGCACCGGAGTCCACTGGAGCCGTAGAGACAACACCTGAGCGACAGCCAGCCAGTGAAATAGAAACCAGGAAGGGTTTGGCGGAAAACGATGAAGGAATACGGATGATCACGGGGCTGTTCCTCTGCCCCAGTGGACTTCTGGTTAGGATGCACTGGACACAGCTGTAGCCGGTGCCCATCCTGGCCACAATAGGGACACAACCCCAGCCGTCTCCGGTGACTTAGCTCTGCCGCGGAGAGATGTGATTCCTATCTCCATGGGTTCAGGCTCTGCCTCAGGACAGCCGAAGGAGAAAGGCGAGGGATGAGGGGACCACCGACGCTCCCGAAGAAGGTTGTCCAGACGGATGGCAATCGCGATGAGCACGTCCAGGTAAAGGTTGTCGTCCCGACAAGCCAACTTTGTTTGGACATCCTTGCGCAGTCTTCTTCAGAATAGGGTGTGGAGTGCCGGCTCATTCCATCCACTGGGGGCTGCCACGGTCTGGAAGGTGAGGGCGTACTCCGCAGCAGTCTGGGAACCCTTCCAGAGTTGGAGTAGTCGCCCACCTCCCTCTTTGCCATCCTGTGGATGGTCGAAGACTGCCCTGAACAGAGCTATGAACCCCTCATAGGAACCCAGCTCCTCCTCTCCTCTCTCCCAGACGGCCATAGCAAACTCCAACACCCACCCGTTCAGCAGGGAAATGACCGTGGCAACGTTGGACCTCTCCTGGTGGGGGCTCCCGTCTGATGAGCGAAATAGAAGGAGCACTGGAGTAGGAAGCCACGGCATTTGGATGGAGTCCCGTCATATCTTCCCGGGAGGGGCAGTTGGGCATCGGTGACCTGGGCAGATTGCTGGGTAGGCTGGGAGACTGGTTTGCTGGGTTGACTCATGATAGAGGGCTCTGCTATTTGAAAGTAAATCCTCTCGTGTGGTGTCGAGGTGGTGGAGGATGCGAAGGACCTCATCCGTAGTCGCATGCAGTTGCGCCAGCTGATCGTGGTGTTGGTGGAGTAGGTGTCCCTGTTCGCCAACAGTCTACCATATATATATATATATATATATATATATATATATATATATAGGGGACCACCGACAGATATATATATATATTTATATATATTATTTTTTTTCTTCTGCTGTTTCCATATTTTCGAGGTAGTATTCTGTAACGTAGACCCAGGGAGTCTGGAAGCAAGTGTAGTGTGATTTTTAATGAAAACAACAATGGAATGAATACAAAACAAGAGCAGCGTGTAACAAGGAAAACATAAACAATACTACCTGAAGCGGTGTGCGTAATGAGGGTTGCCAGGTGTGCGTAATGAGGGTTGCCAGGACCAGTGGTTAGTAAACCGGCGACATTGAGCGCCAGAGAGGGGGAGCGGGTGTAGACATGACAAGTTGATCCCTTCTGGAATAAGAGTCCACTCTTCTAAGTGGATGGTTTGATGGATGGTTTGATTAAACAGCCAAACTGCCAGAAAATTGCTAGTAATATCCACTGTTGATTTCTTACCCAAGAGGTCATCCCCATCCTTACAATTGAAGCTGAAGTCAGAGGACTCCAAAGCTGACACATTTGATAATGTGCAGTTTTGACATCTTGAACCTCCATTATGGTAGTTCCCATGACCCATAATCCTCTCTGGTTCAGCTGATGTGCCTAGTCAGGAGTCAGCATCATAATGGAAGTTGAGTGCCTGATTTGGGCACTGTACTCTGTCTGCATTCATTCCGGGTTTTGTTTGGTCAGACAGGCGATTAATATGTGACAATAAAACATATATTTATCTAATGGCTTTGCTTTACCCTTCTCCTTCTGTCCAATTTCCCTGGATGACTGATTCTGAGCCCCCCATTTACACTGAGACATGAAGTATAAACATGACGGTGACGAGGGCCATGTGCTGAATCTGGAATGAGGGAGGACATAGCCTTTTTGATGTGTGGTGCATAGGATTGAGACATGGTCAATTTCAAACTTGGCCTGTTTGGTTTGTGGTTTACAACGATTAGGATGTGGCCTAGTTGGTGTGTTATGATTGGGACGTGGCCTAGTTGGTGTGTTGTGATTGAGACATGGCCTGTTTGGTGCGTGGTGATTGGGACGTGGCCTATTTGTTGTGTTGTGATTGGGACGTGGCCTAGTTGGTGTGCTGTGATTGGGACGTGGCCTGTTTGGTGTGTGGTGATTTGGATGTGGCCTGTTTGGTGTGTGGTGATTGGGACGTGGCCTATTTGTTGTGTTGTGATTGGGACGTGGCCTATTTGGAGATTTATGATTGAGATTTGGCCTGTTTGGTGTGTGGTGATTGGGATGTGTATAACCCCTTCACCCTGTGTGTTGAAGGGTAGATCCCCCTCAGCTTGATGCCTTCATCATGGACAAGGCCCTGCTGGACTACGAGGTGTCCATCGACGCAGACTGCAAGCTGCTTACTGTGGGAAAGCCCTTCGCCATCGAAGGTAAGAAACCACCCGTCCACCCTGACACTGTATTGTTTTGACAGCACTCAGACTTGATGGCACTAGAGCCATTGCCTGTCTGTCTGTGTCTATGTGTGTCTGTTTGTCTCTCTGTTTATGTGTGTGTGTGTGTGTGTGTGTGTGTGTGTGTGTGTGTGTGTGTGTGTGTGTGTGTGTGTGTGTGTGTGTGTGTGTGTGTGTGTGTGTGTGTGTGTGTGTGTGTGTGTGTGTGTGTGTGTGTGTGTGTGTGTGTGTGTGTGTGTGTGTGTGTGTGTGTGTGTGTGTGTGTGTGTGTGTGTGTGTGTGTGTGTGTGCTTTCTTAAGTGCCCTGGTATGTAGGTAGGCATGCATTTGCTTGAATGTGTGTTTGGATTCCCTGTCCTCTCCCTGTTCTAGTTAATCTCAAATTCACATTCTTTTCATTTGAATATGTATTATTCAAATATATTCATTGGTATTTTGTCTGAACCAACATCACACCCATGTTTCTGAGAGCCTGTGCAGGATTAAGGGGAGTAAGTGGAAACAGCCTCCCGCGGTTCGCCTTTCTGTGTTTGTCTTTCTGCATTGCTGCTCCCACATTGTCAACGCATTAAGGTTCACTTTTCACTGTCAATCTTTTTTAGAGCAGTTACAGTAGGTGTGTGCTGGTGACCCACAGGGTGTGCAGGGAACAGTGGGAAACAGGGACGTACTATCTAAACTTTCCAATAAGAAACATGTTTTTATTTTTATTTGCAAAACGTTATTTGTTTGCCATAATTATACAACGCTAATTCAGTTCACCAAGGACATGATGAGTACTTGATAGCAGATGTATTGTGCAGGGATAGAATAATAGGATGAGTACTTGATAGCAGATGTATTGTGCAGGGATAGAAGAATAGGATGAGTACTTGATAGCAGATGTATTGTGCAGGGATAGAAGAATAGGATGAGTACTTGATAGCAGATGTATTGTGCAGGGATAGAAGAATAGGATGAGTACTTGATAGCAGATGTATTGTGCAGGGATAGAAGAATATGATGAGTACTTGATAGCAGATGTATTGTGCAGGGATAGAAGAATAGGATGAGTACTTGATAGCAGATGTATTGTGCAGGGATAGAAGAATAGGATGAGTACTTGATAGCAGATGTATTGTGCAGGGATAGAAGAATAGGATGAGTACTTGATAGCAGATGTATTGTGCAGGGATAGAATAATAGGATGAGTACTTGATAGCAGATGTATTGTGCAGGGTTAGAAGAATAGGATGAGTACTTGATAGCAGATGTATTGTGCAGTGATAGAAGAATAGGATGAGTACTTGATAGCAGATGTATTGTGCAGGGATAGAAGAATAGGATGAGTACTTGATAGCAGATGTATTGTGCAGTGATAGAAGAATAGGATGAGTACTTGATAGCAGATGTATTGTGCAGGGATAGAAGAATAGGATGAGTACTTGATAGCAGATGTATTGTGCAGGGATAGAAGAATAGGATGAGTACTTGATAGCAGATGTATTGTGCAGGGTTAGAAGAATAGGATGAGTACTTGATAGCAGATGTATTGTGCAGTGATAGAAGAATAGGATGAGTACTTGATAGCAGATGTATTGTGCAGTGATAGAAGAATAGGATGAGTACTTGATAGCAGATGTATTGTGCAGGGATAGAAGAATAGGATGAGTACTTGATAGCAGATGTATTGTGCAGGGATAGAAAAATAGACAGCACACCCTGTGGGTTTCTTGAACCAGGATTGAAAATAATTGTTTCAGAGAAGTATCCCTCCAGGCTAAAGTGGGGGCTGTTGAAATCAGTGAGGGGGCACAATTTTGGGGGGGGGGATCTTGCGTTGGAATTCTGCTTATATCACGCTATACCACAATAAACATAAAGTTCAAATGCAGAGACTCCAAGACCATTGAGTGCTTTTGAAATGACAGGTTGCCACTAAAGCAAGGCCATTTGACAATGAATATAGGCTACAAGATAGATAGGGTAATTCACCTATTACAAACAGCCTATGTGAATGCAGCCGTACACACAGCGTCTTACCAAAATAATGCAAACTAAATGCTGAAAGTAGTAGCATAGTTATTCATGCAAAATAAAAATACTAAATAGCAATTTGGGTTAGAATATCGACACAACTGCGAATGCAAACGAATGAATGTGAACAGAACAAACTAGCGGGAGGTGTACTATAGGCCTACAATCTAAATATCAGATTGATAAAGGCATGACACAATCTATATTTAGCCTATTTACGCTTCAAACATGGAAAATCATGCAGCTCATTAATTCAGCAACACGTTGCGATATGGCACAATACACTTCTGTGGATCAAATTCAACCCACCCACGTAATCATTGAATCAATGCCTGCCTACTGTAAACATGTTCCCAATACGTGCAGTTCCATTTACAACCAAGCAATGGGCTACCATAAAAACAGAATATAGACTATCAATTTCTATGATGAAACATATCGATATGTAGCTATACCCAGGGGCGTCATTTAGGTTCTTGCATTGGAATTATATTGAATTCTGCTTATATCACACTATACCACTATAAACATAAAAGTTCAAATGCAGAGACCATTGAGTGCTTTTGACCAAGAAGTGACACATCTACTGGGTGTTCCAGACACTCTCTTCCTATGAACCAGTTGCTATTAAATTAAGGTTTTTGGGCAGAAAACCTGCAGCAAGGGTAGGATTCAATAATGGCTGTGGAGCCATTATCCTGGCGGTGCTTGTGGAAGGGTTGGTAGGCTCTGCACTTGGTGCTAGCTGGAGCTCGGCAGCATCATCGCTGCTGGGCTTGGTGGTGGCCTCGGTGGTTAGATTTCTGATATCCATTGTGGCAGATTAGCTGGTTAGAGCTAAATAGGCTAATAAATAATAGGCTACCTTTTACAGCTAGTTAAGAAGCTAACTAAACTCTGTAGTGGTGGGGCGTGAGGCAGAGTTGAGTGAAGCAGCTTCAACTGTGACCCCGTCCTTATAAATCAAAATCAAATATTACAGGCGGAGGTATTTTCACATTATTCACGTAGCCTACCACGTTATTCACGTAGCCTACCACAGATGAGCAGGGTTTTTCATGATTTTTATGGAAACCCAAAGGAGTCATACCTAACCGCCCAGTGGCTTTCCCCTTATCACTCTGGCAGGCTCTCTGTCCATGTGCTGATAAAGCGCAGCGGAGATACAGATTTGGCGCCAACCTGTCACTCAAACATTTGAACCTTTTTGCTATTTTTGTATAGGGACATAAAACTAAAACTAAGGGGGGACAAGTTTCAACTGTGGGGGCTAACCCGGGTGTGTATCTCTCCCTGATCCTGATTCCCCCTATCTTTCCTTTACTGAGATATACAGTGCATTTGGAAAGTATTCAGACCCCTTCACTTTTTCCACATTTTGTTACATTACAGCCTTATTCTAAAATGTATTAAATATTTTTTACCCCCCCCATCAATCTACACACAATACCCTATAATGACAAAGCAAAAACAAGTTTTTAGAAAATGTTGCAAATGAGAGGGAACGGTAATAGGAGGATGGGGAACGGTAATAGGAGGATGGGGGAGAGAGGGAACGGTAATAGGAGGATGGGGGAGAGGGGGAACGGTAATAGGAGGATGGGGGAGAGAGGGAACGGTAATAGGAGGATGGGGGAGAGAGGGAACGGTAATAGGAGGATGGGGGAGAGAGGGAACGGTAATAGGAGGATGGGGGAGAGAGGGAACGGTAATAGGAGGATGAGGGAGAGAGGGAACGGTAATAGGAGGATGGGGGAGAGAGGGAACGGTAATAGGAGGATGGGGGAGAGGGGGAACGGTAATAGGAGGATGAGGGAGAGAGGGAACGGTAATAGGAGGATGGGGGAGAGGGGGAACGGTAATAGGAGGATGGGGGAGAGAGGGAACGGTAATAGGAGGATGGGGGAGAGAGGGAACGGTAATAGGAGGATGAGGGAGAGAGGGAACGGTAATAGGAGGATGAGGGAGAGAGGGAACGGTAATAGGAGGATGGGGGAGAGAGGGAACGGTAATAGGAGGATGAGGGAGAGAGGGAACGGTAATAGGAGGATGGGGGAGAGAGGGAACGGTAATAGGAGGATGAGGGAGAGAGGGAACGGTAATAGGAGGATGAGGGAGAGAGGGAACGGTAATAGGAGGATGGGGGAGAGGGGGAACGGTAATAGGAGGATGGGGGAGAGAGGGAACGGTAATAGGAGGATGGGGGAGAGAGGGAACGGTAATAGGAGGATGAGGGAGAGAGGGAACGGTAATAGGAGGATGGGGGAGAGAGGGAACGGTAATAGGAGGATGAGGGAGAGAGGGAACGGTAATAGGAGGATGGGGGAGAGGGGGAACGGTAATAGGAGGATGGGGGAGAGAGGGAACGGTAATAGGAGGATGGGGGAGAGGGGGAACGGTAATAGGAGGATGGGGGAGAGAGGGAACGGTAATAGGAGGATGAGGGAGAGAGGGAACGGTAATAGGAGGATGAGGGAGAGAGGGAACGGTAATAGGAGGATGAGGGAGAGAGGGAACGGTAATTTTTTTTTAAATTTTTTTTATTTAACCTTTATTTAACCAGGTAGGCAAATTGAGAACACGTTCTCATTTACAATTGCGACCTGGCCAAGATAAAGCAAAGCAGTTCGACACATACAACAACACATAGTTACACATGGAGTAAAACAAACATATAGTCAATGATACAGTGAAAAAAAATAAGTCTATATACAATGTGAGCAAGTGAGGTGAGATAAGGGAGGTGAAGGCAAACAAATATATGTATAAATAAATAAAAATATAAAAAGGCAATGGTGGCGAAGTAAATACAACACAGCAAGTAAAATAAAACTAAAAACACTGGAATGGTTGGTTTGCAGTGGAAGAAAGCGCAAAGTAGAGACAGAAATAATGGGGTGCAAAGGAGCAAAATAAATAAATAAATACAGTAGGTAAAGAGGTAGTTGTTTGGGCTAAATTATAGATGGGCTATGTACAGGTGCAGTAATCTATGAGCTGCTCTGACAGCTGGTGCTTAAAGCTAGTGAGGGAGATAAGTGTTTCCAGTTTCAGAGATTTTTGTAGTTCGTTCCAGTCATTGGCAGCAGAGAACTGGAAGGAGAGGCGGCCAAAGGAAGAATTGGTTTTGGGGGTGACCAGAGAGATAAACCTGCTGGAGCGCGTGCTACAGGTAGGTGTTGCTATGGTGACCAGCGAGCTGAGATAAGGGGGGACTTTACCTAGCAGGGTCTTGTAGATGACCTGGAACCAGTGGGTTTGGCGACGAGTATGAAGCGAGGGCCAGCCAACGAGAGTGTACAGGTCGCAGTGGTGGGTAGTATATGGGGCTTTGGTGACAAAACGGATGGCACTGTGATAGACTGCATCCAATTTATTGAGTAGGGTTTTGGAGGCTATTTTGTAAATGACATCACCGAAGTCGAGGATTGGTAGGATGGTCAGTTTTACAAGGGTATGTTTGGCAGCATGAGTGAAGGATGCTTTGTTGCGGAATAGGAAGCCAATTCTAGATTTAACTTTGGATTGGAGATGTTTGATGTGAGTCTGGAAGGAGAGTTTACAGTCTAACCAGACACCTAGGTATTTGTAGTTGTCCACATATTCTAGGTCAGAGCCGTCCAGAGTAGTGATGTTGGACAGGCGGGCAGGTGCAGGCAGCGATCGGTTGAAGAGCATGCATTTAGTTTTACTTGTATTTAAGAGCAATTGGAGGCCACGGAAGGAGAGTTGTATGGCATTGAAGCTCGCCTGGAGGGTTGTTAACACAGTGTCAAAAGAAGGGCCAGAAGTATACAGAATAGTGTCGTCTGCGTAGAGGTGGATCAGAGAATCACCAGCAGCAAGAGCGACATCATTGATGTATACAGAGAAGAGAGTCGGTCCAAGAATTGAACCCTGTGGCACCCCCATGGAGACTGCCAGAGGCCCGGACAACAGACCCTCCGATTTGACACACTGAACTCGATCAGAGAAGTAGTTGGTGAACCAGGCGAGGCAATCATTAGAGAAACCAAGGCTGTCGAGTCTGCCGATGAGGATGTGGTGATTGACAGAGTCAAAAGCCTTGGCCAGGTCAATGAATACGGCTGCACAGTATTGTTTCCTATCGATGGCGGTTAAGATATCGTTTATGACCTTGAGCGTGGCTGAGGTGCACCCATGACCAGCTCTGAAACCAGATTGCATAGCGGAGAAGGTATGGTGGGATTCGAAATGGTCGGTAATCTGTTTGTTGACTTGGCTTTCGAAGACCTTAGAAAGGCAGGGTAGGATAGATATAGGTCTGTAGCTGTTAGGGTCAAGAGTGTCCCCCCCTTTGAAGAGGGGGATAACCGCAGCTGCTTTCCAATCTTTGGGAATCTCAGACGACACGAAAGAGAGGTTGAAAAGGCTAGTAATAGGGGTGGCAACAATTTCAGCAGATAGTTTTAGAAAGAAAGGGTCCAGATTATCTAGCCCGGCTGATTTGTAAGGGTCCAGATTTTGCAGCTCTTTTAGAACATCAGCTGACTGTATTTGGGAGAAAGAGAAATGGGGAAGGCTTGGGCGAGTAGCAGAGGGGAGGGCAGTGCTGTTGTCCGGGGTAGGGGTAGCCAGGTGGAAAGCATGGCCAGCCGTAGAAAAATGCTTATTGAAATTCTCAATTATAGTGGATTTGTCGGTGGTGACAGTGTTTCCTATCTTCAGAGCAGTTGGAAGCTGGGAGGAGGTGTTCTTATTCTCCATGGACTTTACAGTGTCCCAGAACTTTTTTGAATTTGTGTTGCAGGAAGCAAATTTCTGCTTGAAAAAGCTAGCCTTGGCTTTTCTAACTGCCTGTGTATACTGGTTTCTAGCTTCCCTGAAAAGTTGCATATCACGGGGGCTGTTCGATGCTAATGCAGAACGCCATAGGATGTTTTTCTGTTGGTTAAGGGCAGTCAGGTCAGGAGAGAACCAAGGGCTATATCTGTTCCTGGTTCTAAATTTCTTGAATGGGGCATGCTTATTCAAGATGGTGAGGAAGGCATTTTTAAAAAATGTCCAGGCATCCTCTACTGACGGGATGAGATCAATATCCTTCCAGGATACCTCGGCCAGGTCGATTAGAAAGGCCTGCTCGCTGAAGTGTTTCAGGGAGCGTTTGACAGTGATGAGTGGAGGTCGTTTGACCGCTGACCCATTACGGATGCAGGCAATGAGGCAGTGATCGCTGAGATCTTGGTTGAAAACAGCAGAGGTGTATTTGGAGGGCAAGTTTGTTAGGATGATATCTATGAGGGTACCCGTGTTTACGGAATTGGGGTGGTACCTGGTAGGTTCATTGATAATTTGTGTGAGATTGAGGGCATCAAGCCTAGATTGTAGGGTGGCTGGGGTGTTAAGCATGTTAAAATTTAGGTCGCCTAGCAGCACGAGCTCTGAAGATAGATGGGGGGCAATCAGTTCACATATAGTGTCCAGAGCACAGCTGGGGGCAGAGGGTGGTCTATAGCAGGCGGCAACGGTGAGAGACTTGTTTTTAGAGAGGTGGATTTTTAAAAGTAGAAGTTCAAATTGTTTGGGAACAGACCTGGATAGTAAAACAGAACTCTGCAGGCAATCTTTGCAATAGATTGCAACACCGCCCCCTTTGGCCGTTCTATCTTGTCTGAAAATCTTGTAGTTGGGGATGAAAATGTCAGAATTTTTGGTGGTCTTTCTAAGCCAGGATTCAGACACGGCTAAAACATCCGGGTTGGCGGAGTGTGCTAAAGCAGTGAACAAAACAAACTTAGGGAGGAGGCTTCTAATGTTAACATGCATGAAGCCAAGGCTATTACGGTTACAGAAGTCAATAGGAGGATGGGGGAGAGAGGGACCGGTAATAGGAGGATGGGGGAGAGAGGGAACGGTAATAGGAGGATGAGGGAGAGAGGGAACGGTAATAGGAGGATGGGGGAGAGAGGGAACGGTAATAGGAGGATGGGGGAGAGAGGGAACGGTAATAGGAGGATGAGGGAGAGAGGGAACGGTAATAGGAGGATGGGGGAGAGAGGGAACGGTGATGAAAGAGTCTGTCATCTGGCTGCTGTTTCTATTAGCCTGAAAGGGCAGGCCTGCTGTGTTGGATGTGTAGAACGTCAGCTCACGCTGTGTATTCAGATTCATCACTGGGCAGGACACACACATACAGTACACACACACCCATATGCAAACACACACACACACACTCCCTTTTGGCTTTTTCCCTTTTCGTCCGGAAATTCTATAACTGTGGGATAGCTCGCACATACTATATGCCCATTTTTGGTTGCATGAAAGTGTGTGTGTTGTGTGTTGTGTGTTGTGTGTTGTGTGTTGTGTGTGTGTGTGTGTGTGTGTGTGTGTGTGTGTGTGTGTGTGTGTGTGTGTGTGTGTGTGTGTGTGTGTGTGTGGTGAAGGGGTCTATCCTCATATGGGATCGTGTGTGTGTGTGTGTGTGTGTGTGTGTGTGTGTGTGTGTGTGTGTGTGTGTGTGTGTGTGTGTGTGTGTGTGTGTGTGTGTGTGTGTGTGTGTGTGTGTGTGTGTGTGTGTGTGTGTGTGTGTGTGGTGAAGGGGTCTATCCTCATATGGGATCGTGTGTGTGTGTGTGTGTGTGTGTGTGTGTGTGTGTGTGTGTGTGTGTGTGTGTGTGTGTGTGTGTGTGTGTGTGTGTGTGTGTGTGTGGTGAAGGGGTCTATCCTCATATGGGATCGTGTGTGTGTGTGTGTGTGTGTGTGTGTGTGTGTGTGTGTGTGTGTGTGTGTGTGTGTGTGTGTGTGTGTGTGTGTGTGTGTGTGTGTGTGTGTGTGGTGAAGGGGTCTATCCTCATATGGGATCGTGTGTGTGTGTGTGTGTGTGTGTGTGTGTGTGTGTGTGTGTGTGTGTGTGTGTGTGTGTGTGTGTGTGTGTGTGTGTGTGTGTGTGTGTGTGTGTGTGTGTGTGTGTGTGTGTGTGTGAAAGAGAGAGAGAGATGCCCTCTTGTCTCATTTGCATGTTTTATACTTGTGAACTTCACAGCTCACCAGCTTTGAAACGGCAACATTTTGTCTGCCAGATATCTTTCATGAGACTAAGTCACGCACCCTGGAGGGGCGATTGGGGGAGCAATGACTCTCCAATCAAATTCCATTTGAGTCAAGCTGTTTCACTTTTTTTCCTGAAAAGAACCCCCCTCACTTTTTTTCCTGAAAAGAACCCCCCTACTCACACTTCCTTTACATCACGATATTTCATGAAATAGACTTGTGAGAACTGCATTACTCAAATAACTGGTTGCTCTTGAGAGCTGATTTAGTGAGCAATTTCACCAGGGAAGAGGGATCTTTGTTTTCGTTTTCCTGAGTTTGGGGAGACAACTAAACCATGTGTGGAACAGGATCTACACCTTCTCTTTTCACAGTAACTCCTGGAATATTATATTGCTCTTTTTTGCCTGGGTTTTGAAGTGAGAAATGTTCCTCCGTTTTGAGCCCTGACCTCTAGACAGTCATCCATAATAAAGCAGTAATTGGGGTTTTGCTCAATTAGACCTCTCCTATCTCATCTCTCCTCTCCGTTAATTGCATTTTCTAGCCTCCCTCGCTCTTCCCTTTCACTTCCGTCGCTTTTCACTTTCCTCGCACTTCCCTTTCACTTCCGTCGCTTTTCACTTCCCTCGCTCTTCCCTCGCTCTTCCCTCACTCTTTACCCGCTCTTCCCCCGAATCTTCCCTTGCTCTTCCTTCGCTCTTCCTTCGCTCTTCCCTCGCTCTTCCCTCGCTCTTCCCTCGCTCTTCCCTCGCTCTTCCCTCGCTCTTCCCTCGCTCTTCCTTCGCTCTTCCCTCGCTCTTCCCTCGCTCTTCCCTCGCTCTTCGCTCTAATCTTCCCTCGCTCTTCCTTCGCTCTTCATTCGCTCTTCCCTCGCTCTTCCCTCGCTCTTCCCTCTAATCTTCCCTCGCTCTTCCTTCGCTCTTCCCTCACTCTTTCTTCACTCTTCCCTCACTCTGCAATCGCACTTTCTCTGTGTTTCTTCTCACTATTCATCACTCCATCCAGTTTTGTATCTCATACACACACTCATATGTACACACACACAACAGTCACACACACTGCCTTCCTCTCCACCCACCCACTCACACACACACACACACACACACACACACACACACACACACACACACACACACACACACACACACACACACACACACACACACACACACACACACACACACACACACACACACACACACACACACACACACGAATATCTGTCCCTGCCGCTTTAGGATTTCATTTGTCACTATTTTTTGGACTGAGTCGTAGTGGTCTACAGACAGTGTAACTGGAAGGTGCCAGGACTGTCAATTTGGTGATTAAAGCCAACCAGTATTTAATGATTGTGACTCAAAACTGCGAGCCCACGCTTTATTAAGAATAACATCCTCATCAACACTTGGCTACAGGGACATCTGTACCAGTCTGTGCCAGCCTGTGCCAGTCTGTGCCAGCGCAGAGGGGCCAACCCTGTTGGCTTTAAGTGAAACAAAGGGAAGTTAACAGGATCTGAAGCACACACTTTACACTCCATAAGAGTTCAGCTGTTTCTACTTGTAGGAGCACACAGGCTGAGAGACAGGCAGACAGACAGACAGACAGGCAGACCGGCCGAGAGAAATACAGACACGCACATGCAGGCACATACACGTCTGTGTGTGTGTGTGCTTGACTGTGTGTGTATGTGTGTGTGCATGCTTGGGCAGTCTCGCTCTGATGAAACGTGTTAATGTCAGAGCTTGTCTATTATCTGTCATCTTGACTGGCTCAGGGGAGGGAGGGAAAGGGGGGGTGGGGGAGAGAGAGAGTGGGATGGAGGGGGAGATGAGTGACATACATTAGCCATGAGAAACAGAGGGATAGGTAGTGGTAAAACCCATTCAGTGATTAAATAACATTTCTGCCAGTCCTCTTGGAGGGATACAAGAAGGGAGGAGGAGGAGATGGAGGGAGGAGAGGAGAGAGTTGGGGTGAGGGAGAGTTGGAGGGAGGAGAGAGTTGGGGTGAGGGAGAGATGGAGGGAGGAGAGAGTTCGGGTGAGGGAGAGATGGAGGGAGAGATGTGTCTCATTGATACAGGCTCTCATCCTCTGTTATCCCCAGCCCACCACAACTCATTATCTGCTGTCAGAGCCCACACACACACACACACACACACACACACACACACACACACACACACACACACACACACACACACACACACACACACACACACACACACACACACACACACACACACACACACACACACACACACACACACACACACACACATACTTACACCACACACACTCCTTGTCATTATATAATGGATGCTCTTTTTCCTGTTTTTCCCATGTATTCCTCCATCCATCTTTCCTCCAGTTGCCACTGAAGACCACGAGATGGGGATTTTCCCTCTCCATCCTTCCACACACCCCAGGAATCAGATATCGAAAATCTCATTTACTAAATGTAATTTAAACTTCAAAGGAGTTTAAAGTACAGGATCAGCAGTACAGGTAGAAGAGGAATTTGTTGAGGCTGAACTCTTTGGTTCATCTATAATATCCATAGCCTCATGTTCCCCTTCTGGAAGGGATGAAGGTAAGGTCATCCGATTTGGTTTAGTATTGATCCACTTCATCTCCTTGGGCGGGCAGGATCCAGACACAGTCTGCCAGTTAACTCACTCTGCGTGAAGTTTGGAATGATACGCCTATAGACCCCTGCTCAGTTCTCCACCAAACAATTTAGGACAATCTTTAAAGCATTTTGGGCGTTTTATGTGGAACAGCGAAAAACAATGATTTTGTAAAAATGCCTTCTGTTTATTTTGCAGATCTGAGACGTCTGTGTCACTGTTTGTATCCAGGTTAATGATAGCACAGCCATGTGACTGGTGGTATAGAAGGGGATGCGCCACAATTATTTCCATGATATTCTACCAACTACTATACCCATTGTACTATGCTGACGGTAATAGTTCCTCTATCCCCCCAGGCTATGGAATAGGCCTACCACAGAACTCCCCTCTAACCAACAACGTGTCAGAGTTCATCAGTCGCTACAAGTCAGACGGCTACATGGACATGCTGCACGACAAGTGGTACAAGGTGGTGCCTTGTGGGAAGAGGGTGTTCGCCGTCACCGAGGTCAGTTGTCTGTCCGTCTGTTTGTGTGTGCCCCGGTCCCAGACCGGTTTGGACTATGTTGTCAACAACTTCTATTGTTGTGCTTGACCATCGACGTCAGCCTGGGCCCAGATCTGTTTGTGCAGATAGGGACCAGGCTAGTGTGGCTGTGGTGGAGTGGCTGCCCTGTAGGCACACCACGTGGGTTGCAGACAGTTGATGGACATTGGGTTTGGCCATCCTAACACATCTGGACATATCAAACTGGATGTTTGGCTCCATTCCAATATCCACACTAGTATACCACTTGAATGAAGCAATGTATTGGGCATGCATTCTAAGAGATATTTAAGTGTGGTTTGCAGCCACTCCTTACACAGTCTGGAATCCATCAGTGTCAGATGTTTAGGGAAAAATATTTATTCCTAGATTCGACCTCTGTGTGTGTCTATGATATCCTCTCAGGATTGTGTGTCATCCTGAGGTTCTCCTTCAACACCAAGCACCCAGTTGGTCGAACTTCCTGCCCCAATGGACTGCTATCATAGACATACACTGAGTGGACAAAACATTAAGAACACCTTCCTAATATTGCGTTTTACCCCTCCTCTTTGGCCATTAAAGCGTTCCACAGGGATGCTGGCACATGTTGATTCCAATGCTTCCCACAGTTGTGTCAAGTTGGCTGGATGTCCTTTGAGTGGTGGACCATTCTTGATACAAACAGGAAACTGTTGAGCGAGAACCCAGCAGCGTTGCAGTTCTTTACACAAACCAGTGCGCCTTGCACCTACTACCATACCCTGTTCAAAAGCACTTCAATATTTTGTCTTGCCCATTCACCCTCTGAATGTCACACAGACACAATCAATGTCTCAATTGTCTCAAGGCTTAAAAATCCTTCTTTAACCTGTCTCCTCCCCTTCATTTACAGTGATTGAAGTGGATTTAACAAGTGACATCAATAAGGGATCATAGATTTCAACTGGATTCACCTGGTCAGTCTATGCCATGGAAAGAGCAGGTGTTCTAAATGTTTTGTACACTCAGTATATATATATATACTGTGTTGATATACTTCATTGGCTGTTACTAATTCATTAACTGGTTGTTATAATCCTATTAAATAGTGTTATTATTGTTGATGCCCTGTTACTGGGGCAATCGTCTGGTCCCATCAGCATGATGATATGGGCTGTTTACCTTTTGGCTCCTACTCCACAGACAGACAGACAGACACAGACAGACACAGACAGACAGACAGACAGACAGACAGACAGACAGACAGACAGACAGACAGACAGACAGACAGACAGACAGACAGACAGACAGACAGACAGACAGGCAGGCAGGCAGACAGACAGACAGACAGACAGACAGGCAGACAGACAGACAGACAGACAGACAGACAGACAGACAGACAGACAGACAGACAGACAGACAGACAGACAGGGCCTAGCAGCCGAGGACTCTGGGATTGCTTTTCTAATACCAACACCACATCAGCCTGCGCTGATTTGTGATCTTCACAGACCCAGCAAAGATAGAGTGTGTGACTGAGGTTTTGTGGGTGTATGTGCGTGCCTGTGTGCGCGTGCCTGCTGGTATGCATTTTCCGGATGGGGAAAACGGTGCTAGAGAGACAAGCAGTGATCCCAGCCATCTGTGCAGAAACATCAAAGTCATTCCCAGTCTTGTCATTACCTAATCATCATTTACGTTGGGGAGAGATTTACGTTGGGGAGAGACTGACGAATGGATGGTAGGACACTGATGTTTCCCACATGACAACATCTCCCGTTCACCTCGACTGAGCCGCACACGACACGACTAACAATAACATCTCTTCTTTTAGGTACGTCAAGGGAACAATTTTAGTTAGTTTTATTGATTTACCCCGGCTGACACTCCTTTGAACTATGATGTCATCATGTACCTGTCCACGACGACCCCTCAAAAGATACTCAAATTCATATTTGGAAATGTAAAATAATATACGTTTTTGACAGAATCACATTCCAGCCTGTCATTTTCAAGCTGCCTTGGATCAATGTTAGAAACTCCAAGGAGAGTGTACATGCAGCGCATCTATCATCTACCAATCCAAAACTACCACATTCTACAAACCATATGTTTTTCACATTTTAATCTTTCACAGTTTCCTCTATATGTTTCACACAGTAGCACCCGGATGGCATTTCTATTCTAATCTAATTTGAAGGGCAGAATTACCGTGGCTTGCATTGAACAGATTATTTCAAATTTTCATTCCAAATCCTTCTGCTCACATGGATTCGGAGGGGAAAGGCTGAGGGACAGGGGAAGGGAGGGGAACGGGGAGAGACAAACTACACCTCCCAGAAACAATATGGCGGAGGACGGGTCCACTCTTAAACACGGTCGACAGGCTAACACCATCCATACTGGGGGCCCTACGTGCTAATAGGATGAGTTATTCCCCCTGCATACTGAACACTACTTGGTCGTGGAGAGAGGGAGAGGGAGGGAGGGGTGAGAGGATGGAGGGAGAAGGTAGGATGGAGAGGGGGAGGAAGAGAGAAGGATGGGGGAGAAAGGGAGAGAGAGAGAAGGACAGATGGGGGGTGAAGTGGGTAAGATGGAGAAGGGGAGAGGGAGGGAAGGTGTAGAGGAGAAGGGAGAGAGATATAATGGTGAAGTGGAGGGAGAGAGAGAGAGAGCAGACTGGCGGAAGGAGGGAGGGAGGGAGGGAGGGAGGGAGGGAGCAGAGTGGCGGAGGGAGGGAGGGAGAAAGTGGGAGAGAGTGAGAAAGAGAGAGCAGAGGCTGGCAGCTCCCTCTCTTGGCCGAGTCCCAGAATTAAATGGGAGGAGGGACTGGGTCTAGGATGGGAGGGTGGCAGGAGGGATGGGGAGGGCCTGTACTGCACCCCTGGGGTTCACTGTGTCAGCACTTCAGAAACAAGCCCGCTGTCCTCCACCCCTCCCTCTCTCAAGTTTTCCTTCTCCCCCTCCCTCCCTCCCTCACATCTAAGTCCAAACCTCTACAGATAAGATCAGAGAGGCAGCTTTCGGTTTAGAACATTTCCTATGAAAAGTTCTCTCTCCTTTTCTGCAAAGTGTCAAACAGCGTTGAACAATGTGGCTGCCTATATATACAGCACATCTCCAACAACTCATGTTGTTTGACCTTGATAGGCTAGATTCCTATTTTATTGGAGGTGTACAGCACTATACAACTACTGTACTGTATTGCTGGCAGACACTCAGACAGGGTTCTCACTGCTCGCACTGTGCTTCTCAAACACACACTGTCGTCCTGACTTAGGCTAAATGTTCTCTAAGCACGGCTGGAATTCAAAAGGACATCTGCAGCAGCCCACAGGGTAGACACTAATCATACCGGTGGAGGCTGCTGTGGGGGGAGGGCCTGTTCCAGCTCATAATGGCTGGAATGGTATCAAACGCATGTTTTTTATGTGTTTGATACCATTCCATTCACTCCATTACACTCCATTCCAGCCATTATTATGAGCCATCCTCCCCTCAGCAGCCTCCACTGAATCATATAGGCTAGAATAGAGTAGAATAGAAGGGTAGGCTCAAAGGAATAGAATGAGAACTCATATCTCTGGGTAGAATAATCTAGAACCAAATAGAATAGAACGCAACAAAATCAATAAGGCAGCCAATGGCATGGAGATCAGGATTGTGTTGGTTATTAGTCACAATACTCAGGTCTCTAAAGCCCTGTTTATGCCTGGTTCTAACATGCGTCCTTTATCCTGATTTTGTCCACGTTCTGATTGTGCCCACATTTTTAGACAGGTATAGACAATTAAAATATGCATGGTGATCTGATTATGATCAGATCTTCCTAAACACCTCCGGAGGTAGTCAGGGATGCATTGTGTCTCTGGTGTAACGGATCTGGACAGTGAAACCATTTAAATCATCATTATTCTGCCCTCTAAAATCATCAGGTATCACTATTGACTTATGGCATCAATATGTCTCTTAAAATAAATGAATAAATATTATTTAGAAAAATATCTGTCAAATAATTTACATTCATGTAAATCTGGTCACAATGCGGACACAGTGGACAGAAAACAGACACAATGGCTAATATGTGGGCACAATCAGCATGTGAACAAGATCAGGACAAAGGACACATGTTTTCACCAGGTATAAACAGGGCTTAATAGGAGCGCAGCAGCATCTATTTAATAAATGCCACGGTAAATAGTTCTCCTTGGCAGGACACTTCCAGACAACTCTTGTGGACAGACAGATGCCTCCTGATGTCAAAACTGTAACGGCCCAATTCAGACTTGGGAAATCTATTTATTTTTAACACTTTTTGGTAGTTTTGACTCTATACTGTCATTTGCGCATGGCTACATACATCTATAGCTTGGGTCTCCACATTTCATATCTGCAAGTTATAAGACCAGCATTTCATACATTTTACTGTGGAAAAGTTGATATGTTGATATGCTTCAGTTTGCTTTCATGTGACTGGTTTCTCATTTGTCTCCAGCAGTCATAAGGGAAAATAGATATAAAACAATTGTCACTTATATTTACAATCACCTTATCCAAATGGCTTACTCATTTACTCATTATATGGACCATGTCGATCTCTGTATGAATAGAAATTAATAGAGACTGCCCCCTAGAGGTGAAAACAGGGAGCGTCAGAAAAGATGAGAGACCTGAAATGATGCTCAGTATCCATTGGATAGAGATCTAATGACAAGGTTCTCAGGGACCAATCACCATCATCCCAAGGACTGATGTCAGTCCATGGGCCAGAGGTTGACAAACAATTTACTACATTGTTAAACCCTTTGTTACAGGTGTTAACCCTACTCAAGTAACCCAACTGTCCACTCAACTTCCCTCCCCCACCTCATACAGACTCTCCAGATGGGCATCCGTCACTTCTCAGGGCTGTTTGTGCTGCTGTGTGTGGGCGTGGCCACGTCACTGCTCACCCTGGCTGGGGAGCACGCCTTCTATCACATGGTGCTGCCACACATCCGACGACGACAGAAGTACAAGTACTGGCTCCACACCAGCCAGGTGAGATGGAGGGAGGGACTGTGTGAGTGAACCAAAGGAGAATGTAAGTGTGAGAGTGTGTGTATGTGTGCACATGTGTGTGTGTACAAGAAAGAATGAGAAAACAGAGAAAGTGTGATTGAACCAAGAGTATGTGTGTGTGTCAGAGAGAAAGAGAGAGAGGAGAATGTGAGTGAACGAAACAGACAGATGCTGTGTGTGTGTGTGTGTGTGTGTGTGTGTGTGTGTGTGTGTGTGAGCGTTTGTGTGTCAATATAATAACCTTCACAGTGAGTCTCTCTGCCTCAGGCTTCAGACTTTTTCATAGCTTCTTTCATTGGCCTTTTTAAAGTGCTCTTTTTTACTTGAACACATTTGTGGCTTTCCCTGTCATGTTTTACGAACTCTATATCTAAAAGCAGTTACGCTTCACAAATCCTCTGGGAATTAAATATGAACAAATATTGATTGCTTGTAAAAGGCTGTTTATGGTGTAGGTTTTTCACTCTCTTGGATACAGTCATTAGGACTGTTTATCACATTGGCTGTCATTTGATAACGTAAAGGCAACATCGCCATCTGCTGTTGACTTAGAGAACCACCATTTGGGAACCGTAGTTGAAGTGAAGTATTTAAAGCACTAAAAATTCAAATCTGCCTGGCTTAAGTCCCCGGAGGTCCTCTAAGCTCCTTCCCCAGTTGGAGGATTATTAACGAGAGGGGGAAAGTAATTACAATTTCTAAGATGGTGTTGATTCTGCCTGTTTTGAATAAATCAGTGTGGAGCTTTTCTCCCCCTCCCACCTCTTCCCTTGGCTCAGTGTAACTATGGCCCCATTTGTTATGCAGAAAATCCACAGAGCCCTGAACCAGACCTATGACGATGTGAAGAAGAAGCAGGGCGCCAACACAGAAAAAAGGTGACAAAATGGCTGCTATTATGGAGACCTGTTTTAAATATGTGTTTACTGTCCTTGTCCTTTCCTCCATAATCACTGATCTGACAGGACCTGAGTAGAATCTAGAAGAAACAATATATAGTTGAAACCTTTCCAGTCCTTTTACCAGTGGTAATGTCTCTGAGGGAAAGGAGACAAGGAGATGAAGCATTACTAAAGGTTGGATTCAACCCTTATCGTGGAAGTATCCCCGTTAAAATGTAAAGGTAATTTCCAATTGAGTCAACATATGCAGCATTTACCATGAATGCAGTGTTTACCCCGAACACGAGAACATTGCCTTTAAATTTCAATCGAGCGTTAAACGCAGATCTTCCGCGATACTTCTCAGATATGGATTGAATCTAGCCCTAATACTGAGATACAGATTGAAAGCAATCTAACACACTAGTAGTGGTTGTTTATGCACCAGACCTGTGTCTTTCTTTCTTTACTGACACAAGCCTTTTATCTCCATGTAGCTGCAACAGCCAGAAGAACCAGCACCCCCAGCCTCCCCCTTCCCCCGGCGCCTCGGCCAAGTGGAACGAGAGCAGCAGGGACTCCGCTGCTGCAGCTGCTAAGGACAAGCGAGTCCACTTTAACCTGGAGACCCTCAACAGCCGCCGCCTTCTAGCCCGGGCCGTGGCCGAGTCTGAAGGGGGGAGAGGGGGGTCGGCTGGATGTGGCACTAACCCTAGGACCAACCCGGCCACACGGGTCTGTGCGAATGGGGGCTTCGGGACTTCCTTTGCCAGCCTGGTGCTATCCCTCCCCTCCTCTTCTTCATCCATCCCTTCTTCCTCCTCAGGCGTTCCTCTGAGGCCGGGAGAGCTGCAGGAGCTGCAGGAGAGGATCGACCTGATCCGGGATCAGCTGAGGACGGCTCTGGCCAGGAGGGCTGAGCTGCAGACTTCCCTGGCCAAGGAAAAGGCTGCCTGCTCCGCCCCCATAGTGACGGGAATGACCTCCGTGGTTGTAGCTACTGCAGCCCTCCCCTCCACCCGCTGTGCCACCACCATGACAGACCCTGTCCTCAAGTCCCTGCCCACAGTCCGCACCACTCCTGCCATACACACCAATGAGAAGAGCTGATGCCCCCTGGTGTTTGGAAAAACCAATGGTGTATTAGGGGAGGGGTTTATTGAAAGAAGTTGGATTACATTGGATTGGATTTATCCAATTGCTGTGAGCCCGATGCCATAGCATGGCAGCTCTTTCCCTGGACACCCTTGTGCTATTGGGTGAGATGAAAGAGCTTCCAGGGCACTGGGAATCTCTTGTGATCTACATGTGCCCAATTGGTCCTCACGATTGGTAAAATGTGTTTGGGCTACCTCAGGCCTACTTGGATCTACCATGCCAATGGAGTGGGGCTGGAGGTACCAGCATGCCCCGCTGGCACTGCACCCATTCTGGGAACTTAACCACTGGCTTTCCAGTGCTCTCTCCTCTGCCACAGGAGCCAAAATGGCTGCCACCCACAACCTTCTGTTTCCAGTCTCTGTTGATTTCAGTGGTGGGGCTCACAAGGGTGGGGCGATAACTGAATTTTATCAACAATGCAATGGCGACCTGAAACAACAATCAGTAATACATGGAGTTCAGACTGTATTCAAATCAGGAGTGGTGCTTTTATGGTGTTTCTGTTGATTTCTTCCTTTGAGTTCCGAGTCGATATCGTTTACTGGCCTTGATTAACATGTTTTTCAAGAATAAAGTCTGATGGAAGTGTTGGTTGTGATGGTTGAAATGTGAATCCTTGTCAAGTGTACTTTGTGTTGTCTGCATTTTTACAGCTAGGTCCACAGAGGGAAAGTAGGGGTGTTTTCCTCATGGAAATGTTGGAATATTTCAGTGATAGAATAACAGGTGGTACCTGAACCATGTAATACTCATTAACTCTTTCCAAACATTTATACAAAAAAAACAGGGTGCCACTTTCTTTGACATGGGATCCTTTTGTTAATCAGGCGTTTCCCAAACTTGATCCTGGGGACCCCAAACGGTGCACGTTGTGGTTATTGGCTCAGCATTAATAGAGGCCTACCTAGCTGATTCAAATAATCGACTCAACTTTATTTGAATCAGCTGTGTAGTGCTAGGGCAAAAACCAAAACGTGTACCCCAGGTTCGAGTTTGGGAAATGCTGGCCTATTTCAACCTACAATAACCAGTGGTGCACGTAACCCTACCTACTGAAGGATAGGATTCACATAACCAATACTAGGACACAAACAACCACACCAACGACAATTGTTTGTGCAAAGAATGCTTCTTCTGCACTTAGTTTACCGAACAGTTAAATACATTTGAATGAAAGAAGGAATCTAGTCCATCACAGATTGAAGGATTCATTTACATTGCCTAAAATGAGCTACAAATGGACAGCAACTGTTGCATTGCTACAATCATCGCGTTTTTTCTTACAGAACGGCATATAGGCACAGATAAAGAAATGGGTCATTGATGGAGCATATTTGTCACATCTGTAAAAGTATCCTCTTCTACAATGAACAAGACTCTTCTCTTTAAACTGACTTCCTGTCATATTGCACAATTTGGACCTTTCAAACCAGAACCACGTCCTCGGTCCTGCCCACTGCATAGCCATGACTACACCTCCACCCAAGTCACTGAACAGAAATGATTCTACTCCCGTCTCAATAGAACTAACAATGGAAAAGACTAACCCATTTTGCTAAATGTCCCTTGGTTATCGTGATTCCGTTGAAATATAAACCATTTCCCTCTGATGAGGCCACTATACGTCAAAAACCTGCTTAAATTCAACTGCTAAGGAAGTCTCAACATGCACTTCCAATAATAATATCTCATTTGGAATCATAAGGCATCAACATAAAGCTCTCTGGCCAGGACATTGTCCTGTTTCAACAGGATGTAGACATTGGAACATTGAACACATCTGTCATTATTCCCTGTTTATTCTGCCCTGCCAGTTTCTACTTCTATGGCGTTATAATTTTAAATTCTCTCGACTTCTGTTACACCCTGTCCATCTTAGAACCGTGTTCAGCTGGTTCCAGAAAGGGGAAGCATGATGTATGTCAGGTCCATCTGATGACAGGTAGTTTGTCTCACAGTAGCATCTTACTAGGCTTGCAAGTCCAGTTTAGTCTCTCGTGAGCTATCGAACAAAGCAGTGGCCACACAAGTCTGGTAAAGTTTCCAAGGTAGTCTTCAGCAGCTTCATCATCATCATCTGGAGGTTTTAAAACAAGAAACATTATGAAAATACGCTCTTTACCAAATTAAATTGGAGCGTCCAAGGTATGCAATTTCATCACAACTTGCCATTTTGGCAGCTGAATGGTAGATCAATGACACATGTAATGGAGATTGGTTGTCGTGGTTACAATAGCTTTACCCTGAAGCCATTTAACATAGCCTGCTATCGTCTTGTGCTAGTCTGAAGCAAAGACCTGTGTGTTACCAGCTTAGAATGGGCTGCCGTCAGCTGATGCCCTGCACCAGAAAACATCCTAATACAACTTCATTCTTACGGTCACATGCTCCTCTTTTGGAATACAGGATGTAAGGCAAGGTTTCACAAACTCCTTCCTGGCCCCCCCGGGTGCATGTTTAGGTATTTGCCCGAGCACCACAGAGCTGATTCAAAGAACCAACTCATTATCAAGCTTTGATTATTTGAACAAAACATGCACCCAGGGGGGGTTCTTGAGTTTGGGAACCACGGGGTCTAAAGGGCCACAGGGACTAGTATAGTGACTTAACATTAAAGACCATGATACAGGTGTCTGGTCAAGCCTTCCAGTTGATCATGTATCTGCACAGTGAAGCGATTGCAATTTGAAAGACAAAACCTGGTAATGAGTTATGGGTGAGAAAATGGGCCTAGTGTCCTGACGGTACACAGAAAAGTTCCCAGAGGGAAGTAATGATGCAGGTTCACTCAAAAAAGGGGTTAAGACAAAATAAACTGCAGTCATGACAGCTCTTCTGCGGCTCAAGCAGTACGGGAGCAACTGCCAATCATCATAAGAGCAGTGGATTGGCAAAACATCCGAGCAAGGTCATCTACTTAACACTCAAAAACAGTGGATATCAACTCAATTTCCCACGATGCTCCAGTCAGGGATAGAGCTAGCTTGCGGAGCCAGTTGCCAGTTAGGACTACAACCTCCAAACTGTAGGAAAAAGTTGAGAGCTTGTGAGAAGTGGGGTTTGGCCAAGTATCATGACAAACCACAGCAACTTTATTAGCCTGTTTAACAGTTCTGAAAGAAAAATGAGCAACTCAAAACACAGGGTTTTTTTTTCTGGGTTTGAGGACCAGATGGAATGAATGGATGGATAGGACAAGAGGTCATGTGTTGCAGCCTTGTAGTCCACTGGGCTCTCAAAAGGAAACATACACCGCCATTTCCAAAGCCAGTCGAGACACCCCCTAACCAACAGAATCATCATCTTTAAGGAATTGTATATCACCAATGCAATAGGATTGATTATTTTACAAATACATTTTCCTCCCCAAAACATTTTTAAATCTCAAGGCAACAAAATGTATGTCAGGGTAGCCATTTCCGAACAATTGCACACCTTTGAAGAGAAGTTGAGGGGCGGGGCTTTTCTTTTCCTCAGCTTTCCATCCCCCTCTTCTTCTCCTTGGTGTCGTAAGAATGACATTACAGGAATAAAGCCACGTCGGCATCTTGCGGTGTTGGAAGAAGAATTGAGGGGGAGAAGATATGTTTCCTCTGCGTATGGGAGCATGTGTGTGTGGGGGGGCTCAGGATGGAGTGGGGCTGGGGGCTTCCTCTGTCTTGGAGTCCCAATCTGTGGGGCTCTGCCTGGGGCATTCTGGCTCCACAACCACTGCCCTACTGCAGTCTGTGTGTGGAAAAGGTGGTTGAGGAAGGGACGGCCTGACACTAGAGAAGCAAGTCTCTGCTTCCTGGAGTCCTCCCATTGGAGAGGGAGGAGGCAGGCCTGATCCTGCTGCACTGCCTCTACAGGCCACTATGGTTTTGATTTCCACTGCCATCAAGCTGGGACCGGTACCACTTGTGCTCTCTCCTCCACCACCCCCCCCCATTCGAATCTCCGCCACCACGCTGAGGCCTGCCTCAGAAACACCAACCCTCCCCACCCCTCTGGCCTCCCCCAGCAATCCCCCTGCTGTGCTCTCCAGCAAAGACCCCCCAGGTTGGGGGGCTGAGGAGGACAAGGCCTCCGTGATGATGGCTGTCGTCTCCGCCAACCAGTCCAGCTCCGTCGTCAACTCTCCTACGGCCCCTTCTACCGTGGCGCTCCCGGCCAGGCCGTTTGACTGGGAAGCCAGGGTCGCTGAACCTTGGGCCTGGGCCACTGAAGAAGCCAGGGGCTCATCTGGCGGTCGGACCTGGCCGTTGGCTTCCCCTCCCCGAGCTGGGGCTGCTGCAGCGGTGGTGGTGTTGTTGTTGAGGTTGTCCTGCAGGGCCGTCTGGTTGCCCCCCTGGCCCGCCAGCTGGTTCTGCAGCAGCATCTCCTGGATGCGGATCTGTTGCAGGATGGCCGGAAGCTCATAGTGGTGGAAGAAGTAGATCATGGAGTGCTAGGGATGGAGAAGACATGTAGGAGCTTAAAGTAAGTCTGTGTTTAAGTCATGGCGTTAGAAACAGGGCCTGGAGAGGCTATAACCTCGAACAAGAGGTGGCTGGCATTGGCTAAACTCTAGCCTAGGATGCTAATCTCTTTGGTCCAGCCACTAGCATTTGGGATAAACCATTAGAATCACACAGTCACTTCTATAGGGAAATAGATATATTCAGGACATTCATTTAAAATCGGTTTGAAAACACACCAACCCGATATTACCTTCTTAAGCGATTCGCTAAAATAAATATTATTCTATGTTTTGTTTGTTTACCATAACATCTAATGAATAATAAGCAAGTAGGCCACAATAACATGTCCACTTGCCTAAAGATGAAGCACTTTCCAGCTCAGTGTACTGAATAACTGGTGTGTAGGCCTCGTGAAAAAAAGGCGAAGCCTCTAGTGTTTTGACTGGGTGCTCGTATTCAAAATGCTCGAGGATGGAGTGTGTGGGCTACTAACTAAACACACACTTTGAAATCACACTACAGTTTGAGTGAGTTTATTTTCTCTAGTCAATTTCTTTCCTCCAACTCTTCTCACCTGTATGAAGAGCCAGGAGGTGACCAGAGCCAGGCTGCTGTACTGGCCGTTGAAGCGGTAGTGGTAGGCGTAGAACGCAAAGTGATACAGATAGAAGAACCTGCAGGAGACAGAGACAGCCTCCTTAGAGAGTAGCCACAAATAACTGGACTGACAGAGGAATGGAGACTGTCTGGAACTGGAGAGACAAAGTGATCAGTCGTATGGAGAGAATAAGTGATCAGTCGTATGGAGAGAATAAGTGATCAGTCGTATGGAGAGAATAAGCGAATGAGTTAAACTGACTACATATAAACACAGCAAATAGTCTTCATGTTCCAAGGGCCCTTTCTCTCTGCCCATCCCCATTCGATGCAAGATAGGAGGGTATCAATGGTTTATATCAGCTATTGGCATTTGCTGGTGTTGGTGTGTGGAACTCACCTCAGCCAATGACGTTTGCTGGTGTTTGTGTGGCAGCAGATGGCGTCGTACTGGTCGGCCAGCCACACGATGAGGATGATGTAGAAGGCGGTGGTGGTGTCGTTGAAGAACTCCGACATGATGGCCTCCATGCCTGGGAGAGAGGGAGAGATCTGTACCACCTGTTCAATCTAGAAACCGTCACAAGACCCAGCTTGTTGTAGTTACATATGCAGTCGAATATGTTGGCACCCTTGGCACTTTACAATGGAGCGCAATAGACAGAAAGTTACGTTTTCTCTTTTCAAAACTTGTTGAATTACTTTTTTACCATGTAGGCACCTACAACAGGTGAGAAATTACACAGTAAATGAGAATCATTGCCACCAACCAAATTTATTCGAATTTTAAATAATTTAGTCCAGGCCATTTTAAATCATACAAATACACACATAAACAAAGTATTTTCAATTTCATCTTATTTTAGAAGAAACGGTGAATCACGCAAAGGTGCCAATATATTTGACCGCATCTGTAACTGTAGAGATGGCGACTCAATGGTATGACACTCTTACCCACGAGAGCCAGGATGACGGTAAGCAGAGGCGCTGCTGGGAAAGCAATAGTCATGTTCATCTCCAACATCTGCAGAAGGTCCACTAGAGAAACAGAGGTTAAAGGTCAGAGATTGAGCATCTGGCATGTAGGGCATATAGAGATGTATTCTTCCAGGACTACTAGAGTTGAGGGGTGACTCACCAATGAAGACAAAGATCTGGTGGTGGGAATAGCGCAGCAGCATAGACACTGACAGGGTCTGTAGACACAGAGAAGGAAATAGACAACAGCTTAACTTATCTTTCATGAATAACCCAGGGAGTTAGTTAAGCACCAGTTAATTTATCATACCAAATATGTTGTATTGTTTGTGAAACTTCAGAGTAAAGAACCTAAATGAAGGTTTCTCATGGGCTACATTTAACCCTTTGGATTTGATGCAAGTTCGACAAAAGGTGTGTGGAGATTGCTACTTACGAATATTACCATGATGACAAAGGCAGCCAGGTAGGAGGTGCGAGCCATCCACATGCTGACAAATCGGTAGTGTTCTCCGGACACCACATTCCTGAGGAAGCCTGTTCTCACACAGAGCACCGGTCAGAAACACACACACAGGCCTTTGCACACCACCAAGAAAAGAAAGATATGGGAGAATCCCTGACACACACACACACCTCCATCCCAAAGCACCATGTACCTTTGTCCTCCTCGTTCTCTGCCAGGGCCTTGACACTAGACATCAGGATGTCATCGTAGCCCAGGAACTCATCCAGGAGGAGGCGACTGAAGCTGTCCCCAAAGCAGTGATCCTTCATGGGGTCTGCACACACAGACACACACAGAGCCCCTCCTACCCTCTAACACTTGTTTGTGCTACCTGTAACAGACTTGTTAGAGTGTTATGATGACTACTTATCTTGAAGTGTTTTGCTGGCGATACCTGTGTTTCTACAACACCTACACCCTTTAAGCTCTGAATAAGAGCATCTGCTAAAAGACAAACGCTCATGTGAAAGTTAGCCGCGGACGCTCAACAAAAGGGTGGTCTGAGAGCCTTCAGCTTCAACTTCCGTTAATATGAGTGCAGCATTGTGTTTGCCAATATGACCTACGACCCAAATTAATTTATATTTCCTAATAAAAGTCCGTAGCTAGCTACAGTCCACCTTAGCCACCCAAGGCATAGGGGGGTTTTTGTACTAGGCACACCAGCAGGTAACTACTGATCAAACTAACTGCTGCTCATTGGCAAGCAAGTCAGTGGCCATACTTCCTATCCCTTTGTCAACTTCAGTTCCTATGACTGTGTCAACTTCAGTTCCTATGACTGTGTCAACTTCAGTTCCTATGACTGTGTCCACTGTAGTTCCTATGACTGTGGTGTTACAGGTAGACTCAGAAAATTACATTTCCACGAGCAGCACCGCAGATATTGACATGAGAGAAATGAAAGACTTCGCTCTGTCATTGCGCATGTGCACAGGTTGGTTTCACACCGTTACAGCGTGGTAACCACGGGAGCAAAACAGCGGAGCGCTTCAACGCTCTTAGGTGTTGTGGAAATTGGCCCAGTATGCAGTTTACTTTCTGCATTTATGTCATTTCGATGAGTCTACCTTTAAGTAGGCTTAAGTTAATAACACAGCTTACCCAGGTACTGAATGACTGTTTATGACACCTGCTATGTCATGGTTAAGGTGGTGTTAAGTAGGCTTAACACAGCTCACCAGCTATGACTGTTCATGGCACCTGCCATCATGTGCTATGTCACTTTATAACAGCTTACCCAGTGTGACGACCATGACAGGGATGTTGAGGCGCTGCCGGGTGGTCTGGGACAAGCGGAGGAAGCCGTACTCCAGAGAGTACTCCACTATGTAATCCTCCTGAGGCCACACTGAAGGCACAGAGACACACACACACTCACAGGTAAGCAGCGCAGTTTACCACATCCCGTAGCTCACCAACCCCACTGCACACACGATTGCATTGGCCCCAGTGATGTACCCTTTGTAGCGCCTTACGGTCAGATACTGAGCAGTTGCCATACCATGCGGTGATGCAACCGGTCAGGATGCTCTAAGGTGCAGCTGTATAAACTTTTGAGGATCTGGGGACCCATGCCAAATCTTTTCAGTCTCCTGAGGGGGAAAAGGGGTTGTCATGCCCTCTTCACAACTGTCTTGGTGTGTTTGGACTATGATAGTTTGTTAGTGATGTGGACGCCAAGGAACTTGAAGCTCTTGACCCGCTCCACTTCAACCCCGTCAATGTTAATGGGGACCTGTTCGTCCTTCCTTTTCCTGTAGTCCACGGTCAGCTCCTTTATATTGCCCACATTGAGAGAGGTTGTTGTCCTGGCAGTCTCTGACCTCCTCCCTATAGGCTGTCTCAAATCATGAGAATCTCATCTTTCTAATTATCTAAGTCTGGGCAGCAAGCTCGGTTGTCATCAAATGCTAGCCCCAAAATAATTTTTGCCCTTGGAACGCTGAGCTCCCTCCATTACTTTCCTATGGAGAGGCATGCCGGTCTATTTCGCCAAATATCACACAATGTGTATATTCAAGTTGGGCACCGTTTTAAAATCAGGAGAACCTCCTCTTTGTAATTATGCAAGCCTGGGCAGCGAGCTCGTTTGTCATCGATCACTAGACCAGAAATAGTACGGGGGAAAATAAATATCTATCTCATTACGCAGACATAAGCACAGTTGACACCATCGAGGTGCGGATGTTACTTTCTACACAAGTTGTTTTCCCCCCAGTTTCGTCCGACGAACAGATTGTAGTGGTAAAATAAAAAGGGAAACATTTGTTTGTGCCATTTACGGGAAAATTGAATTCTAAGCATCACTCCAGTCAAAACAGGCTCTACGAACGTTCGATTCCATTTACTTGCTATGAGCTCGCGCTAGTGTTCCAGCTTAGTCAAATTTATTTAGCTGTTTTTCAACCTTTGGTGAATTTTGACTCGTTCTGTTGTCCAGCCTAGCAATGGAAGAATAGAGTCTGCAGACAACCGACGCATAAAGCAGCAGAACGTGTAGAGTTTTTACAAGAGTATGTAACACTGAAAGCTTCAGTTTACATTGACAAGCTATTAGCAAGTTAGACATACCATGACATTTCCCCCCCCATTTCGAAGTCCCCACATCATGCATTGAGCTAAATATTAACTTACCTTGCATTCACTATAAAGTAGTGGGTGGTGGTCACGAAGATGACTGAAGTGTTGCCACCGTTCGCAGCGATTTTTTGTTGCATATTCTGTAGACAGGGCGATCATCTTCGATTAAGTTTCCCTCAGCACTCTTGTAAAACCCCAAATATGACCCCACTTCAAATTTGGTCCTATTAGAAGGCTGAAAACTCTCCTGAGTGCTGTCACTGCCTTCCATGTTTTCACACAAAACATAACCCACGTTGCATGCTACACCGGTGTCAGACAGTTGCTAACTTTGCTTGAGGCTGGACAGTATTTACCGTGAGTTTTTCAAAATCGCGGTAATCAAACACGGTTTTAATGATAATTACAATTTGAAACAGTAATACTAAACGTCGGGAATTTTACGGTAGTTTATCGTGAAACCGGTAACTGTTTCATCCCTAGACGTAATCATTTAGGCAGGTTACCTTCACTATCTTGGGCACAGGGACTATGGTGGTCTGTTTGAAACATGTATGTATTACAGACTCGGCCAGGGAGAGGTTGAATATGTCAGTGAAGACACTTGCTAGTTAGTCTGTGCATGCTTGGAGTACACATCCTGGTAATCTGTCTGGCCCTGCGGCCTTGTGAATGTTGAGCTGTTTAAAAGGTCTTGCTCACATCGGCTACGGAGAGTGTGATCACACAGTCATCCGGGAACAGCTGGTGCTCTCAAGCATGCTTCAGTGTTTCTTGCCTCAAAGCGAGCATAAAAAACGGCAGCTCGCGGCTGAGTTTCCCCTTTGTAGTCCGTAAAAGTTTCCAAGCCCTGCCACATCTGACGAGCGTCAGAGCCAGTGTAGTAGGATTCAATCTTCGTTCTGTATTGATGCTTTGTTTTTTTACCCATTTTTGTCCCCAATTTCATGGTATCCAATTTGTAACGCTTTGCCTGTTTGATGGTTCGTTTGAGGGCATAGCAGGATTTCTTATAATAGTCCGGATTAGTATCCCGCCACTTGAAAGTAGAAGCGCTAGCCTTTAGCTCAGTGCGGATGTTGCCTGTAATCCATGGCTTCTAGTTGGGAAATGTGCATATGGTCACTGTAGGGACAACGTCGTTGATGCACTGATTGATGAAGCCGGTGACTGTGGTGGTATACTCCTCAATGCCATTAGATGAATCCCGGAACATATTCCAGCCTGTGCTAGCAAAACAGTCATGTAGCGAAGCATCCGCGTCATCTGACCACTTCCGTATTGAGCTAGTCACTGGTGCCTCCTGCTTTAATTTTTGCTTGTAAGTAGGAATCAGGAGGATAGAATTATGGTCAGATTTGCCAAATGGAGGGCGAGTTTTGTATGCGTCTTTGTGTGTGGAGTAAAGGTGGTCTAGTTTCTCTCCTCTGGTTGCACGTAACATGCTGGTAGAAATGAGGTACGGTGGATTTAAGTTTGTCTGCATTAAAGTCCACGGCCACTAGAAGCGCCGCTTCTGAATGAGCATTTTCTTGTTTGCTTAAGGCCTTATACAGCTCATTGAGTGCGGTCTTAGTGCCAGCATTGGTTTGTGGTGGTAAATAGACGGCTACGAATAATATAGATGTGAACTCTCTTGGTAGATAGTGTGGTCTACAGCTTATCATGAGCTATTCTACTTCAGGCAAGCAATTCCTCAAGACTTCTTTAATATTAGACATTGCACACCAGTAGTTATTAACAAATAGACACACCCACCCCTCGTCTTACCAGACGTAGCTGCTCTGTCCTGCCGAAAAACAGGGAAGCCAGCCAGCTCTATACACTCCGTGTAGTCGTTCAGCCATATCTCAGTGAACACAAGATATTACAGTTTAATGTCCTTTTGGTAGGACATTCTTAAATCGTAGATCGTCCAGTTTGTTTTCCAGTGATTGCACGTTGGCCAAAAATATCGAGGGTAGTGGTGGTTTACTCACTCGCCGAAGAATTCTCATAAGACACCCCCTGTATTTTCATATTTTCTTCACGCGAATGACGGGGATGAGGGCCTGGTCTCCGGGAAGCAGTATATCCTTTGCGTCAGATTCATTAAAGAAAAAATATTTGTCCAGTTCGAGGTGAGTAATCGCTGTTTTGATGTCCAGAAGCTCTTCTTGGTCATAAGAGAAAGTAGCAGCAACATTATGTACAAAATGAGTTACAAAAAAATGCAGTTAGGAGCCATCCCCTCCGGCGTCACTGTGACCATCTAAAAGCAAATTACGGAAAGGAGGACTCAGGTTTACACAGACCATGCATAGCACAGAAAAACACTTATGCAAAGGCAATTTAGAATGGTTGAAACCAATGCAAGGACAGACAGGGTCAAAGGCACACAACCCAAACTGGGCCTAAACTAAAGTCTGTCTCTCAACTGCTACTGCTGGACCAATCTACAAAGGGTCAGCTCCAAGCCCACACACAGTCTTTGTGCACAGCCAGGGCCCACTGGGGAGGTGAGATGGCATCGCAACATGGCCACACAGTCTGATTCAAACAATGCTCCTTGACAACAACTACAAGAAGTCGTCGAGGGGCAGAAGACAAGGGAACACATTTTTGGAATGGAATCATGGGGGTGACTAATGACAAAAAGATGTCTGGAAGGGAAGATCAGGGAGCTAACTAGCAGGAAGAGGAAGAAAGGAGTGGATTGAGGATTTCTCACTCACTGGGGGGTTGAGTTAACCTGCTCGAGTTAGCATCTCAATCTGGGAGACTGTCTCCCTCAGCGGCTGCATACCTTTAGTGGGCGCCTGGCTGAAGGAGAGGTCCTGGCTGTCGTTGAGGCCCCCTCCCCCACCACTCAGTGAGGGCTTCAGCCGCGGCTCGATGTCAAGCTCAAACTGACGAAGAAAAGAGAAAAAGACTTAGTGAGTTAATGTATAAATGATGCAGGATTATTGGTCTCTCAGCCCCTCCACACCAGTAGCGGTGTCTCACCCTCACAGAACTGTTGTCAAACATCTCCAGGGTCATCTCCTCCTCGTCCTCCTCCTCGTGGTGGAGCGCGGCCAGGCCCAGCCCTCCTCCCTCCCCCTCTGGCTCCTTGACCAGGCCCTGGAGACCGTCTGAGTCGTAGAACTGCAGGAAGATGGGCGCACGCGACGAGTTGCGCTGGATCTCCACTCGCAGGATGCCGTCACGCGGCCACTTCTCCCGAACGTGCTCCAGGCAGTTGATAGGCGAGCGTGAGAAAGCGATGTGGATATAGGCCAGGATGAAGAGAATAAAGAGTGCCTGGTGGAAGAAGAGGGTGGAAGGCATCAACTTATGGCAGATGGAGTCTAGAGCAGTATTGAGATGGAGGTCAATTTGGGATTGGCCTTTACATATGTTTAATGGTGCAAAGGGGACACATTTACTAGGATACATGTTTTTGTACGTTCCCCCTCCTGCACCATTGTTAATGTTGATGACAAACACATTGAAGGAAAAAGGATATAATATATACACTGCTCAAAAAAATTAAGGGAACACAAACACAATGTAACTCCAAGTCAATCACACTTCTGTGAAATCAAACTGTCCACCTAGGAAGCAACACTGATTGACAATAAATTTCACATGCTGTTGTGCAAATGGAATAGACAAAAGGTGGAAATTATAGGCAATTAGCAAGACACCCCCAATAAAGGAGTGGTTCTGCAGGTGGTGACCACAGACCACTTCTCAGTTCCTATGCTTCCTGGCTGATGTTTTGGTCACTTTTGAATGCTGGCGGTGCTTTCACTCTAGTGGTAGCATGAGACGGAGTCTACAACCCACACAAGTGGCTCAGGTAGTGCAGCTCATCCAGGATGGCACATCAATGCGAGCATTGGCAAGAAGGTTTGCTGTGTCTGTCAGCGTAGTGTCCAGAGCATGGAGGCGCTACCAGGAGACAGGCCAGTACATCAGGAGACGTGGAGGAGGCCGTAGGAGGGCAACAACCCAGCAGCAGGACCGCTACCTCCGCCTTTGTGCAAGGAGGAGCACTGCCAGAGCCCTGCAAAATGACCTCCAGCAGGCCACAAATGTGCATGTGTCAGCATATGGTCTAACAAGGGGTCTGATGATCTCATCTCGGTACCTAATGGCAGTCAGGCTAACTCTGGCGAGCACATGGAGGGCTGTGCGGCCCCACAAAGAAATGCCACCCCACACCATGACTGACCCACCGCCAAACCGGTCATGCTGGAGGATGTTGCAGGCAGCAGAACGTTCTCCACGGCGTCTCCAGACTCTGTCACGTCTGTCACATGTGCTCAGTGTGAACCTGCTTTCATCTGTGAAGAGCACAGGGCGCCAGTGGCGAATTTGCCAATCTTGGTGTTCTCTGGCAAATGCCAAACGTCCTGCACGGTGTTGGGCTGTAAGCACAACCCCCACCTGTGGACGTCGGGCCCTCATACCACCCTCATGGAGTCTGTTTCTGACCGTTTGAGCAGACACATGCACATTTGTGGCCTGCTGGAGGTCATTTTGCAGGGCTCTGGCAGTGCTCCTCCTAATCCTCCTTGCACAAAGGCAGAGGTAGCGGTCCTGCTGCTGGGTTGTTGCCCTCCTACGGCCTCCTCCACGTCTCCTGATGTACTGGCCTGTCTCCTGGTAGCGCCTCCGTGCTCTGGACACTACGCTGACAGACACAGCAAACCTTCTTGCCAATGCTCGCATTGATGTGCCATCCTGGATGAGCTGCACTACCTGAGCCACTTGTGTGGGTTGTAGACTCCGTCTCATGCTACCACTAAAGTGAAAGCACCGCCAGCATTCAAAAGTGACCAAAACATCAGCCAGGAAGCATAGGAACTGAGAAGTGGTCTGTGGTCACCACCTGCAGAACCACTCCTTTATTGGGGGTGTCTTGCTAATTGCCTATAATTTCCACCTTTTGTCTATTCCATTTGCACAACAGCATGTGAAATTTATTGTCAATCAGTGTTGCTTCCTAAGTGGACAGTTTGATTTCACAGAAGTGTGATTGACTTGGAGTTACATTGTGTTGTTTAAGTGTTCCCTTTATTTTTTTGAGCAGTGTATATATATATATATATATATATATATATATCATTTTAGTGCTAGAGGCATCACCACAGACCCGGGTTCGATCCCGGGCTGTATCACAACCGACCGTGATCGGGAGTCCCATAGGGTCGTACAATTGGTCCAGCCGGTTAGGGGAAGGTTCGGCCGGGGGGGGTTTAAACTTGACTCATCGCGCTCTAGCGACTCCTTGTGGCAGGCCGGGAGCCTGCAGGCTGACCTCAGTTGTCAGGTGAATGGTGTTTCCTCCGACACATTGGTGCAGCTGGCTTCCGGGTTAAGCGGGCCGGTGTTAAGAAGTGAGGTTTGGCGGGTCATGTTTTGGAGGATGCATTACTTTACCTTTGCCTCCCGAGCAAATTGGGGAGTTGCAGCGATGAGACATGATCGAAATTGGGGAGAAAAAGTGGGTAAAATACAACAAATAAAAATAAGTTATTGCACACAAGACACCTGTCTGAGTGGACTAACCCATTGCGGAGGACACAGGGATGGCACACCAGTAGCACCGGAAGTCCATTGACCTTAATTACCAATCTACAATATTTGTTTGGTTACGTTAATTTGTGTTAAATGCATTTAATAAATTATTATTCCACTCTTACTGTTGTACTTGTAGGGGTGGACACATTGTTTGCAGAGCACACAACGTAGGCTACACAAAAGTTTGTTCATTTCATTACATTTGAGTTGTGAATTTATTCATTGTCTTTCGCTTGGAGCGCGCCTGTCAATCTTGAGTAAGGACACGCACCTGATTACACAAAGTAGGACTAGTCTACCTGGCCTGCGCGCAAATGTAGACCTATAAAATGTGCCCATTTGGGGATCGGATTCAAATTCTGTTTGTCTTAACTCACCACCACTAATGAGCTGTGGAGCTTCTCAAGTAAATGTTTTCACCTCAAAAAGCAAGTAAACAAAGTCTGTTTTTACATCCATTGAGAATGACAATAGTTCCTCAACGTAGCACATTTGAAAAATTGTTCCACCTCTCTCCCTTTCGATTACCACTAGCATGAAAAGGGGAAAAGAGGTAATGCTCTGATTCGGTGGAAACTTCGTAAAATAGGCCTACCTGGTTATCAAATCAAAGTTTGTCACGTGCGCCGAATACAACAGGTATTACAGTGAAATGCTTACTTACAGGCTCTAACCAATAGTGCAAAAAAAAGTGTGTGTGTGTGTGGAGGTAAGTAAAGAAATAAAACATTTGAAAATAACAGTAGCAAGGCTATATACAGACACCGGTTAGTCAGGCTGATTGAGGTAGTATGTACATGTAGATATGGTTAAAGTGACTATGCATATATAATGAACAGAGAGTAGCAGTAGCGTAAAAGAGGGGGTGGTGGGTGGGACACAATGCAGATAGCACGGTTAGCCAATGTGCGGGAGCACTGGTTGGTCGGCCCAATTGAGGTAGTATGTACATGAATGTATAGTTAAAGTGACTATGCATATATGATAAACAGAGTAGCAGCAGCATAAAAGAGGGGTTGGGAAGGGCACACAATGCAAATAGTCCGGGTAACCATTTGGTTACCTTTTCAGGAGTCTTATGGCTTGGGGGTAAAAACTGTTGAAAGGCCTTTTTGTCCTAGACTTGGCACTCCGGTACCGCTTGCCATGCGGTAGTAGAGAGAACAGTCTATGACTGGGGTGGCTGGGGTCTTTGACAATTTTTTGGGCCTTCCTCTGACACCGCCTGGTGTAGAGGTCCTGGATGGAAGGCAGCTTAGCCCCAGTGATGTACTGGGCCGTACCCACTACCCTCTGTAGTGCCTTGCGGTCAGAGGCCGAGCAATTGCTGTACCAGGCAGTGATGCAACCGGTCAGGATGCTCTCGATGTTGCAGCTGTAGAACCTTTTGAGGATCTCAGGACCCAAGCCAAATCTTATCAGTTTCCTGAAGGGGAATAGGCTTTGTAGTTTCTCTTCACGACTGTCTTGGTGTGTTTGGACCATTCTAGTTTGTTGTTGATGTGGACACCAAGGAACTTGAAGCTCTCAACCTGCTCCACTACAGCCGTCGATGAGAATGGGGGCGTGCTCGGTGCTCCTTTTCCTGTAGTCCACAATCATCTCCTTAGTCTTGGTTACGTTGAGGGATAGGTTGTTATTCTGGCACCACCCGACCAGGTCTCTGACCTCCTCCCATATAGGCTGTCTTGTCGTTGTCGGTGATCAGGCCTACCACTGTTGTTTCGTCTGCAAACCTAATGATGGTGTTGGATTCGTGCCTGGCCATGCAGTCGTGGGTGAACAGGGAGGGACTGAGCACGCACCCCTGGGGAGCTCCAGTGTTGAGGATCAGCGTGGCAGATGTGTTGCTACCTACCCTCACCACCTGGGGGCGGCCCGTCAGGAAGTCCAGGATCCAGTTGCAGAGTGAGGTGTTTAGTCCCAGGATCCTTAGCTTAGTGATGAGCTTTGAGGGTACTATGGTGTTGAACGCTGAGCTGTAGTCAATAAATAGCATTCTCACATAAGTGTTCCTTTTGTCCAGGTGGGAAAGGGCAGTGTGGAGTGCAATAGAGATTGCATCATCTGTGGATCTGTTTGGACGGTTTGCAAATTGGAGTGGGTCTAGAGTTTCTGGGATAATGGTGTTGATGTGAGCCATTTCAAAGCACTTCATGGCTACGGACGTGAGTGCTACGGGTCTGTAGTCATTTAGGCAGGTTGCCTTCGTGTTCTTGGGCACAGGGACTATGGTGGTCTGCTTGAAACATGTTGGTATTACAGACTCAATCATGGACATGTTGAAAATGTCAGTGAGGACACCTGCCAGTTGGTCAGCACATGCCCGGAGCACACGTCCTGGTAATCCGTCTGGCCCCGCAGCCTTGTGTATGTTGACCTGTTTTAAGGTCTTACTCATGTCGGCTACGGAGAGTGAGCTCACACAGTCGTCCGGAACAGCTGATGCTCTCATGCACGCCTCAGCATTGCTTGCCTCGAAGCGAGCATAGAAGTGATTTAGCTCGTCTGGTAGGCTCGTGTCACTGGGCAGCTCGCGGCTGTGCTTCCTTTTGTAGTCCTGCTTGTAAGCAGGAATCAGGAGGATAGAGTTGCGGTCGGATTTACCAAATGGAGGGCGAGGGAGAGCTTTGTACGTGTCTGGAGTACAGGTGATCTAGAATTGTTTTCCCTCTGGTTGCACATTTAACATGTTGATGGAAATTTGGTAGAACTGATTTAAGTTTCCCTGCATTAAAGTCTCCGGCCACTAGGAGCGCCGCCTCTGAGTGGTTTCCTGTTACAGCTGACTGAGTGCGGTCTTAGTGCCAGCATCTGTTTGTGGTGGTAAATAAACAGCCACGAAAAGTATAGCTGAGAACTCTAAGCAAGTAGTGTGTCCTGCAATTTATCACAATATACTCTACTTCAGGCGAGCAAAATCTAGAGACTTCCTTAGATCTCGTGCACCAGCTGTTGTTTACAAATATGCACAGACCGCCCCCCCTTGTCTTACCGGAGTGTGCTGTTCTATCCTGCCGGTGCAGCGTATATCCCGCTAGCTGAATATCCATGTCGTCATTCAGCCACGGTTACTTCTTATCCCTTGTGCAAATAGCCTACAGCAGTGTGTCTCTGAGGGCCCAGAATATTTTCTACAATGTTGTAAGTTTGCTAGCACGCGCGTCCCCTGGACCAAGCTAATACAATAGTTGATACAATGTTTCCAGTTCCTTGCAGACAGGCCATGCCTAATTTTTTTAAATCGGGATATTTGACCTGCGGGCTCAAATCAAATGTATTTATAAAGCCCTTCTTACATCACCTGATATCTCAAAGTGCTGTACAGAAACCCAGCCTAAAACCCCAAACAGCAAGCAATGCAGGTGTAGAAGCACGGTGGCTAGGAAAAACTCCCTAGAAAGGCCAGAACTTAGCCTGGTTCCTCTCTAGGTTTCTTCCTATGAGGGGTGGCCAGTCCTCTTCTGGCTGTGCCAGGTGGAGATAACAGAACGTGGCCAAGATATTCAAATGTTCATAGATGACCAGCAGGGTCAAATAACACTCAGGCTGCAATGTTTTTATTTGTTGTCTTTATGTAGGCTATTTTTACACATTGGCAACTTCCCTATTTGTGTTGTGGTACATTGGCAATGTGTAAAATTGGCAATACATTTAGATTTGTATCATTTAGATAACATTTTGATTTAACACATGACATTGAGATATGAAGAATTTATAAATTAAATTAAACTGTTCCACAAAAATGTGCATCAGAAAATCATAACTAGCACGCAGATCAGTAGAAATGGTACGATAACTTGGCACTCCAAATGGAAAAGGTTGCCGACCGCTGGTGTAGGCCAGCAGCAGTGGGAGAAGGGTTGAGAACAGACGATTCTCGGTCGACTAAGATTTGTTTTAGTTGGGGACAGGCCTTGTTTACAGGGTTTGAGGAGTAGCAGGGGGAGATTATATCAGGTTGGGGGCAATTCCTTTTCAATTCAGTCAATAAACCAAAATTCCAATTCTAAATCCAATGTTCCTCAATGCTTCTCACCAACCCTGGATCCTATATTTCAATGGGGGAGAAATAGCCTAAATGACATCACAGAGGCTGCTTAGTGAATGCGCACACTACAAAGACAGTAGGATAGATTCCTACAGAGAGCAGTCAGCGGAGGAAAAAAAGTGTGGTGCTAGAGAACTTGTCTATTTATAATGCTCCTCTTCAATAGGAAGCCAACACACTCAGAACATCTAAAAGATGTTTGTATCCTTGTCGGTCCAAAGCTAAAGCGTCTGACAGAGGGAGAACACGCCATTTTGTTTCACATCCAATCAGCAGCGGGCAGCAGGGCTCTTATCGCCTGACTGTCTGATAACACACTCAGGCAGGCAGATTCCGACTGTCAGTGTTTTTTTTATTGTCACATACACCAGATAGGTGCAGTAAAATGTGTTTTACAGAGTCAACCATAGTAGTACTGCGACCCTGGAGCAAATTAGGGTTGCTTCCTCAAGGGCACGTCAACAGATTTTTCACCTTGTCAGCTCGGGTATTCAAACTAGCGACCTTCCAGTCACTGGTTCTAACTACTTGGCTACCTGCCGCCCTAGCTAACAGGTAGGCCTGGTGCACCTGTCACTGTTGACCCAACTGCTGCTCGCTCAGTGTGTTTACATGCACACACGCACATATGCATACACCTTGACTGCATAAAGCCCTTTCCAACATTCTCAATCTGATAGAATTCTGAAACTAGCTCCAACTGGAATTCCAAGTAGGAAACTCTGGCATCTTTCTATAGCTCCGACTTTCTGACCAGAAGATCACAGACATCATGATTTGATCAAGTTTTTTTCCTCCACAGAGTTCCCAGTTGTCTTAAAAGCACAATTACAGGCAGTAACTAGCCACTTCCCTATTTGTGTTGTGGTATGCAGGGCCTAATGCAGTGTTTCCCAAAAGGTACGAGTTTTGGGTTCTTGAGTTAGCCGAAAGCGGGCCTATACAGAGTAGAGGTCGACCGATTAATCGGAATGGACAATTAATTAGGGCCGATTTCAAGTTTTCATAACAATCGGAAATTTTGGACGCCGATTTTGACTTTTTTACACCTTTATTTAACTAGGCAAGTCAGTTATGAACACACTTTAATTTTCAATGACAGCCTAGGAACGGTGGGTTAACTGCCTTGTTCAGGGGCAGAAAGACAGATTTTTACCTTGTCAGCTCGGGGATTCAATCTTGCAACCTTACGGTTAACTAGTCCAACGCTCTAACCGAATGCAGTAAGAAGCCAAGGTAAGTTGCTAGCTAGTATTAAACTTAACTTGTAAAAAACAATCAATCATAATCACTAGTTATAACTACACAAGGTTGATGATATTACTAGTTTAACTAGCGTGTCCTGCGTTGCATATAATCGATGCAGTGCGCATTCGAAAAAGGACAGTCGTTGCTCCAACGTGTACCTAACCATAAACATCAATACCTTTCTTAAAACCAATACACAGAAGTATATATTTTTAAACGTGCATATTTAGCTAAAATAAATCCAAGTTAGCAGGCAATATTAACCAGGTGAAATTGTGTCACTTCTCTTGCGTTCATTGCACGCAGAGTCAGGTTATATGCAACAGTTTGGGTCGCCTAGCTCATTGCAAACTAATTTGCCAGAATTTTACGTAATTATGACATAACATTGAAGGTTGTGCAATGTAACAGGAATATTTAGACTTACGGATGCCACCCTTTAGATAAAATACGGAACGGTTCCATATTTCACTGAAAGAATAAACGTTTTGTTTGAGATGATAGTTTCCGGATTCGACCATATTAATGACCTAAGGCTCGTATTTCTGTGTGTTATGTTATAATTAAGTCTATGACTTGATAGAGCAGTCTGACAGAGATGGTAGGCACCAGCAGGCTCGTAAGCATTCATTCAAACAGCACTTTTGTGCGTTTTGCCAGCAGCTCTTCGCAATGCTTCAAGCATTGCGCTGTTTATGACTTCAAGCCTATCAACTCCCGAGATTAGGCTGGTGTAACTGATGTGAAAAGGCTAGCTAGTTAGCGGGGTGCGCGCTAATAGCGTTTCAAACGTCATTCGCTCTGAGACTTGGAGTAGTTGTTCCCCTTGCTCTGCATGGGTAACGCTGCTTCGAGGGTGGCTGTTGTCGATGTGTTCCTGGTTCGAGCCCAGGTAGCGGCGAGGAGAGGGATGGAAGCTATACTGTTACACTGGCAATACTAAAGTGCCTATAAGAACATCCAATAGTCAAAGGTATATGAAATAAAAAATCGTAGAGAGAGAAATAGTCCTATAATAACTACAAACCTAAAACTTCTTACCTGGGAATATTGAAGACTCATGTTAAAAAGAACCACCAGCTTTCATATGTTCTGAGCAAGGAACTTAAATGTTAGCTTTTTTACATGGCACATATTGCACTTTTACTTTCTTCTCCAACACTTTGTTTTTGCATTATTTAAACCAAATTGAACAGGTTTCATTATTTATTTGAGGCTAAATTGATTTTATTGATGTATTATATTAAGTTAAAATAAGTGTTCATTCAGGATGGTTGTAATTGTCATTATTACAAATCAATAAATGTAAAAAAATATTATTTAAAAGTGTTTTTTTATTTTTTTTTTTTTTTTTTTTTTTTTTTTTTTTTTTTTACTCGGACGATTAATCGGTATCGGCTTTTTTTGGTGCTCTAATAATCGGTATCGGCGTTGAAAAATCATAATCGGTCGATCTCTAATACAGAGTGATAGCTAAATACAGTTGAAGTCGGAAGTTTACATCCACCTTAGCCAAATACATTTAAACTCAGTTTTTCACAATTCCTGACATTTAATCGTAGTAAAAATTCCATGTCTTAGGTCAGTTAGGATCACCACTTTAATTTAAGAATGTGAAATGTCAGAATAATAGTAGCAGGAATTATTTCTTTCAGCTTTTATTTCTTTCATCCCATTCCCAGTGGGTCAGAAGTTTACATACACTCAATTAGTATTTGGTAGGATTGCCTTTAAATTGTTTAACTCGGGTCAAACGTTTTGGGTAGCCTTCCACAAGCTTCCCAAAATAAGTTGGGTACATTTTGGCCCATTCCTCCGACAGAGCTGGTGTAACTGAGTCAGGTTTGTAGGCCTCCTTGCTCGCACAAGCCTTTTCAGTTCTGCCCACAAATTCTCTATAGGATTGAGGTCCCAGCTTTGATGGCCACTCCAATACCTTGACTTTGTTGTCCTTAAGCCATTTTTCCACAACTTCGGAAGTATGCTTGGGGTCATTGTCCATTTGGAAGACCTATTTGCGACCAAGCTTTAACTTCCTGACTGATGTCTCGAGATGTTGCTTCAACATATCCACATAATTTTCCGTCCTCATGATGCCATTTATTTTGTGAAGTGCATCAGTCCCTCCTGCAGCAAAGCACCCCCACAACATGATGCTGCCACCCCCATGCTTCACAGTTGGGATGGTGTTCTTTGGCTTGCAAACCTCCCCCTTTTTCCTCCAAACATAACAATGGTCATTATGACCAAACAGTTCTATTTTTGTTTCATCAGACCAGAGGACATTTCTTCAAAAAGTAGGATCTTTGTCCCCATCTGCAGTTGCAAACTGTAGTCTGGCTTTTTTATGACGGCTTTGGGGCAGTGGATTCTGTCTTGTTGAGCGGCCTTTCAGGTTATGTCGATATAGGACTTGTTTTACTGTGGATATAGATACTTTTGTACCCGTTTCCTCCAGCATCTTCATAAGGTCCTTTGCTGTTGTTCTGGGATTGATTTGCACTTTTTGCACCAAAGTACGTTCATCTCTAGGAGACAGAACGCGTCTCCTTCTTGAGCGGTATGACGGCTGCGTGGTCCAATGATGTTTATACTTGCGTACTATTGTTTGTACAGATTAACGTGGCACCTTCAGGCTTTTGGAAATTGCTCCCAAGGATGAACCAGACTTGTGGAGGTCTACAATTTTTTTCTGAGGTCTTGGCTGATTTCTTTTGATTTTCCCATGATGTCAAGCAAAGAGGCACAGAGTTTGAAGGTACGCCTTGAAATACATCCACAGGTACACCTCCAATTGACTCAAACGATGTCAATTAGCCTATCAGAAGCTTCTAAAGCCATGACATAATTTTCAGAAATTTTCCTAGCTGTTTAAAGGCAGTCAACTTAGTGCATGTAAACTTCTGACCCACTGGAATTGTGATATAGTGAAATAATCTGTCTGTAAACAGTTGTTGGAAAAATTACATGTCATGCACAAAGTAGATGTCCTAACCGACTTGCCAAAACTATAGTTTGCTTGCCTCGAAGCGAGCATAGAAGTGATTTAGCTCATCTGGTACGTTCGACTTCAACTGTACATACATAGATTTGTTTATTTGGGCGGAATAGTTGTTACCACAGATCTGATGCATTCAAGTGGATTTTTTAAAACTTCTGTTCTACCAGATTAAGATCCAAACTAATCCACACATCAAAACAAAGGCTGGACTGCAAATGCAAAGTTTGTTAACAGAATGGGCACACAACATCACAAACCATCATTCTGTTACCAAACTTTGCATCTGCACTCTTCAAGTAAATGTTTTTGTAAAATGTTCAGTGGAAATTGTCAAAAGTAGTCCTTGTGCATAGTTGTATGGCTTGTTTAACTTCGCAATCATTGTTTTGTTTGACATACATTTTATAGTGAAAAATCTGAGTCAGCATCATTCTGTTACTGTGCAATTGCCCCTTTCCTGTGATAATTGAAAGTTATAAAAATGTATATACAACACTAATTTATTTGGAGCAAATTAGCCTACCGTCCCTGGTGAGTGTACTTGATATCATATCCTTGACATATTGTAGCCTACATGAAGGTAAAATCATGTGAGGGGAAGTCTTACCTTTAGTAGGATAAAAAACTCGAAGATTCTTCTGAAAGACGGTGGAAACAATCTGGCATAGGTAACTGCCATCTTGAAGAATAGTGCATGGAAAAGTCTGTCTCGAACACTGATGAGTGGGTTTTGGTTGATATTAGGGTTTCGTATCCTGTTCGCCCCGCCATTGTTATTTTGCGGGACGTTGTTGTTCGCGTTGCCCTGGTTTTCTGACATTTTATCTCTGGCAAGACGATTGATAGTGGCTTGTTAGCTATCTCAATCCAGGTCAAACGTGGCACCAAAAACTCCCCAACTGTAGAATGGTGCAAAACTGCATTAACCCAATGCAATAAAGCAGCTGTCAGTTTACACAGAACAGTCCATTTCTAGAGGTGACCAATTTGATGTCTTAATGGGCTGTGCTGCACTACGACCATGTCGTAGAAATAGATTATCCGGCTACAAACTCGTTCCACTAAAGTTAGCTAATGAGTTTCAATACAATTTAGCTAGCAAACCAAACGGTTTGTATTTATCTAGTTAACAATGGCACTTGAAGGAATGTCAAAATCTTCTTTGCAATAAGCAATGTTCTATTAAGTTGTAGGCCTTATAACTAAGCGTCAGTCAGTCAACATTCACACCCAGGCTGGCAATCTAGTTACCTGCAACATAGCTATCATGCTAGCTACCACGCAACCTTCCGAAGAAACATTGACGATTATGGCGATGTTCTCGAGGTATATTCTTAGTATATTATGTTAAATTCGATGTTATGCAGTTGTCTCATTGCCAATCACCAGAAATGTCCCAATAAAGTTATTAATACCCTACTCACGCTACAATACGCTACTAGCTAGTGTCGCTGACGACGTTCAAGCTCTACCATGAGAACTGCCTTATTACTTTTTAGTCGAGACTGTCGATCATATATCTCAGATGGAAATGATAACTATGATTCCAGTTTGTGCTTGATTCATGAAAAAAAATCATCCCTTGCTCGTTAGTTGCTGCAATACTCTCAACGATTCCTTAACATAGCCTGGGAAGCAACAATAAGGCAAGACAACGTTTAAGAAAGAAAGCCTGACAAGAAGAGTCGATTCCCGCGAGCGCCCTCTGTAGATGGAACGGCCATACATACACATTTTTATAAAGAGATCATAGAAAAAGTAATATCCATATAGTAAACATAATATGCTAGATGAAACGTGTTATTCATTTTCGATGAAATTGTGCTCTACCAAATACATTTCTAACGTTTTTACAAAATCATAAGGCTGCAGGCAACTGAAAATACGTCTAAATTCGCTTGTCAGGGGTCCTACCGCACCATCTTTGTTTGTAACATTTTGTAGGATGAATGGTAAAGAGTACATTTATTTAACGTTAGAGATTTAAAATCTCACCTACTACCTCTATAAATAAGACATTTAGCTAGATTATTAGAAGTTCGTCTGATGTAGTTGCTTCATGATTTGGTTATAATGTACTACATTATCATATTGCTAGTTAGCTAACGTTAGCTCTATAAACCAGCTAATGGAAGTAGCAGCTAATGCGTTTTAGCTAGCTGTATACATATAACTACGTTTACTAACATAGTAGCTAACCTAACTAACATAGGTGACAGTGTTAGCTCGAAGAAGACTGATGCAAGTAACGTAAATTTGACATCGAATTCTGTGTGTCTTGTTTGTGATATAGCTGCAAAGTGCAATCAAGTACATGAAGGTGACTGATTGAACATTTCTCTGATTGGACAAGGACACTTGCACAACCAGTGGAAAAGCATATGGTTGAATGATGGAGGTTGCCTATGTTTGTGAGTGGGAGAAGAGACCCAAAAGCAACCACTATCCTTCCATCCCACTGGTGTGTGCCTGGTCCTGCAGGAACCTTGTTGCCTTTACCACAGACCTAAAAAATGAGGAAGACGAGAAAGGTACACAAATGTGCTTGGTACTGATCTTGTGACCATTTTGTTGTGTGTAGCAAGAGCACAGTAGAAATGTGAAATGGAACAAATCACATTGCCAGTATCAGGTTTGATCCCATATATCCGAATATAATTTTGCATATGTAACTCAATGCCTCGTAACTTGATTAGCAGAACATGCACTGCAGTGATCACAGTGATTTGCTTTATTTCAGAAGTCAGTCATATGGTCCACATCATTGACACAGAGCACCCATGGGATGTGTACTCCATTAACTCTGGACATGGCGAGGTCATATCCTGTCTGGAGTGGGACCAATCAGGTGGGTCAACATAGTAACAACACCAAAACCACCCTTAAAGGTGCAACTGCCCTATCAGTCCAAGTAGACTGATGTGGAACTCAATATAATGCCAAGAAGTGTCCCTAGTGTATTGAGTTCAAATGTGTGTGTGAACGCATGACTACGTTCATTCATAGGTTCCAGGTTGTTGTCTGCTGATGGAGATGGGCAGATCAAGTGCTGGGCGATGGCAGATCACCTGGTGAACAGCTGGGAGAGTTCACTAGGGAGTGCAGAGGACGGAGACCCCATCATAGCTCTGTCCTGGCTGCACAATGGAGTTAAGCTGGCTCTGCATGTGGAGATGGTAATGGACCACCAGCTTGTTCTCATGTTCACACAGTCTACCAGCTCTTCTTAACTGTCTGTGTGGACCTATTGATTTATTACCATGTCAGTATTTTATAGACCAGTTTAAAGCTCTTTTTTATTTGACATTTTAGTCATCCAGAGCGACTTACAGGAGCAACTAGGGTTAAGTGCCTTGCTCAAGGGCACATCAGCAGAATTTTCATCTAGTCGGCTCAGGGATTCCAACCAGCAACCTTTCGGTTACTGGCCCAACGCTCTTAATCTCTAGTCTAAGCTACCTCTTGAGATAAGACAATACTGTATATGCCATTATTTGGCAACGGATGCTGTACACTGGCTGTGGAGCACTGCACATAACAGCATATAACAATATATACTAGGACATATAACTGTAATTTACCACTTAGTTTGTTGAAATGTGCCACACCCCACTCTCTCTCTACCTCTCCTCCAATCTTCCTCCCCCAGTCGGGCTCCACCAATTTCGGTGAGAAATTCTCGCGGGTCAAGTTCTCACCGTCACTCACGCTGTTTGGGGGAAAGCCCATGGAGGGCTGGCTGGCAGTGACGGTGAGCGGCCTGGTCACCGTGTCCCTGCTGAAGCCCAACGGTCAGCTGCTCACAGCCAGCGAGAGCCTGTGTCGCCTGAGGGGCCGCGTAGCCCTGGCCGACATCGCCTTCACCGGCGGAGGTAACATTGTGGTGGCGGCCACGGATGGCAGCAGCTCATCACCTGTGCAGTTCTACAAGGTAGGTATTAGCTAGCGATGATATTACACAATTATTTTTTGTTATTCTTATCATTACTGTCGCCTTGTCTCAGAAAAGTCTGGCAAATAATACTGTTCAAATGCTAATGCTTTTTATTTTCTTGTAAAGAGGGTTTACCATCCGATAATGTGAAGTTTTACTCCAACATAAGTTATTAAGTAGTGCTAGTATTGCAATAATATTATCACTGACTTGCCGTGCATTTAAATTTCCATTGTCGTCCCAACTCTACATCAAGGTATGTGTGAGCGTGGTCAACGAGAAGTGTCGCATCGACACTGAGCTGCTGCCCTCGCTCTTCATGCGCTGCACCACGGACCCGGTCAGGAGGGACAAGTACCCGGCTGTCACACACCTCAAGTTCCTCACCAGGGAGAACTCTGAGCAGGTGAGAGAGACACTGTGAACACGTTGCTTTCCAAGTGTCCTTTATTTTGAATTCTTTCCAGCTTTATCACTTACCAGTATGCCAAATGTGCATTCAAACAGTGTAGTGTTGTGTGTGTGTGGACTAAACCGCGATATGAATACTCTTTTAGGTGCTGCTGTGTGCCTCCAGTCAGATGGGCAGCATCGTAGAGTGCTGGTCATTGCGGAAGGAAGGCCTCCCTGTCAATAACATATTCCAACATCGTTCACCAGTAGGTAAGGCAGAGAACGATAAACCAAGGAAGAGCACACTCAACCCAAATATAAGTATTACTGTAGGTCACTTATAGGGGGCATCTCAATATTTTGAAGTTGTTTCCAATTGTTGTCCACTTTAAAGAACTGAACAGGTTACAGTAAATTCCCTTTTAGGCATCCTCCATTTTGTTTTCAGATCAATGCAGTTAAAGGAAAGGAGACAGTATATTATTCTACAATTGAGATGCCCCCATAAAGACACAACCCTTACTCACCCTTTCCCCTCCATCCCCACAGTGGGCGAGAAACAGCCGACGATCCTGAAATGGCGCATCCTCTCGGCCACCAATGATCTGGACCGCGTGTCGGCCGTGGCTCTGCCAAAGCTGCCAATCTCCATCTCCAACACTGACCTAAAGGTGGCGTCGGACACCAAGTTCTGCCCAGGCCTCGGTATGTGCTGATGCCAAATAACCCGTCATTCCCCCTCCGGATCTACTATTGAGCACTCCAGGTGGCAGCATACACCTTTACAGAATGGTGGTTTGCAGCTCTATTAAACCTACCAAAGAAAAAGTGGTTCTATGCTCAAGAAACATGTTAGGGAAGTGGTACCTACATGGATGTGTCCCACACAACATAGTGGTAACATGACACATTGATGCATAATGGCAGAGAAAGTGATGAGTGGAATGTTATACACTTACTGTGTTGCCCCTGTCTGTGCTGTTGGGGTCATTCTCAATGCCTCCCTCTGGAGATCAATAAAGTGAATTCAATTGTATGTGATTCTGTGTGGTGGTCCCTCCCAGGCCTGGCCCTAGCCTTCCACGACGGCAGCATCCAGATCCTCCACCGGCTGTCCCTTCACACCATGGGCGTGTTCTATGGATCCTCCTCGGGCTCCTCCCAGCGGCCCGGTGATGAGCCGGCCATAAAGCGCCAGCGCCCCGGCGGCCCAACCGTCCACTTCAAGGCCCTGCAGTTCTCCTGGACCTCACTGGCCCTGGCCGGAGTGGACAACCACGGCAAGGTGAGAGTACAGCAATGCGTTGAGATCCGTTGACTGTGACCTTACATGTCTCACAGTACGATATCAGCACCTCATCCCCCTTTTATAAAGATGAGGAGAAGGCTACTCTGGATTTTAGGTTGTAAAGCTTAGATGGTTTAAGTTTTTGAAAAGGGAAAAAATGTATCATTTCTTACCGTCAATGTCCCTTGAATACACACCCCAGCCATTGGTGTTAAATCTTACAGGAGTTTATGGTCTGCAGGCAATAATGTATGAAACAAATACAATAAATGTATCCTCTCTTACAACAACAAGCTATCCATGTCCTTATTCATGACTTTTGTGTCCGTCCCCGACCATACCTCAGATATGAACAATATTTGTATCCATATTTTTCACATCTCTCTTTTGGCTCTTCTTCCCTCCTCAGCTGCACATGATTCGCGTATCTCCATCCATGGGCCAGATGCTGGACATGAACACACTTCTGCGCCACCTGCTGTTCCTGCTGGAGTACTGCATGGTGACAGGCTACGACTGGTGGGACGTGCTGCTCCACGTGCAGCCTGGCATGGTCCATAACCTGGTGGAGAAGCTGCATGAGGAGTACATGAGACAGAACCAAGCCCTGCAGCAGGTAGGTGGACTGTGATGAGCCAGAACCAAGCTCTGCAGCAGGTAGGTGGACCATGATGAGCAAGAACCAAGCTCTGCAGCAGGTAGGTGGACCATGATGAGCCAGAACCAAGCTCTGCAGCAGGTAGGTGGACTGTGATGAGCCAGAACCAAGCTCTGCAGCAGGTAGGTGGACCATGATGAGCCAGAACCAAGCTCTGCAGCAGGTAGGGGGACCATGATGAGCCAGAACCAAGCTCTGCAGCAGGTAGGTGGACCATGATGAGCCAGAACCAAGCTCTGCAGCAGGTAGGGGGACCATGATGAGCCAGAACCAAGCTCTGCAGCAGGTAGGTGGACCATGATGAGCCAGAACCAAGCTCTGCAGCAGGTAGGGGGACCATGATGAGCCAGAACCAAGCTCTGCAGCAGGTAGGTGGGCCATTATGAGCAAGAACCAAGCTTTCAGTCAGACAGACTGAAATCTGTTGAAAACAAATTTGTGACAATAGATGGAAGTGTTTTTGTTAGTTTGTTTTTCTAATATCCAGTATCTGTGTGTGGAAGGTGCTCTCGACACGTAACGTGGCGGTTAAGGCCTCCCTCTGTAAGCTGTCATCGGCCACAGCTGCGCGAGCCTGCGACTTCCATGCCAAGCTCCTCCTCATCGCCATAAGCTCCACCCTCAAGTCCTTGCTGAGACCCCACGTCCTCAACACTCCAGACAAGAGCCCTGGGGACAGGCTGGCAGAGATATGTTCCAAAAACACTGACACTGGTAGGAGGACTAGCATCACTACCATTTATACCTGTATAATCAATGAATAGACGGATCCCACTTCTGACACCAATTTCACTTAACGTGAGGCTGGAAAAATGTATTCTTGTCCGTTTTAACTGAATGGGACTTTTGTTATTGTTGAACAGACTGTAGGCTAAGGCTGCGTTGTTTGCCGTCCTATTAGCTTGCTAGTATCTACAGTGTGTGTTGTTTTTATTTTAAGACTTCAGTGATTCTGGTGAAGATTGACCTTTCACCCCCTCCGTAGATATCGATAAGGTGATGATCAACCTGAAGACGGAGGAATTTGTGCTGGACGGCCCCCCACTCCAGTCTCTGCAGCAGCTCATCCAATGGGTGGGAGACTTTGTGCTGTACCTGATGGCCAACCTACCCAATCAGGTGTTTTTTTATTTTTATAAATCGAGCTACCAATGTAGGCCTTTCACAGAGCTACCAATGTAGGCCTTTCACAACGTGCTGAAAAAGGGTGCGTTGTTACTCCAGAAATACTTTAATAAGATATGATATTGAAACAATGTAGTGTTCAATCAAATGTAGAGCTGGTGCTAGTAAAGTGTTCTTCTGTCTGTAGAGCCGGTGCTAGAATAGAGTGTTACTCTGTCTATGTCTGTCCTTCTGTCTGTAGAGCTGGTGCTAGAATAGAGTGTTACTCTGTCTATGTCTGTCCTTCTGTCTGTAGAGCTGGTGCTAGAATAGAGTGTTACTCTGTCTATGTCTGTCTTTCTGTTTGTAGAGCTGGTGCTAGAATAGAGTGTTACTCTGTCTATGTCTGTAGAGCTGGTGCTAGAATAGAGTGTTACTCTGTCTGTCTCTGTCCTTCTTTTGTATGTAGAGCTGGTGCTAGTATAGTGTGTTACTCTGTCTATGTCTGTCTCTGTCCTTCTGTATATAGAGTGTTACTCTGTCTCTGTCTGTCTTTCTGTGCTGTCTACCTCTTGTTTTAACCCTTGTCCTGTCTCAGGGCTCCGTCGTGCGTCCCGGCTTTGGGTTCCTGCGCGACGGTTGGTCCCTGGGTATGCTGCGGGAGATGATGGTGATGATCCGCATCTGGGGCCTTCTGAAGCCTGGCTGCTTGCCCATCTACACGGCCACCTCGGACAACCAGGACAGCATGTCGCTGCTCTTCCGCCTGCTCACCAAGCTCTGGCTCTGCTGTAAGGATGAGGAGAACATGTGTATCTGTGGACTATATATTATGTGGATGTAGCTATGTGGGGTTAAATGTGCCAGAGATACCTTAAGTTATAACAGTGTCATCGGTCTGTGTCTGTCTGTATATCAGTCTACTCTGTCCATTCTTCTGTCAATGTGTCTATGCATCTGTTTAGACCTTACATCAATCTGTCTCTGTGTCTGTATGTGTACCTGGCCTTCACCCATGTATCCCCCTCCCAGCTCGGGACGAGGGCCACCCCCAGGAGCCAGATGAACCGCTGATAGATGAGTGCTGCCTGCTGCCCAGCCAGCTGCTGGTGCCCAGCATGGACTGGCTGCCCGTCAACGACGGCATCATCTGCAAGCTGCAGGGCAAGCACCCGCTGCGGCTTCAGTTTGGCAAGCCCTACAGCCTGCCGGGTCTCAACTCCACAGCCCAGGTGGAGGTCTTCTCCAGGTAAGAGTGAGGGCTAGATGGTATTCAGGGGAAAGGGTGTCTCTGCCACCTGGTAGGCTCTTTAGGGTTGGAAGTAGGTGTAGTGCTCTTGGCATTTGGCCCACTCTTGGCATTTGGCACACATGGCACTCAGTTGTCCTTTTGACATCTGTTTGTAGTAAATGTGCCTCGCCTTAATATTGCTAATATTTCAGTCAAAGCTCAGGTGAAGCCTTCCTGACAGATGCCATTGTTCAATATATTCATTGTGCGTGTATCTAGGAGCCCGGGGGTCCAGAGGATGGATCATCTACGTTGTCTCTACATGGGAGTCTGCCCCACAGAGGACAGCAAAGCCTGTACCAGGTCAGACACCAGACCACTTCCTCTATGACCCATTCCCCAACACTTCCTGCTTTTCCTTCATTTTAATATTCTACCGCTTTACGTTTTCATTATTTTTAAGAACCTTTTTTTTTGTCCAAGTAACAATTTGAAGTTTTTCTTTTCCTGGTCTTGCTTTTTCAGTCTGACCATGTCTGTGTTGACATTCACTCTCTCTCTGCCTACCTTTCTTTTGGTGTCTTTCCACCTTTTTATTTCGCTCTCTTTTTCTCTCCCTCCCCCATCTCAGGTGTGGCTGTGTGACTATGCTCCGCTCGCCTAACAAGACCAACGCCATGAAGCAGTGGGAGCAGCGCTGGATCAAGAACTGCCTTTGCGGAGGCCTCTGGAGAAGGATCCCCTCCACACTGTCCTGAGATCTGTCCAGAGACCACTATCACCGCAAACCCTGACCTCAGGTCAGCCTTTGGACACTAGCCTGCATGACACTGCTGCCTCTTAGCAGATCTCTTTGGGGGACAGATGAAGTACTGGATATCCATACGGTTGTATTTCAAAGATCGCTGTTTGGAGAGGCGGTGATCATGCTGTCATTGGGGTTAAATGTGCCAGAGATACCTGTAAATAAGAACCACGTGCTTTTTATGTCTCTCTTTATATTCAAACCTGTGTCAAGAAAATAAACCTTATTTGGTAACCTTATGGTTGAGAGGTGTGGCTTTTCTCTTCAAATCCTATTTGAGATCTGGATGCGTTTGCTCATATTTTTATGTAAATATTGCATTCATGTCAATGGGAGATGATAATTAGGATTGGCCCTTGGTGGATGATTGTGTGTTTCGATGTAGTTAGAATGTGGCGACTCTAGAAGTCTATTGTGCATAGAGCCTAACCTGGCTTTAGTCTTGTCATGTGCACTAGGGATTAGACGAAGGAACTAGTAATAATAAGGATTAATTTAAATTGGGTTTTGTATCAAAATGCTGGATTTACGTCACACTCCGCGAAGAGATTCCATTTAATAAAAAAACACTAGATGTTCCAAACGCAAATTATTTTTGTCATCAAAAAGGAGGACCAAGGCACTCTTCAAAATAATTAATTAAAATGCCTTTATTGGTATGGCACGTTCAATGGAAACAAAGTTTTAAAACTCTGACGCGTTTTGGCTGCATGGCCTTCGTCAGGGAGTACAAATATATGATAATACAATGTCCTCCTTTGAACAGCTTTTTCCAATCAAACCTGATTTGAAGAGGGAGTGGTTACATAATTCATTGGACAACACCTAGTAAGCAATACTATTCACGTTAAAAAGTTAAATATGGGTGATGTTTTATGAAAAATGCATCAAGGCTAGAACCATCTGAACCCATAGAAAGGTAGTTGTGACCTTGGATATGACTGGGCAAAGTGTTAAGATTAGGAGAGCCATCTATTTTATAATACACTAGAACACAGCAATAATGTCTGATTGTGTAAGGGTCTTGTCTAAAGGACTGTCCTTTGCCCCCACATACTCAACTAATTAATTCATTACAAAGATTGACCTATTTTGTTTCTACAGCAATCTACATCTGAAGGCCTGGTAGAAGCAAAACATCTCTCCAACTACAGACACCAGTGTTTCAGGTCAGGCAGTTTGTGTCCTCAAAAACAACTTCCACCTTTTGTCGCATTGTCCAGAATGCCACACTAAATACATTTACAAAGAAGGTGAATTGTGATGTGGAGAATCTGTTTAAGGGTCAAATGGACTCCAACCAAACACGGCGTAACCTTTCTAAGACAGAGAGGCATACATTTGAATCATTGTCCAAAAATGGACGGATTGTGGTTTAAGGAGACCAAGGTGGCGCTACAGTAGTGTGGAGTAAAGACAAATATGTGACAGAAGCCTACCGTCAATTAGACAATTGATGAACTCTACCAATCTCTTACCCTCAACCCTACAGAGGACCTAAAAACTGAATTAAAAGGGATCCTCACAGAAGCTAAGGAGAATAACTACATTTCAGACAATGAGTTCAAATTTATTTTCAATGGCAGTCTGCTTACGGCTTCTTTTTATCTTCTTCCAGAAGTCCACAAGAATCCTGAAAACCCCCAGGTAGACCAGTCACTAGTGGTAAGGAAAGTCTGACAGAACCCATCTCCAAGTACATTGATTACTTTATTAGGCTGGGAGTGACAGCAGAAAAGGCTTTTCTTCAAGATACCACAGATGTGTTGAACGAAATTAAGGAATTTAACAAAATAATTCCTTTTTCATCACCATGGATGTGGAGTCTATACACCACCATTGAACATGAACAAGGATTGGCAGCTATGCACCATTTCTTGAGTACCCGGCCTGAGACTGAGATACCTCCCACATAATTCATTGTATCATTGACTGAATTGTCTCACTGACCGTATTTTTAAACAAGTCAAAGGATGTGTCATGGGAGCTTGCTACAGCCCTTCCTACGCTGGTTTGTACTTAGGTAAATAGGAAAGTTACTTTATTTTGGATCCTTCTAAAAACCAGTTCTTTAACTGGATTATAGGGTGGGGACGCTATATTGATGATGTTTGCCTGTTCTGGTCTGGCTCAGAAGATGAACTTAATTCCTTCCACTAACACCTTATCAGCATTAACCCTAACATCAAACGAACTATGGAGTACAATTAGGATAACATTCATTTTTTGGACCTTGACATCAGTAAAAATGACAGGTTGTTTGCACACAATCTTTCGGAAGCCTACAGATGGGAATACCATTCTGAGGGCAGACAGCTTCCACCCCAAAAGGCTAAAAGAGAACATTCCATATGGCCAATTCCAAAGAGTCTGCAGAATTTGATCAGGAAACAGATTACAGTGTAAAAATCTACTGAATTTGAGAATTTCTTCTTGAATCGAGGCTATAGTGCTCAGGTCCTGAAAGATGCAGGCATAAGGGCCGGATGACTTGACAGAGAGAACTTTTTGAAAGGGGAATGCATGATGCACCAAAGAGAGTGTACTTTGTTACAAAATACAGCACTGAAGCAGAGAACATTAAAATAAACATTAAAAAGAATTGGGCAATCATCCAAAGTGATACTCTACTACACAAAGTCTTCCCAGAGCCACCAGTCATAAGCTTTAAGAGATGTCCTACCCTAAATGATAGATTAGTCCACAGCTATCTTCCTGGTAACTCTCAAGAAACTTGTCTAGATCACAAACCCAGGGGCTTTTTTAATTGCAACCAGTGTAACCATAGCAGAAATATTGCACAGAAAAAGTCAAGCGTTTATTAACTGCAAAACCACTCACGTCATCTACAGATTGGAATGTTCACAGTGCAAGGTACATTGGACGGACAAAGAGACGCCTTCAAGACCGCTTAGCGGAACACAAGTATGCCATACGGGTAGGCAATGAAGACTACCCCATGGCAAGGCACTACATGTCCTTACACCATGGCAACCCTGCCTCCCTGCAAGCTATGGGTATTGATCATGTTTCGGCCTCAATTAGAAAAGGGGACCGTCTTAGACAGCTAAACTAAAGAGAAAGTTTTGGGATTTACAAACTACAGGCCACCAAGTACCCTGGTTTAAATGAAGATATGGATTTCTCACCTTTCCTGTAGGGTGGTGAGAGGTCCCTTTGCTGTCATCTAATGGACATTTTGCTCTATTGCCCTCAGCTATGTTTAGACTGTTGCGGTCCATATTTGCTGTGTTCTAGTGTACTATAAAATAGACGGCTCTCCTATTCTTAACACTTTGCCCAGTCATATCCAAGGTTACAACTACCTTTCTAGGGGTTCTGATGCTTCTAGCCTTGAGATGCATGTTTTATAACATATCTACAGTAATTCATTTCTTATTGTGTATAGTATTGCTTAATAGGTGTTGTCCAATGAATTATGTAACCACACCTTCTTCAAATCAGGGTTGATTGGAAAAAGCTGTTCAAAAGAGGACATTGTATTATCATTTCTTTGTGCTCCCTGACGAAAGCCATGCAGCCAAAACACGTCAGAGTTTTAAAACTTTGTTTCCACTGAACGTGCCGTATAAATAAAGGCATTTTAATTAACTATATGAGAAGTGCCTTGGTCCTCCTTTCTTTTTGATGACCAATTTACCAAAGAGCACCTTCTGTCTACCAAAATCTACTATTGTGTATGTGAGCACTTTATTTGAAATCATATCTCAGTTCCTGAAATAGCTGGAGTGAAACTGACTGTCTAGTCTGGACGACCTTGAACGAAAGTCTACTCAAATCAAATCAAAGTTTATTTGTCACGTACGCTGAATACAACAGGTGTAGACCTTACAGTGAAATGCTTACTTACAGGCTCTAACCAGTAGTGCAAAAAAGGTATTAGGTGAACAATAGGTAGGTAAAGAAATAAAACAACAGTAAAAAGACAGGCTATATACAGTAGCGAGGCTATAAAAGTAGCGAGGCTACATACAGACACCGGTTAGTCAGGCTGATTGAGGTAGTATGTACATGTAGATATGCTTAAAGTGACTGCATATATGATGAGCAGAGAGTGGCAGTAGCGTAAAAAGAGGGGTTGGGGGGTGGGACACAATGCAGATAGCACGGTTAGCCAATGTGCGGGAGCACTGGTTGGTCGGCCCAATTGAGGTAGTATGTACATGAATGTATAGTTAAAGTGACTATGCATATATGATAAACAGAGAGTAGCAGCAGCGTAAAAAGAGGGGTTGGGGGGGGGGACACAATGCAAATAGTCCGGGTAGCCATTTGATTACCTGTTCAGGAGTCTTATGGCTTGGGGGTAAAAACTGTTGAGAGGCCTTTCTCTCCTAGACTTGGCACTCCGGTACCGCTTGCCATGCGGTAGTAGAGAGAACAGTCTATGACTGGGGTGGCTGGGGTCTTTGACAATTTTTTGGGCCTTCCTCTGACACCGCCTGGTGTAGAAGTCCTGGATGGCAGGCAGCTTAGCCCCAGTGATGTACTGGGCCGTACCCACTACCCTCTGCAGTGCCTTGCGGTCAGAGGCCGAGCAGTTGCCGTACCAGGCAGTGATGCAACCAGTCAGGATGCTCTCGATGTTGCAGCTGTAGAACCTTTTGAGGATCTCAGGACCCACACCAAATCTTTTTAGTTACCTAAGGGGGAATAGGCTTTGTTGTGCCCTCTTCACGACTGTCTTGGTGTGTTTGGACCAATCTAGTTTGTTGTTGATGTGGACACCAAGGAACTTGAACCTCTCAACCTGCTCCACTACAGCCCCGTCGATGAGAATGGGGGCGTGCTTGGTCCTCCTTTTCCTGTAGTCCACAATAATCTCCTTAGTCGTGGTTACGTTGAGGGACAGGTTGTTATTCTGGCACCACCCAGCCAGGTCTCTGACTTCCTCCCTATAGGCTGTCTCGTTGTCGGTGATCAGGCCTACCACTGTTGTGTCGTCTGCAAACTTAATGATGGTGTTGGAGTCGTGCCTGACCATGCAGTCGTGGGTGAACAGGGAGTACAGGAGAGGACTGAGCACGCACCCCTTGGGAGCTTCAGTGTTGAGGATCAGCGTGGCAGATGTGTTGCTACCTACCCTCACCACCTGGGGGTGGCCCGTCAGGAAGTCCAGGATCCAGTTGCAGAGTGAGGTGTTTAGTCCCAGGATCCTTAGCTTAGTGATGAGCTTTGAGGGTACTATGGTGTTGAACGCTGAGCTGTAGTCAATAAATAGCATTCTCACATAAGTGTTCCTTTTGTCCAGGTGGGAAAGGGCAGTGTGGAGTGCAATAGAGGTTGCATCATCTGTGGATCTGTTTGGGCGGTATGCAAATTGGAGTGGGTCTAGGGTTTCTGGGATAATGGTGTTGATGTGAGCCATTACAACCTTTCAAAGCACTTCATGGCTACAGACGTGAGTGCTACGGGTCTGTAGTCATTTAGGCAGGTTGCCTTTGTGTTCTTGGGCACAGGGACTATGGTGGTCTGCTTGAAACATGTTGGTATTACAGACTTAATCAGGGACATGTTGAAAATGTCAGTGAAGACACCTGCCAGTTGGTCAGCACATGCCCGGAGTACACGTCCTGGTAATCCGTCTGGCCCCGCAGCCTTGTGTATGTTGACCTGTTTAAAGGTCTTACTCACGTCGGCTACGGAGAGCGTGATCATGCAGTTGCCTGGAACAGCTGATGCTCTCATGCACGCCTCAGCGTTGCTTGCCTCGAAGCGAGCATAGAAGTGATTTAGCTCGTCTGGTAGGCTCGTGTCACTGGGCAGCTCTCGGCTGTGCTTCCCTTTGTAGTCTGTAATAGTTTGCAAGCCCTGCCACATAAGACGAGCGTCGGAGCCGGTGTAGTATGATTCAATCTTAGCCCTGTATTGACGCTTTGCCTGTTTGATGGTTCGTCGCAGGGCATAGCAGGATTTCTTGTAAGCTTCCGGGTTAGAGTCCCGCACCTTGAAAGCGGCAGCTCTACCCTTTAGCTCAGTGCGAATGTTGCCTGTAATCCATGGCTTCTGGTTGGGGTATGTACATACAGTCACTGTGGGGGGGACGTCCTCAATGCACTTATTGATAAAGCCAGTGACTGATGTGGTGTACTCCTCAATACCATCGGAAGAATCCCGAAACATGTTCCAGTCTGTGATAGCAAAACAGTCCTGTAGTTTAGCATCTGCTTCATCTGACCACTTTTTTATAGCCCGAGTCACTGGTGCTTCCTGCTTTAATTTTTGCTTGTAAGCAGGAATCAGGAGGATAGAGTTGTGGTCGGATTTACCAAATGGAGGTCGAGGGAGGGCTTTGTACGCGTCTCTGTGTGTGGAGTACAGGTGATCTAGAATTGTTTTCCCTCTGGTTGCACATTTAACATGTTGATGGAAATTTGGTAGAACTGATTTAAGTTTCCCTGCATTAAAGTCTCCGGCCACTAGGAGCGCCGCCTCTGGGTGAGTGGTTTACTGTTTGCTTATTTCCTTAAACAGCTGACTGAGTGCGGTCTTAGTGCCAGCATCTGTTTGTGGTGGTAAATAAACAGCCACGAAAAGTATAGCTGAAAACTCTCTAGGCAAGTAGTGTGGCCTGCAATTTATCACAATATACTCTACTTCAGGCGAGCAAAATCTAGAGACTTCCTTAGATTTCGTGCACCAGATGTTGTTTACAAATATGCACAGACCGCCCCCCCTCGTCTTACTGGAGGCCTGGTTCGTGGCGCCGGCACCGGAGGACTGGTGCGAGGGGCTGCCACAGGAGAGCTAGTACGTGGGGCTGCCACAGGAGGTGCAGGACTAGGGAGGCGCACAGGAGGCCTGGTGCGTGGGACTGGCACTGTCATTACCAGACGGTTAGCACGCACCTCAGGACGAGTATGGAGAGCTGACTCAGGTAACATCATCCCGGACACGCTCTGTCGGGCGGATGTCGTGCCTCATGCACCAACACAGCAACTCCTTCATTTCACTCTCCTCCAATTTCCCCATTAATTCCTTCACAGTCTCTGCTTCACTCCCCTTGCTCACCTCCAATTCCACCCCGACTGGCTCTGGTTCCATCTTCGGCTCCTCACGGTAAGCACGGGAAGTTGGCGCAGGTCTCCTACCTGAACTCGCCACACTCCCCGTGTTCCCCCCCAATAAATATTTGGGGCTGCCTCAGGCTTCCAGCCGCGCTGCCGAGCTAGCTCCTCATAATGCCGCCTCTCGGCTTTCGCTGCCTCCAGCTCTGCCTTGGGGCGGCGATATTCACCCGGCTGTTCCCATGGTCCCTTGCCGTCTAATATTTCCTCCCAAGTCCATCGCTCCACAAAGTGCTGTTCCTTCCTTTCACGCTGCTTGGTCCGGTTGTGGTGGGTTATTCTTTCACGTTCGTCGTTTGGATGAAGAGAGAAGGACCAAGGCGCAGCGTGATACGAATACATTCTTCTATTTATTTAACGAAACGAAGAACACTTAAACAAACTATGCAAAACAACAAACGAACGTGAAGCTATATATTAAACAAGTGCTTACACAGGCAACTTACATATAGACAATAACCCACGAAATCCCTAAAGAATATGGCTGCCTAAATATGGTTCCCAATCAGAGACAATGATAAACAGCTGCCTCTAATTGAGAACCAATCTAGGAAACCATAGACATACAAACACCTAGACTAGAAAACACTCCATAAACATACAAAACCCCTAGACAAGACAAAACACATAAATCCCCCATGTCACACCCTGACCTAACCAAAATAATAAAGAAAAACAAAGATAACTAAGGCCAGGGCGTGACAGATGCTGCCACCCTCGTGCTTCATGTTTGGGATGTTGTTCTTCGGCTTGCAAGCCTCCCCCTTTTTCCTCCAAACATAACGATGGTAATTATGGCCAAATAAGTTCTATTTTTTTTCATCAGACCAGAGGACATTTCTCCAAAAAAGTACGATCTTTGTCCCCATGTGCAGTTGCAAACCGTAGTCTGGCTTTTTTATGGTGGTTTTGGAGCAGTGGCTTCTTCCTTGCTGAGCGGCCTTTCAGGTTATGTCGATATAGGACTCAGTTTACTGTGGATATAGATTATTTTGTACCTGTTTCCTCCAGCATCTTCACAAGGTCCTTTGCTGTTGTACTGGGATTGCAATTTTCGCACCAAAGTACATTCATCTCTAGGAGACAGAACGCGTCTCCTTCCTGAGCGGTATGACGGCTGCGTGGTCCCATGGTGGTTATACTTGCTTACTATTGTTTGTACAGATGAACGTGGTACCTTCAGGCGTTTGGAAATTGCTCCCAAGGATGAATCAGACTTGTGGAGGTCTACAATTTTTTTTCTGAGGTCTTGGCTGATTTCTTTTGATTTTCCCATGATGTCAAACAGAGGCACAGAGTTTGAAGGTAGGCCTTGAAATACATGCACAGGTACACCTCCAATTGACTCAAATTATGTCAATTAGCCTATCAGAAGCTTCTAAAGCCATGACATCATTTTCTGGAATTTTCCAAGCTGTTTAAAGGCACAGTCAAATTAGTGTATGTAATCTTCTGACCCTGTGGAATTGTGATACAGTGAATTATAAGTGAATGAATCTGTCTGTAAACAATTGTTGGAAAATTACTTGTGTCATGCACAAAGTAGATGTCCTAACCGACTTGCCAAAACTATAGTTTGTTAACAAGAAATTTGTGGAGTTGTTGAAAAACTAGTTTTAATGACTCCAACCTAAGTGTATGTAAACTTTCAACTTCAACTGTACGTAAGGTCCCTCAATCGAGCTGTGAATTTCAAACACAGATTCAACCAGAAAGACCAGGGAGGTTTTCCAATATCCCACAAAGAAGGAGACCTATTGGTAGATGGGTAAAAAAACTGACATTGAATATCCCTTTGAGCATGGTGAAGTTATTAATTACACTTTGGAAGTTGTATCAATACACACAGTCACTACAAAGATACAGGCGTCCTTTCTAACTTAGTTGCCGGAGAGGAAGGAAACCGCTCAGGGATTTCACCATGAGGCCAATGTTGACTTTAAAACAGCAACAGAGTTTAATGGCTGTGATAGGAGAAAACTGAGGATGGATCAACAACATTGTAGTTACGCCACAATAATAACCTAAATGACAGAGTGAAAAGAAGGAAGAGAAGGAAAAATATTCCAAAACATGCATCCTGCTTGCAATAAGGCACTAAAGTAAAACTGAAAAAAATGTGGCAAAGAAATAAACATTATGTCCTGAATACAAAGCATTATATTCAGGGAAACACATCACTGCGTACCACTCTTCATATTTTCAAGCATGGTGGTGGCTGCATCATGTTATGGGTATGCTTGTCATTGGCGAGGAATTTTTTAAATAAAAAGGAACGGAATAGAGCTAAGCACAGGCAAAATCCTAGAGGAAAATCTGGTTCAGTCTGCTTTCCAACAGACACTGGGAGAAAATTTCACCTTTCAGCAGGACAATAACCTAAACCACAAGGCCAAATATACACAGACTTACCAAGACGACATTGAATGTTCCTGAGTGGCCTAGTTACAGTTTTAACTTAAATCGACTTGAAAATCTATGGCAAGACTTGAAAATGGCTGTCTAGCAATGATCAACAACCAACTTGACAGAGCATGAAGAATTGTAAAAATAATGTGCAAATATTGCACAATCCAGATGTGCAAATTTCTTAGAGACTTATGCAGAAATACTTGCAGCTGTAATCACTGCCAAAGGTGTTTCTAACATGGGGTCTGAATACTTATGTAAATGAGATATTTCTGTTTTAATTTTCAATAAATTAGCAAACATTTCTAAAAACATGTTTTCACTTTGTCATTATGGGGTATTGTGTGTAGATGGGTGAAAGAAAAACATATATATAATCAATTTTGAATTCAGGAATAAGTCAAGGGGTATGAATACTTTCTGAAGGCTTTGGATGTCTCTTAGAGAAAATAATGACTGGAGTGATCTAGTAGAGATAACATTAGGGATAATTGGGTGTCTGGTATTAGGCCTAGGTGGTATAAAGACGAGAGAAATTAGTATCTACGGTAGATAGTAGTCATCTGATTTTCAGGGTTAAATTGGTATCATGGGCCCTACAGCAGGGTGCAACATTACAGAATGGTGAGATACTGTATGTACTCGGTAGAACAGATATAAAGCTTTCATGTTGTAGAGTTGGAAATTGGGTCAACTCAATTCATGTTATTTTTATCTGCCTCATTCTGAACGTTGGAATATGAATCTCTTGTAAAGAGCTTTTTTCAGGGTTACATGGAAGTTTGGAATCCATCTGGGGACGAGCCTCTCCATACAGTTGTGCCTCAGCCGAGCCTTTCGCCAAATACAATTCTTGAGGTGGAGTAACTCTGCAAGATCACAGTTGAACCAGGGGCTGATTCTCATTTTCTTTATGAGGGCGTGTTTGTCAACAATACTACTGAAAATATAAAAAAGTAAGGTCCAAGCGTCTTCGACAAAGGGGATCAAGCTGATTCTATACCATTTATAGAGGCCAGTTCATGAAGGAAGGCTGGCTCATTAAAGTTTTTTAGCAAGTATCTATGACAAATCAGGACAGGTCATTTCACTGAGCAGCCATTACAAACACAGGCTGTAAAACAGTGATCACCAAGGTCATTACAGAAAACACCAGACTGATACCTCTCAGGATTATTTGTGAGGATAGCATCGAGGAAAGTAGCCATTTCTGGATGTTTGGAGTCATACCTTGTGGGATTGGTAATAATCTGAGGAAGATGTAAGGAGTCCCATTGTTTTAGGACTTGGTCAGGTAGTTTAAGCATGTCCCAGTTTAGCAGGACAAATGCAGACTTAGTGTAAGGGGCCAGGAGAGAGCTTAGGGCAGGTAGGGTACAGGCCGGTGCTGATGGAGGACGATAGCACCCAGCAACAGTCAACAAAGAGCTATTTGAAAGTTTAATGCTTAAAACCAGCAAATCAAATTGTTTGGGGACAGACTTGGTGGAGACATCGAGCACTGAAGGTGATCCTTGGTAAAGATTACCACTCCCCCACCTTTGGAAGATCTGTCTTGCTGAAAAAGGTTATAACCAGAAAGGTTAACATCAGTATTCAAAACACTCTTCCTTAACCACGTCTCAATAATGACCAACACATCTGGATTGGAGCTGTGAACCCACACTTTCAATTGATCCATTTTAGGTAATAAGCTTCTAGTGTTAACGTGCAGAAAACCCAGGCTTTTGTGAGAGCAGTATGGGGTCATGTGGGCAAGCAGTTTGGTGATGTCAAATGTATGAACAGAGCGCCCCATGGTGGTGTTGGGGTTATGTTATGGGCAGGCATAAACTACGGTCAACGAACACAATTGCATTTTATCGATGGAAATTTGAATACACAGAGATACTGGGACGAGATCCTGAGGTCCATTGTTATGCCATTCATTCGCCACGATCACCTCATGTTTCAGCATGATAATGCACGACCCCATGTCGCAAGGATGGCTGGCCCTCACTACATATCTGTCGCCAAACTCACTGGCTCCAGGTAATCTATAAGTCTTTGCTAGGTAAAGCCCTGCCTTATCTCAGCTCACTGTTCACCATAGCAACACCCACCCGTAGCACGCGCTCCAGCAGGTACTGTATATTGCACTGGTCATCCCCAAAGCAAACACTTCCTTTGGCCGCTTTTCCTCCCAGTTCTCTGCTGCCAATGACTGGAACGAATTGCAAAAATCTCTGAAGCTGGATTTTTGCTTATATCTCTTATATCGCTTATATCTCCCTCTCTAACTTTAAGGATTAGCTGTCAGAGCAGCTTACCGATCACTGTATCTGTACACAGCCAATCTGTAAATAGCACACCCAACTACCTCATCCCCATATTATTACTTACCCTCTTGCTCTTTTGCACCCCAGTATCTCTACTTGCACATCATCATCTGCACATCTATCACTCCAGTGTTAATGCTAAATTGTAATTATTTTCACCTCTAGGGCCTATTTATTGCCTTACCTCCCTACTCTTCTACGTTTGCACACACTGTACATATATTTTTCTATTTTTCTTTTCTTTTGTGTTATTGATTGTACGTTTGTTTATGTGTAACTCTGTGTTGTTGTTTTTGTCGCACTGCTTTGCTTTATCTTGCCCAGGTCGCAGTTGTAAATGAGAACTTGTTCTCAACTGCCCTACCTGATTAAATAAAGGTGAAATAAAATAAAATAAAAATGATTTGTACACAATTCCTGGAAGCCTAAAATGTCCCAGTTCTTCCATGGCCTGCATACTCACCAAACACCCATTGAGGATGTTTGGAATGCTCTGGATTGATGTGTCTGACAGAGTGTTCCAGTTCCCGCCAATAGCCAGCAATTTCTCACCGCCATTGAAGTGGAGTGGGACAACATTCCACAGGCCACAATCAACAGCCTGATCAGCTCTATGCAAAGGAGAGTTTGCATGAGGCAAATGGTGGTCACACCAAATATTGACAATTTTTCTGATCCACGCCCCTACTTTTTTTTAAGGTATCTGTGACCAACAGATGCATATCTGTATTCCCAGTCATGTGAAATCCAAAGATTAGGGTCTAATGACTGATTTCCTTATATGAACTGTAACTCAGTAAAATATTAGAAATTGTTGCATGTTGTGTTTATATTTTTGTTCAGTGTAGTAAATACACAATTTGGCCAGATCAATGTGTCTTATATGGCGAGTAAGGAGTCTAGCCTGACCTGGCTGCTAGCTGCACTAATGACCCAGCAGGCCCTGATGCTGTGTGTGTGTGTGTGTGTGTGTGTGTGTGTGTGTGTGTGTGTGTGTGTGTGTGTGTGTGTGTGTGTGTGTGTGTGTGTGTGTGTGTGTGTGTGTGTGTGTGTGTGTGTGTGTGTGTGTGTGTGTGTGTGTGTGTGTGTGTCCGACTGCAAGGAGGTTCCCTTGAGGGTCCACTGCTACCAACTAAAGACGGAAGGACCTCGAACGTGGCCTGACCACGACCTCAATCATCGAGAGAGCGAGAGAGAGAGACTGTACTGCATCCCCTTTGTAAATTGCAAAGCCTCTTCATTAAGTGAACCGAGGTCCTCTGGCTCGGAATGATGACACTTAAACACCATCTCCATTCCCCACTGCACTGTGACGCATTTCCCTGTGTCTGCATTGAGCGTGGGTGTCAGTGCAGATATGAGGCTTTTCACGCTGGCAGGCAGGCAGAGTGATGCAGTGGATGACACACCACCAGACATGACATTTGGATCCTTTTCTGGGTCCTGCTCACACAGGCACAGGTACAATGTGCCACCATTGCTCCTGTGTCTAAACTCGTGTAGGAGAGCCAGTGTTATGTGAATGATAGAGTGCTGTGTTATGCTGAGTTTCTGACACATGTATTATTAGTCATTTATGACCGTGAGACTCCATCTGCTCGCTCCTGTTGTAACGCTAAGCTTGCCAGGGACAAATTTGCCGAGATATCGGTAGGTGTTCTCAGAAGGTATAGCCTATTGTTAATTATTTGCATGTGAAGTGATTGACTATACAGAGATAGTAGTAAAACAAAACTCCCATTTATAATATCTGTATAATAAGGAGCATGGAGCTAAACCAGGACTGTGGGGAATGTGTTGCAGGCACAGGCAGTGTATAGTAAAGGATGGAATGCTGGTACACTCTTTGAAAAAATGGTCCCAAAAAGCTTCTTTGGCTTTCCCCATAGGAGAACCTTTTTGGGTTCCATGCAGAATGGTTTTGTCTAGAAGGGATACAGCTTTAGTCAAAATTGACTTTTCGTAGCAAGTTTAGGAGAACTTACGCAGCAAGGAGGATTAATGTAGCAGGTTAGGAGAACTAGGTTAAGGTTAGGAAAAGTGTTAGGTTTAGGGTTGATGCCAAATTTGACAAAAGCTGTATCCCATCTAGACATCACCATGTAGAACCCTCTGGGGAAAGTGTTCTACATGGATCCAAAACGGGTTCTTCAAAGGGTTCTCCTAGCCAAAGAACCCTTTAATGCTCTAGATAGAACCTTTTTTCAAAGAGTGTAGGCCTATATCATATTCTTCCAAGCAAGCACTCTAGGCTAATGCAAGCACAGCTTCAGTGGACAATGCTGTGTAGCATGCGGTGCTATAGGATAGGAGGATAGTTTTCATTGAAAGGCAGTGAGTGTCTGTGGCAATTACCTGATTAGTGAGAGAAGCTTTAAAAATAGACCTGCTGCACAGATGCGTCTTTGTGGTCCCAAACAAAGTCCTTCGAGTGTAAAGCTTTTTTTATTTAACTAGGCAAGTCAGTTAAGAACAAATTCGTATTTACAATGACGGCCTACTGGGCTTACAGTGGGTTAACTGCCTTGTTCAGGGGCAGAACGATTACTGGCCCAACGCTCTAACCACTAGGCTACCTGCCACCCCCAAAAAAGCTACAACAGAGTATCCACATAAAGCCCTTTACAATATGAATTTGAGAGAGAGAGAGAGAGAGGTGCTTGGCTTAGTGCCAGTAATCATTTTGCTACTGTGTATATGTGTATATTTATGTGCAGGAGCTCCACTATACTTTTTAACTAGCATTCTATAAGAGGAACAGGAACTCAAGCAGTAGAACATTTGAGGTGCCAGTACTCTGCTCAGGTGAGCTCCTGCCCAAGTCAAGCACTGCGAAAGAGAGAAGGGAGAGTGACAGAGAGCATGCATGAAGGCAGACAGACACCATGTGTCCTTTTAAATGATGCTGGGGGAAGAAACCGTCTTTCTCTCACACCCACTCACATGCTGCAACATACACACATGCACTAAACAAAAGGCTACACACACCCCTCCCCTGCACGTTTCTGCTTTCACGGATTTGTGCAGTAGATGCATCATTGACAGCCCCGAGTTCCTTATGATGAAATACCAGGGTTGTCAATAGACAGGTTACCAATTCTTCATGTTATCTGCCATCTATCTAGCCAAGGCGAGACGCAAGACCACAATATCCGAGGCAACCTTTTGAACCGGTGTTTCTCGCTAAATCGTCAGCTTTGCCCAAGTCAAAAGCCCCCGGAGGTCGGGGAAATCGTGCGTTTTCACTCCACACCAAAGCTGCATCCGCGCTACTAAACAATTTCTTCGGATCGCTCGGTGAGAAACGTGAGCAGAAAGAAGAATGTGAAATGGACTGAGTTGCTGTGAGAAACATTGAAGGTATCCACTCGGGTGAACGGCGGCAGAGAAGATATTGGATTTTATTAGGAATTTTCCCATTTATCAAATTAAGGTGAGACAACTCTGTATACTATTTATTCCATGAAACGTGCATTGTCAGTGTTTTTTATAGACGCGATGCAGTCGATTTGACAGTAAATGACTGAGGGAGCTACTGTGCGCAATTCGAGTACAGTAATAGTTTTATTATATGAACAGTTTTACAATCACACCTATTCCTCGTGCTATCTGTCATCAATCGACTTTTGCTGATTTTCTATTTGTTATTTGCATGTATACATTAGGCTAATATATATAGCCTAGGTGAGTTTTTGACTTTATTATTCTCTTACACGGATGTTATGCTTTACATTTCTTCATGGATTTAAAAATAAACTTAATATTGTGATATGCATAGCCTAAGCTTTAATTGTTGCTCTCTCTGAGTGTATGTGAATCAATCATCATCCATGATCATGCTATTTTCAACCATGTGTTGTTATAGTTCTAAGTAGTGATTCATATATAATGCGATTCCCATATTGATTTGAGGTATCCTAGGCTATTGCCTATATTCATATACCAGGCAGCACGTTTTGTCGTTATGCCATAAACCGCTCGTTATGTTTTGGATGGCTGACAATTTGCATACATTAAAAGATAAAAATCAATGCCGCAGTTTTATCTCTGGATTTTCTCAATTGATAGCTTGCACCACCCGTTCTATGACACGCATAGGAGCTAATGTCTGCACACATACATTTGGAACCATTTTTATTGTTGCACCAACTATATGTTAATGTATTCCTGTGTTTTCCTGCCTGTCTGTCTGTCTGTCTGTCTGTCTGTCTCTACCTACTGATCTACGAAGTTAATAATCAATTAGGCAGTATTACTGTAGTACTTAATTTGTGTATTTTGGACCATTGAGCTTGCTTAATCCTCTTTATCAGTCTAATCCTGCCTCTTATTAAACCAAGTGTCAAATTGCAGAGTAACAGTGTACATCAACACACTGGTATGTTGTAGGTGCACTCTTAACAAAAAGGTTCTTCGGCTGTCCCCATAGGATACAATTTTTTGGTTCCAGGTAGAACCCTTTTGGGTTCCATGTAGAACCATATGTGGAAAGGCTCTACATGGAACCCAAACGGGTTCTACCTGGAACCAAAAATTGTTATTCTAAGGGTTCTCCTTTGGGGACAGCCAAAGAACCCTTTCAGGTTCTAGATAGCACCTTTTTTTTAAATAGTTAACCATTAGCTACCCGGAATATCTGCATTGACCCTTTTTGGACTAATCTCTTTTGACCCATCACATATGCAGCTGTTATCTATCCCGCTGCCTAGTCACTTTATCCCTACCTATATGTACATATCTACCTCAATTACCTTGTGCCCCTGCACATCGACTCGGTACTGGTACTCTGTGTATATAGCCAGGTTATTGTTACTCATCGAGAATTTATTCCTTGTGTTATTAGTTTTTTTTGTTTATTCCTCGTGTTATTATTAGTATTTTTTTTTTAAACTTTTTTAGAACAATTTTTCTTTATTTTCTCTCTGCATTGTTGGGAAGAGCCCGTAAATAAGCATTTCACTGTTGGTCTACACCTGTTGTTTACGAACCATGTGACAAATAAAAGTTGATTTGAACTGTCCCCAAAACATATGTTTAACAATACTTTAAAATCAAACATAATTTACATTCTTTCCTGTCTGCCTAATAAGGTGTTGGAGAGCCTGATTTGGGCCTCTAGAAGGCGTCCCCACCTTTGTGTAGAAAGTGTTGTTTTTCTCTTGAGCAAGACAAGCATTGCCCACAGCACTCCACACAGACATTGTGGAGGACGTGTGAAAATGACTCGCTTTCTGTCCAAGACTGAGGGACCATCTTGACTCCCACTTGAGTGCAACAATAGACCCAGTGAGGATGGCCATTTTCTAATCCACCCTGTTTAATTAAAAGACTCCCCATTCAAACCCTCTCGCTGGCTGTCAAGCTGGTTCTCTGACCACACACACACACAGACCTCAGATTGTTTAAGACACCCCCTCCCTTTCCATTCTCCCCAACCCTTTCAACACACTCAACCATTTTTATTGCTGCACTAACTACAAACCAAAGTACAGCTCCTTCGGGAAGTATTCAGACCCCTGGACTTTTTCCACATTTTGTTACGTTACAACTTTATTCTAAACTGGATTAAATAGTTATTTTTCCTCATCAAAATACCCAATAATGACAAAGCAAAAACAGGTTTTTAGAAATTCTTGCTAATTTGTTGAAAATAAAAACTTAAATAATAAATTTACATAAGTATTCAGACCCTTTACTCAGTACTTTGTTGAAGCACCTCTGGCAGCAATTACAGCATTGAGTCTTCTTGGGTATGACGCTACAAGCTTGGCACACATGTATTTGTGGAGTTTCTCCCATTCTTCTCTGCAGATCCTCTCAAGCTCTGTCAGGTTGGATAGGGAGCATTGCTGCAGAGCTATTTTCAGGTCTCTGCAGAGATGTTCGATCAGGTTCAAGTCCGGGCTCTGACTGGGCCACTCAAGGACATTCAGTCCCAAAGCCACTCCTGCGTTGTCTTGGCTGTGTGCTTAGGGTCGTTGTCCTGTTGGAAGGTGAACCTTCGCCCCAGTCTGAGCGTCCTGGAGCAGGTTTTCATCAAGGATCGCTCTGTACTTTTCTCTGTTCATCTTTGCCTCGATCCCGACTAGTCTCCCAGTCCCTGCCCCTGCAAAACATCCCCACAGCATGATTCTGCCACCACCGTGTTTCACCGTAGGGATGGTGCCAGGTTTCATCCAGACGTGACGCTTGGCATTTAGGGCAAACAGTTCCATCTTGGTTTCATCAGACCAGAGAATCTTGTTTCTCATGGTCTGAGAGTCTTTAGGTGCCTTTTGGCAAACTCCAAGCAGTCTGTGATGTGCCTTTTACAAAGGAGTGGCTTCCGTCTGGCCACTCTACCATAAAAACCTGATTGGTGGAGTGCTGCAGAGATTGTTGTCGTTCTGGAAGGTTCTCCCATTTCCACAGAGAATCTCTAAAGCTCTGTCAGAGTGACCATCGGGTTCTTGGTCACCTCCCTGACCAAGGCCCTTCTTTCCCTGATTGCTCAGTTTGGCCAGCTCTAGGAAGAGTCTTGGTGGTTCCAAACTTCTTCCATTTAAAAATGATGGAGGCCACTGTGTTCTTGGGGACCTTCAATGCTGCAGAAATTGTTTGGTACCCTTCCCTAAATCTGTGCCTCTACACAATCCTGTCTTGGAGCTCTACGGACAATTCCTTCAACTTCATGGCTTGGTTTTTGCTCTGACATGCACTGCCAACTGTGGGACCTTATATAGACAGGTGTGTGCCTTTCCAAATCATGTCCAATCAATTGAATTTACCACAGGTGGACTCCAATCAAGTTCTAGAAACATCTCAAGGTATTTCTGTTTTGTATTTTTAATGCATGTGCAAAGATTTCGAAACTTGTTTTCGCTTTGTCGTCATGGGGTATTGTGTGTAGATAGCTGAGGATTTAAAAAAACGGAATCCATGTTTGAATAAGGCTGTAACGTAACAAAATGTGGATCTGAAGGGTATATGAATATTGAATATTTTCCAAGGGCACTGTATATGGACACCCCTTCAAATGAGTGGATTCAGCTATTTCAGCCACACCCATTGCTGACATGTATAAAAAACTGAGCACCCAGCCATGCAATCTCCATAGACAAACATTGGCAGTAGATTGGCCTTACTGAAGAGCTTAGTGACTTAACGTGGCACTATCATAGGATGCCACCTTTCCAACAAGTCAGTTAGTCAAATTTCTGCTCTGCTAGAGCTACCCCTGTCAACTGTAAGTGCTGTTATTGTGACGTGGAAACATCTAGGAGCAACAACAGCTCAGCCGTGATGTGGTTATCCACACAAGCTCACTGAACGGGACCACCGAGTGCTGAAGTGCGTAGCGCGTAAAAATCATCTGTCCTCGGTTGCACCACTAACTACCGAGTTCCAAACTGCCTCTGGAAGCAACATCAGTACAATAACTATTCATCGGGAGCTTCATGAAATGGGTTTCCATGGCCGAGCAGCCGCACACAAGCCTAAGATCACCATGTGCACTGCCAAGCGTTGGCTGGAGTGGTGTAAAGCTCACCGCCATTGGACTCCGGAGCAGTGGAAATGTGTTTTCTGGAGTGATGAATCACGATTCACAATCTGGCAGTCCGACGGACAAATCTGGGATTGGCGCATGCCAGGAGAACACTACCTGCCCCAATGCACAGTGCCAACTTTAAAGTTTGGTGGAGGACGAATAATGGTCTAGGGCGGTTATTCATGGTTCAGGCTAGGCCCGTTAGTTCCAGTTAAAGGAAATCTTAACGCTACAGCACACAATGACATTCTAGATGATTCAAATCAAATCAAACTTTATTTGTCTCATGTGCAGAATACAACAGGTGTAGACCTTACCGGGATATTGTCACGTTCCTGACCTGTTTTCCCTTGTTTTGTATTTATTTAGTATGGTCAGGGCGTGAGTTTGGTGGGTTGTCTATGTGTGATTTTCTATGTTGGGATTTTGTGTTCGGCCTGGTATGATTCTCAATCAGAGGCAGCTGTCAATCGTTGTCCCTGATTGAGAATCATACTTAGGCAGCCTGGGTTTCACGTGTGTTTTGTGGGTGTTTGTCTACCGTGTTAGTGTTTTCACCACACGGTACTGTTTCGGTTTTCTGCACTTCGTTTATTGTTTTGTATTTCAGTGTTCAGTTTCGGTTTTAATAAATCATCATGAGCACGAACCACTCTGCATATTGGTCCGATCCTTCTCGCCTCTCCTCGTCCGATGAGGAGGACGAAATAGACAATCGTTACAGAAACACCCACCAACAAAGAACCAAGCAGAGTGGAAAAGGGCAGCGACAGCAGCAGCAGCAGCGGAGAAAAATCCAGGACTCATGGACGTGGGAGGAGATTCTGGACGGCAAGGGACCCTGGGCCCAGGGGAATATCGCCGTCCTAAAGCCGAGTTGGAGGCAGCGAAGGCAGAGAGGCGCTGGTATGAGGAGGCAGCGCGGCGACGCGGTTGGGAGCCCGAGAGTCAGACCCAAAAATGTCTTGGGGGGGGGGCACACGCGGAGTGTGGCAAAGCCGGGTAGGAGACCTGAGCCAACTCCCCGTGCTTACCGTGGAGTGAGAGGGCGTCGTACTGGTCAGACACCGTGTTATGCGGTGGAGCGCACGGTGTCCCCAGTACGCGTGCTTAGCCCAGTGCAGGCTATTCCACCTCGCCGCACTGGTAGGGCTAGGTTGGGCATCGAGCCGGGTGTCATGAAGCCGGCCCAACGCATCTGGTCTCCAGTGCGTCTCCTCGGGCCGGCGTACATGGCACCAGCCTTACAAATGGTGTCCCCGGTTCGCCAGCATAGCCCAGTGCGGGCTATTCCACCTCGCCGCACTGGCAGGGCTACGGGGACCATTCAACCTGATAAGGTTGGGCAGGCTCGGTGCTCAAGAGCGCGTGTCCTCCTTCACGGTCCGGTATATCCGGTGCCACCTCCACGTACCAGTCCTCCGGTGGCAGCCCCCCGCACCAGGCTGTCTCTCCGTCTTCTCCCTACAGGTGTACCCGTCTGCCCAGCGCTGTCTGAGCTGCCTGCCTGCCCAGCGCTGTCTGAGCTGCCTGCCTGCCCAGCGCTTTCTGAGCTGCCTGCCTGCCCAGCGCTGCCTGAGCTGCCTGCCTGCCCAGCGCTGCCTGAGCTGCCTGCCTGCCCAGCGCTGCCTGAGCTGCCTGCCTGCCCAGCGCTGCCTGAGCTGCCTGCCTGCCCAGCGCTGTCTGAGCTGTCTGCCTGCCCAGCGCTGTCTGAGCTGCCTGGCTGCCCAGAGCCAGTAGAGCCGCCCGTCTGTCCCGAGCCAGTAGAGCCGTCCGTCAGTGAGGAGCCGCTAGAGCCGCCCGTCTGTCCCGAGCCGTCAGAGCTGCCCGTCTGTCCCGAGCCGTCAGAGCTGCCTGTCTGTCCCGAGCCGCTAGAGCCGTCCGCCAGACAGGAGCAGCCAGAGCCGTCCGCCAGACAGGAGCAGTCAGAGCCGTCCGCCAGACAGGAGCAGCCAGAGCCGTCAGCCAGCCATGACCAGCCAGAGCCGTCAGCCAGCCATGACCAGCCAGAGCCGTCAGCCAGCCATGACCAGCCAGAGCCGTCAGCCAGCCATGACCAGCCAGAGCCGTCAGCCAGCCATGACCAGCCAGAGCCGTCAGCCAGCCATGACCAGCCAGAGCTGTCAGCCAGCCATGATCAGTCAGAGCCGTCAGCCAGCCATGACCAGTCAGAGCCGTCAGCCAGCCATGACCAGCCAGAGCCGTCAGCCAGCCATGACCAGCCAGAGCCGTCAGCCAGCCATGACCTGCCAGAGCCAGCCAGCCAGGAGCCGCCAGAGCCATCCAGCCAGGATCCGCCAGAGCCTGCAGTCAGCCAGGATCCGCCAGAGCCTGCAGTCAGCCAGGATCCGCCAGAGCCTGCAGTCAGCCAGGCGATGCCAAAATCGCTCTTCACTCTGGAGCTGCCGGAGGCGTCCTTCACTCCAGCGCTGCCGGAGTCTCCCGCCTGTCCGGCGCTGCCGGAATTCTCCGTGCATTTGGGAACCATGGCTAGGGTCCCCAGCCCAAGGTCGGCAGTGAGGATCGCCGCTCATAAAAGGCCACGGGGGCGATTAAGGAGGCGGACAAAAACATTGTTTAAGTGGGGTCCACGTCCCGCGCCAGAGCCGCCACCGCGGACAGACGCCCACCCAGACCCTCCCCTAGAGTTTTAGGTGGTGCGCCCGGAGTTCGCACCTTAAGGGGGGGGGGTTCTGTCACGTTCCTGACCTGTTTTCCCTTGTTTTGTATTTATTTAGTATGGTCAGGGCGTGAGTTGGGTGGGTTGTCTTATGTGTGATTTTCTATGTTGGGATTTTGTGTTCGGCCTGGTATGATTCTCAATCAGAGGCAGCTGTCAATCGTTGTCCCTGATTGAGAATCATACTTAGGCAGCCTGGGTTTCACGTGTGTTTTGTGGGTGTTTGTCTACCGTGTTAGTGTTTTCACCACACGGTACTGTTTCGGTTTTCTGCACTTCGTTTATTGTTTTGTATTTCAGTGTTCAGTTTCGGTTTTAATAAATCATCATGAGCACGAACCACTCTGCATATTGGTCCGATCCTTCTCGCCTCTCCTCGTCCGATGAGGAGGACGAAATAGACAATCGTTACAGATATGCTTACTTACAAGCCCTTAACCAACAGTGCAGTTCAAGAAAGAGTTAAGAAAATATTTACCAAATAAACTAAAGTAAAAAATTATAAAATGTAACACAATAAAATATCAATAACAAGGCTATATACAGTGGGGTACCGGTACCGAGTCAATGTGCGGGGGTACAGGTTAGTCGAGGTACGAGGTAATTGACTATGCATAGATAATAAACAGTGAGTGGGAGCAGTGTAAAAAAACAAATGGGGGGAGTGGTAGAAGCTGTTAAGGAGCCTTTTTGGTCCTAGACTTGGTGCTCCGGTACCGCTTGCCGTGTGGTAGCAGAGAGAACAGTCTGTGACTTGGGTGACTGGAGTCTGACAATTTTTGGGGCTCTCCTCTGACACCGCCTAGTACATAGGTCCTGGATGGCAGAAAGCTTGGCCCCAGTGATGTACTGGGCTGTACGCACTACCCTCTGTAGTGCCTTACGGTCAGATGCCGAGCAGTTGCCATACTAGACAGTGATGCAACCGGTCAGGATGCTCTCTAAGGTGCAGATGTATAACTTTTGAGGATCTGGAGACTCATGCCAAATCTTTTCAGTCTCCTGAGGGGGAAAAGTTGTTGTCGTGCCCTCTTCACGAACAACTCCATATTAATGCCCATGATTTTGGAATGAAATGTTCGATGAGCAGGTGTCCACATACTTTTGGTCATGTATTTTTATGTCTGCCTGTGTTTGTGTGTCTGTCTGTCTGTCTCTACCTAATGATCTATGAAGTTAATAATCAATTAAGTAGTAAGTTAAAGCTAGCTACCCCAGAAGTTGCAGTCGAACAAATTATGCTTTATTACCAACTCGGTATTGTAAACACATCGTTCGTGGCCGGTGTTTGCTTGTTTGCTGACTTTTTTGTACAGCTTTGACAGTGCTACCATATCTTTTTTGACACGCAAAGACCCAAACGGCGTTCCATATGACGTGAAGCTAATAGCAGTGACGCTATTACTGTGTAACTCCGGTAGGGCAACATCGGAAAAATAGCACACTTGGTAGTGTTAACCGGTGCTCGACCATTCGGTGAAAGCCAACATCACCCACGACAGAGAACGGTTGATTGTCAAGGGCAATGAATACCATTATCTTGGCTTTAATGGATTTCACCTTTGAGTTGTCTCGCTGAAATTGTCTTACTCTTACAAATGACTGCTTGACTTGTTGACTGCTCGATCCACACAGCAGACATTGTGGGCTAGTTTAGGAATGCTGTGTTGCACGTATAGCGCAACAGTTTACGTAGCGTCATTACGCCATGTACCTTCGTTATATAGGTATGCAGGTCAGCTTTGACATCGGTTTTGCACATTGGGCGTTAAACTAGACATTGGCCGATACCGATGTTGGCATTTTTAGCTAATATCGGCAGATTCCGATATATTCACCGATATATCGTGCATCCCTACTGTAGATTACTGTAGTACTTTATTAGTTTGTTTTGGAATATTGAGCTTGCTTAATCCTCTTTATCAGTTTCATTCTGCCTCTTCAAAGATTCCCTATTCAAACCCTCTCGCTGGCTGTCAAGCTGCTTCTTTGACCATAGACACACAGAAGCCTCAGTTTGTTTGAGACACCACTTCCTTTCCATAATTCCCAACCCCTTCAACACACACCCTGACGTCTCTCTGTCTCTCTCTGTATGTGTGTGTGTCTTTCTCTGTCTCTCGCTCTCTCTATCTCTCTCTCTCCCTCCCCTAGATAAACATTGCTTTTCCCCAATGAAAGATAAGCACTCTGTTGGCATGTTATCTCCCTCCGTCTAGGGTTGTCTTTATTATTTTAGCAATTGCATTTCCCGACACAAGCAAAAGACTTGCATTTTTCCTGCACAAGCAAAGGACTTCCATTTTCTCTACACAAGCAAAGGACTTGCATTTTCTCTACACAATCAAAGGACTTGCATTTTCCCTATACAAGCAAAGGGCTTGCATTTTCTCTACACAAGCAAATTACTTGCATTTTCCCTACACAAACAAGGGCATTGCATTTTCTCTATACAAGCACTTGACTAGCATTTTCCTTACACAAACGAGGGCATTGTATTTTCTATACACAAGCAAAGGACTTGCATTTTCCTTACACAAGCAAAGGACTTGCATTTTCCCTACACAAACAAGGGCATTGCATTTTTTCTACACAAGCAAAGGACTTGCATTTTCCCTATACAAGCAAAGGACTTGCATTTTCCCTACACAAGCAAAGGACTTGCATTTTTCCTATACACGTAAAGAACTTGCATTTTCTCTACACAAGCAAATTACTAGCATTTTCCCTGCACAAACAAGGGCATTGCAGTTTTCCCTGCACAAGCAAAGGACTTGCATTTTCCCTGCACAAGCAAAGGACTTGCATTTTCCCTGCACAAGCAAAGGAATTGCATTTTCCCTGCACAAGCAAAGGAATTGCATTTTCCCTGCTCAAGCAAAGGACTTGCATTTTCCCTGCACAAGCAAATGACTTGCATTTCCCCTACTCAAGCAAATGACTTGCATTTTCCCTGCACAAGCAAAGGACTTGCATTTTCCCTGCACAAGCAAAGGAATTGCATTTTCCCTGCACAAGCAAAGGAATTGCATTTTCCCTGCTCAAGCAAAGGACTTGCATTTCCCCTACTCAAGCAAATGACTTGCATTTTCCCTACTCAAGCAAATGGCTTGCATTTCCCCTACTCAAGCAAATGACTTGCATTTCCCCTACTCAAGCAAATGGCTTGCATTTCCCCTACTCAAGCAAAGGACTTGCATTTTCCCTGCACAAGCAAATGACTTGCATTTCCCCTACTCAAGCAAATGACTTGCATTTTCCCTACTCAAGCAAATGGCTTGCATTTCCCCTACTCAAGCAAATGGCTTGCATTTCCCCTACTCAAGCAAATGACTTGCATTTTCCCTACTCAAGCAAATGGCTTGCATTTCCCCTACTCAAGCAAATGACTTGCATTTCCCCTACTCAAGCAAATGACTTGCATTTTCCCTACTCAAGCAAATGACTTGCATTTTCCATGCACAAGCAAAGGAGCATCTACATATTTTCAAGGGAGCACTTTCTTTGGGACTACATAACATATTCATACACCATTCATAATTGATGTCTACACTGTACATAATGCTACATTCTGTCAATTGCAAGTTTGTATGTCACTGCATACTCAATTCAATCCGTAGATTAGCGTTTGTGAACATTTGTGCAGTGCTTAAACAATAATGCACGAGGGGTGCTGTTCTAATTACGTTGGTACCCAGTTTATAATGGCCTTGCTTAAGAACAGCCCTTAGCCATGGTATATTGGTCATATACCACTTCTTATACCACTGCTTTCAGCCAATCAGCATCCAGGGCTCGAACCACCCGGTTAATTTTAGTGTTATAAATGACTCATAAATGTATTATATAGTCCTTATTCAGTGGCTTAAAAAAAATACCATTGCCCAGGAGCTGTAATTCACCATAAAACCATCATATTTCCATATTACATTCATAAAAATTGATGGGGTTATATTTTAAAATATTTAATATTTGGTTTTCCCATTTTGATCCTTAAATATCAAAGTCAGTCAGACCTTTTCAGGCCTCAAAGTGGTCTAATGTCAAGAAGACTCTTACACAACTACATTACACTGCTGTTGAGACTGCTGTTGAGGTTTGAAAACTTTGTGTAATCACTTTATTGAATCAATACACTCTCTATGGCCTTATGTTTTGTGAATATTCCCATACTGGATGAGAAAATCACTATAATTATTTTGCTATTCATCAGTACCCACATCGATATGGGTATTAGCAATAATGCGTTTCCAAAAAGATGTAGCACCTAAAGTTATCGCCTGCTGGTTAGCATGAATAGCAGCTAGCAGAGAAGCTTAACAGTTTGAGCTACAAGTACCAGTAGAGAGAGTTTGTTCCAGGCATGGCTTCTCACCTGTATGCTCGGGGTGCCAGGTGTCACGCCCTGACCTTAGTTATATATGTTTTCTGTATTATTTTGGTCAGGTTAGGGTGTGACGTGGGTGGGTATGCGTGTTTTGTGTTGTCTAGGTTATTGTAGGTCTATGGTGGCCTGAATTGGTTCCCAATCAGAGGCAGCTGTTTATCGTTGTCTCTGATTGGGGATCCTATTTAGGTTGCCATTTTCCATTTAGGTTTTGTGGGTTATTGTCTATGTGAAGTTGCATGTCTGCACTCGTTGTATTATAGCATTCACGTTCGTTTTGTTATTTTGTTTAGTTTGTTCAGTGTTATTTCTTTATTAAAAGAAGTATGTATTCACATAACGCTGCGCCTTGGTCTCCTCACTACGACGAACGTGGCACCAGGGAGGCTGGCTGTGTGGGTGGTTGGGCCAAAGTCAGCACTAGTTACTTTGGCATTATCCTCTCCATAGGTATGGGTCAGTCCCATAATAGCCCTATCAAGGTATGTGTGGGCTATAATAATGAATCAACCACTTTCAATGTGTGTCCTCTCACTGGCAAATTTGGTTTATACAAGTAGGCTCCCGAATGGCGCAGCGGTCTAAGGCACTGCATCTCAGTGCAAGAGGTGTCACTACAGTCCCTGGTTTGAATCCGTGATTGGGAGTCCCATAGGGCGGCACACAATTGGCCCAACGTCGTCCGGGGTAGGCCGTCATTGTAAATAAGAATTTGTTCTTAATTGACTTACCTAGTTAAATAAAGGTTAAATTTAATCATAATAATTACCTGTAAGCCATATGCTCAAGCAATGAAAACAGATTAGTGTCTAGGTCAGGGGTGCATTTCTGGTCCTTGAAGGCTGCTGATTATCCTGCTGGTTTGGGGCTTTTAACCAGTGACTGATTTATACCTGGAACAAGGTGTGTGCACTCTCCAGCTGACCAGTAACATTAATTGATCAATAAATACCAGACAGAAACGAAAACCAGCAATACTGGGGAACTTACAGGCTTGAGTTGTGCACCCCAGGAGTTTTGACATGTCATCCATTATCACAAACAGTAACGTGTTTTACCATTGCATCAGGACCATCTGTTTTCCATTTGAATGGAATAAATACATACATGAATAAATAAATAAAAACAAATGTTAATATTAAAAACAGAAAAGAGATGTCCCTGAGCTCATTCAGTACTTTTATTGTATTATAACTTCAACTATGCGTTCTTTCAGGTTTGTCCACAGACGTCACAATGATGACTCCGAGAGACACAAAGCCCAAGAAGACACAACCCAAAGATAGCTTGACGTTGTTGCCTTGCTTCTATTTTGTAGAGGTGGGTAGATAAATGAACATTATGATAATTGCATATTTTGGGAAATATGACATTTAACATGTTACGGTGATACTCTTTGGTTGTATCTGATTGAATGAGTGTGTGAATGAATGAATGAACTCGCAAACACCAGATATTTGTCTTGTGCTTTGCCTTTCTCATGGGTGAAAGATTATGAATCAATATGCTGCAGCTGAAGTGAGAGAAAACAAATCTGGATGACCTGTAGCTGAGGATGAGCTGCTTTCGTATCATTTAAGCTCACGTCTTTTAAACAATCTGAGCCTCGTTCATAGACATTGAATTAGTAACTATCTATATGCAACCATTGTAGATGCGTCCCAGTAGTCTTAAATAACCAAATTTTCTATCCTTCATTACCTCTGATCTGATAGGACTTCATAGGGAAGGCTGTGGCCACATAGAGACTATGTAAACAGATGAAAACTAATACGCATTCGTGATGGTCTGTGTTTGTTTGTCAAATGTTCAACTCATCTCAACTATTTTCAGACAAGTTACATACGCAAAGAGCGAGAGGCAGAAGTTCTGTATAGTATATTCACGGTTAGGGTTAATAGTAGTTAATAAAGTGACAAGTCTGACAACAACCTTTGACATACACTTCAACTTCCTGTTTCCCAGCTGCCCATTGTGGCTTCTTTTATGGTGTCGCTCTACTTCTTGGAGCTGACGGACCTGCTCCACCCGGCCCAGGTGGGTTTCCGTTGCCATGACCGCACGCTGAGCATGCCCTACGTGGACGGTGGAGACGAGCTCATCCCTCTACTCATGCTGCTCAGCCTGGCCTTCGCTGGGCCGGCCGCCTCGGTGAGGACACCCCTCTAAACACACTTGCACGAGTGCAGGCACAAACACACACGCACGCACGCACGCACGCACGCACGCACGCACGCACGCACGCACGCACACACACACACACACACACACACACACACACACACACACACACACACACACACACACACACACACACACACACACACACACTATGCTGCTCTGCCTGCATGAGAAGCCCTCTAAACATACCCACGTTTGGCCTATGTCAGTGTTTCCCTCAAGTACCCCCAACAGCACACATTTTTGTTGTAACCCTGGACCAAAAAACCTGATTTAACTTGTCACGGGTTTGATGATTAGTTGACAAGTAGAATTTGGTGTGCTTGTCCGGGGCCACAACAACAATATGTACCATTGGGGTTACTGGAGGACTGGAGTTGGGAAACAATGGCCTATGTGATACACTCTATTTATAATGAAGCCATTATACACTCAAACTGCATGTACTCATGCCATAAAAACTCTGACAATAGTGTAGAATGTGTGAAGGCATTGAAACCAGCGACAGAAAGCCTAGTGGTTAAGAGCGTTGGGTCAGTAACCGAAAGGTTGCTGGTTCGAATCCCTGAGCTGACTAGGTGAAAAATCTGTCAATGTGCCCTTTAGCAAGGCACTTAACCCTAATTACTCATGTAAGTTGCTCTAGAGTGTCTGCTAAATGATGGAAATGTAAACCATTCAAACTACACCATAATATAGTTGTGAATATGCATACAGGCCTACATTCAAATCAGACCACAGAAGATGAGACAAACATTTCTCCAAACCAAATACTGTTTTCTCAAATAGCCCATTCTCTCTAGGGTTGAGCATGATTGTCAAGTAGAAATGTGTCGACTAGTACTTGGTCATTAAATGTTTCTATATCTCTGACTGTGTGTTGTCATATGGTCAGATAATGATAGGGGAGGGCCTGGTCTATTGCATGCAGTCACACCTTAAGATCCGCCCTGGGGTGGAGGGCAGCATCAACGCCGGCGGGTGCAACTTCAACTCCTTCCTACGGCGAACGGTGCGCTTTGTAGGTATGGTTCCACTCAGTGTCAAATGAATGTGGCCTGTTCCTGGATTTCTCCAGGGTGACAATGACTCACTATTTCTTTATTTCCTCCTCTTGTTTTCTCGTCTTCACTGTTCTCCCTTTCTCCCCACGTCACTGCTCTCCATCTCTCGCCCCACGTCACTGCTCTCCCTCTCCCCACGTCACTGCTTTCCCTCTCTCCCATGTCACTGCTCTCCCTTTCTCCCCATGTCACTGCTCTCCCTTTCTCCCCATGTCACTGCTCTCCCTTTCTCCCCATGTCACTGCTCTCCCTTTCTCCCATGTCACTGCTCTCCCTTTCTTCCCATGTCACTGCTCTCCCTTTCTCCCATGTCACTGCTCTCCCTCTCTCCCATGTCACTGCTCTCCCTTTCTCCCCATGTCACTGCTCTCCCTTTCTCCCCATGTCACTGCTCTCCCTTTCTCCCATGTCACTGCTCTCCCTTTCTTCCCATGTCACTGCTCTTCCTTTCTCCTATGTCACTGCTCTCCCTTTCTCCCCACGTCACTGCTCTCCCTCTCCCCCCACGTCACTGCTCTCCCTTTCTCCCCACGTCACTGCTCTCCCTCTCCCCCCACGTCACTGCTCTCCCTCTCCCCACGTCACTGCTCTCCCTTTCTCCCCATGTCACTGCTCTCCCTTTCTCCCCATGTCACTGCTCTCCCTTTCTCCCATGTCACTGCTCTCCCTTTCTTCCCATGTCACTGCTCTCCCTTTCTCCTATGTCACTGCTCTCCCTTTCTCCCCACGTCACTGCTCTCCCTCTCCCCCCACGTCACTGCTCTCCCTTTCTCCCCACGTCACTGCTCTCCCTCTCCCCCCACATCACTGCTCTTCCTCTCTCCCCACATCACTGCTCTCCCTTTCTCCCCACGTCACTGCTCTCCCTTTCTCCCCATGTCACTGCTCTCCCTTTCTCCCCATGTCACTGCTCTCCCTTTCTCCCATGTCACTGCTCTCCCTTTCTTCCCATGTCACTGCTCTCCCTTTCTCCTATGTCACTGCTCTCCCTCTCCCCCCACGTCACTGCTCTCCCTCTCTCCCCACATCACTGCTCTCCCTTTCTCCCCACGTCACTGCTCTCCCTCTCCCCCCACGTCACTGCTCTCCCTCTCCCCCCACGTCACTGCTCTCCCTCTCCCCCCACGTCACTGCTCTCCCTTTCTCCCCACATCACTGCTCTCCCTTTCTCCCCACGTCACTGCTCTCCCTTTCTCCCCACGTCACTGCTCTCCCTTTCTCCCACGTCACTGCTCTCCCTCTCCCCACGTCACTGCTCTCCCTTTCTCCCCACGTCACTGCTCTCCCTTTCTCCCACGCCACTGCTCTCCCTCTCTCCCCACGTCACTGCTCTCCCTTTCTCCCACGCCACTGCTCTCCCTCTCCCCCCACGTCACTGCTCTCCCTTTCTCCCCACATCACTGCTCTCCCTTTCTCCCCACGTCACTGCTCTCCCTTTCTCCCCACGTCACTGCTCTCCCTTTCTCCCACGTCACTGCTCTCCCTCTCCCCACGTCACTGCTCTCCCTCTCTCCCCACGTCACTGCTCTCCCTTTCTCCCCACGTCACTACTTGCTCCCTCCTCTTTCTCTTAATCTCCCCACCTTTCTCTTACCCTTTCACATCCCCACCCTGCTTTCTCTCTCTCTCTCTTTCTCTCTTTCTATCTCTGTATTTCTCTCTCCCTCTTCCCCCTCCTCCCTCTCTCTCCCTCTCATTCACCCTCCTCTCCTTTTCACTCCCTTACTCTCTCTCCCCTTCTCCCTGTCCCTCTAGGTGTCCATGTGTTTGGGCTGTGTGCCACGGCTCTAGTAACTGATGTGATCCAGTTGGCCACAGGCTATCACTCCCCCTTCTTTCTGACCGTGTGTAAGCCCAACTACACTCAGCCAGGTGTGGCATGTGACAAAAACCCCTACATCACCAAGGACATCTGCTCCAGCCACGACCAGCACGCCATCCTCTCCGCCAGGTAGCTGCATTACATAACATGACATACACTGTAAATGGGCTGTATTGAATTTGACAGTAATTTACAGGCAGCTCATTGGAAAGTAAGTTACTGTATTTCATAATGCAGTACACCTACTCTAATCCAAATACAGTATCAAAGCAAGTGGTGTGTAATAACACAGTACAATACTGTAGAATTGACTGTATTATACTGTAACAAAGTAAATGCTACCGTAATCGTAATGAATGGATGGATGAATGAATGAAATTCATTGAGGGGATTGGGGTTTGTATTTCACAGTATTTTGCTGTAATTACATGGGATTGGTGCAAGCAGGTCGGCTGCTAGGTAATGTGTTTGCACATTGATGGAACACCACATATTTATTGATATGCTGTAATGTGTTTGCACATTGATGGAACACCACATATTTATTGATATGCTGTAATGTGTTTGCACATTGATGGAACACCACATATTTATTGATATGCTGTAATGTGTTTGCACATTGATGGAACACCACATATTTATTGATATGCTGTAATGTGTTTGCACATTGATGGAACACCACATATTTATTGATATGCTGTAATGTGTTTGCACATTGATGGAACACCACATATTTATTGATATGCTGTAATGTGTTTGCACATTGATGGAACACCACATATTTATTGATATGCTGTAATGTGTTTGCACATTGATGGAACACCACATATTTATTGATATGCTGTAATGTGTTTGCACATTGATGGAACACCACATATTTATTGATATGCTGTAATGTGTTTGCACATTGATGGAACACCACATATTTATTGATATGCTGTAATGTGTTTGCACATTGATGGAACACCACATATTTATTGATATGCTGTAATGTGTTTGCACATTACAGCATATCAATAAATATGTGGTGTTCCACTTAACAAATGCTTCTAAACTGGCAGCGACTACATGGCAAAACCATTGGCAACCATTACAGGTTTAAGACGCATTGCCATTCCAATCTGCGCCCTATACATTTTACTTTGAAGGAACACAACTACCACATACCGGTTAACTTTGTACAGCACTCTCACTAACAGGTGCAACAAATATAGCCTCATACAAGACAAGCCTCAAAATATGTTAATGAGCCAGAAACAACAATACCATGCACCCACTAGTGGTCAAAAAGTTTTTAGCGATCTAAAAATACAGTACAGCACAGATTATGTGGGATGAAATTACAGTACCATTCAAAATACAGCAATTATTTCCCTGGTCACAATCAGCTGAACCAGGAAGAATTAAGGTTCTGTTCCAATATCCACACTAGCATACCAATTTGAATGAAGCAGTTGCTAGAGTGGTTATGGGAAGATACTATAGCTATTGTGTGTCCTCATCTCATGAGGCAAACTAAAGGGAAAACGAGAAGCTAACAAAATGGGGAAAAGCAAGGGAAAAAGAGAAGCTAACAAAATGAAGGGTGAATATGAATTTAATGGATTTTCAAGGACATTGTTTACTAAAGCTCAACTACTTGTACATTCAGTTACACTTACAGAGCAAAACATGAACCTTAAAGGAATACTGATGCATTGGTTCAGTGGAGATGAGGACAGAAAATTATTTCAAAGTATTGGAATGCAGCCTTGGACAGACCATCTTATTTTCTCTGGCTGAGGATGTGTCCCAATACTCTTGAAAAGCCACATTTTCCTGTTTTCTTCCTCTCTGGACCACTGATCTAAACAGACTGGGTAGGTGAAAGCCATAGCAAGTTGTCCTTTCCTCCATGTTCTTATTCAGTCTTAGGTAGGCTAAGGGATTATAAAGGTGACGTTAGTAAGGACACCATTTTGGCCAGTCATAGACAGATAAACAGGGAGGTATGTTTAGACAGATATAGCACACAACACCACAACACTAACCTGCATTGTAGCAATGTGCAAGTGTGATCTTTATTCCTTACGCCACACTGGCGCTGTTCTCTCCCCTTTCAAGTTATGATCAAAGCTGTGTGACATACGGTGTCTGTCTTTCTGCTTTTCTAGCATTTTGTCTCAACGCTAACACGTTTTCTGTTTCTTGACAGGAAAACCTTTCCCTCCCAGCATGCAACCCTGTCTGCATTTGCTGCTGTGTACATATCAGTAAGTACACCTCCTGGGACGAATACACAGTATGGAAGCTAGTAATCAGTGGCATCGGTAAAACTTTATTTGGATAGTCCATCTGTAAATGCTCTACAGACTATCAGTAACATTTCCTCTAACATTTTCAGTTCAGAGCATGGTTATTGCCTAGACTGTATTGCAGGTGAAATTTGCTGAGGCAGTGTTTCCCTATTGGCCACCAGGACTCAACTGGAGAAAGAAAATGTCTGTCGCTTTAAGTCAACAGAAAACCAAAACTGCGACAGAACATGATAAGCTAGTTTTATTGATTAAATGTGCAGAGAACACTGTTGAAGTCTTGATAAGAAAACGTCCCCCCAGATTTTGTCTTTGGCTCTTTTTAATGCTTTGTTCAGTGGCAGGTCAAGTACAATAGAATTTGATAAGCCACAAGTTAGGACATTGGGCTAATATTGCTTGTGAATATAAATGGTATAGTAGCCAAAGTAGTCACACCAGATTCTCAATGCACAAATCCTTTGGGCAAATCTGTCCACACTATTTATTTTAAGGAAGAGCTTAGCGTACTGTGCCAAACACACTGGGTTTTCCCACATATATATTTGGTAACTCTTAAATAGAAAGGTTTGCTTATAAACCGCTTAAAATATTATCACAGAGCTTAAATGATGTGGATTGAATTAAGTGAAAACGTGTAGAAGCCTGTTCAGTTTATTAATAGTTAACAAGGCATGTCATAATGCAGTTTATAAGCAGAAATCAAATGTAACCGTACATCATCTTCATAGATGTATGGAATGTATTTTAGTTTTTCTTTTATAATATCTCACCATTTATTTTCTCAATTTCTCTCTTCTTGCAGATGTACTTCAACTCAACCATCTCAGACAGCACCAAGCTGCTAAAGCCAGTGTTGGTGTTTGCGTTTGCCATCGCTGCGGCACTAACCGGACTGACCCAGATCACCCAGTACCGCAGCCACCCCATCGACGTCTATGTGGGCTTCCTCATAGGGGCCGGCATCGCTGCCTACCTGGTATGACCTGACTTCCATTGAAATCTATCTTGACTTCTATAATATATATATAACATTTATATGTTTGATACTGATGAGGCATATTAACATTTATTTCTGTAAATGTTAGTTTTTTTATCTGCAGGGTAGGATTGACAGGTGATTAACTCTAGGGAGTTTTTCCTAGCCACCGTGCTTCTACACCTGCATTGCTTGCTGTTTGGGGTTTTAGGCTGGGTTTCTGTACAGCACTTTGAGATATCAGCTGATGTAAGAAGGGCTATATAAATACATTTGATTTGATTAAAACATTTAGGAATACGGAATTTAAGGATTCTACCAAAGCTGATTTACAAAGGGCTATTCATGCGCGCATCCATTTCTGAAAGGTAGATGTGAGGGCAGTCTACCTACTACTTCCTACGGTAGCCGTTCTGTGATTTAATTTGAGGCGAGCACAGGAGAGGAAAGTGTTATTTGCCAGACACTGATGTAGGATTTTAGCCAATCAAACTGTACTGCATACCATCTCCCCCTACCCCACTTAAAAGGCATACCTGCCGTTTAGCGCTAGGCTCTTTGATATCTCTAGATTGCTGCTCTCATTAAAGTTTCTGAATACTCCCGCTCTCATTAAAGTGTCTGACTCCTCCCACTCTCATTCATGTTTCTGACTCCTCCCGCTCTCATTAAAGTTTCTGACTCCTCCCGCTCTCATTAAAGTTTCTGACTCCTCCCGCTCTCATTAAAGTTTCTGACTCCTCCCGCTCTCATTAAAGTTTCTGACTCCTCCCGCCCTCATTTGCTATCATTCGACTGTCCTCAGGGAGGGATGGAGTTCACTTTCATGTCCATCATAACTCTCTCTGCCTCTCTCTGCCTCTGTCTCTCCATCAGAGATATAGAGAGCGGTGGTTAGAGATAGCTCATCAGTTCTGTTGAAGTATACCCAGGCAGACGAATGAGAGTGAATGATATTGCCTTTCCACAGGACTATTATACTGAGTACCCGTAGAGGAGTTTCAGGCGACCAAGACCTTCTCTTCTTCTCTTCCAGGCTTTCCACGCCGTTGGCAACTTCAGGTCCTCTGACGACATCATCATCAAGCCAGCTCCGCCCCCCCAGAAGGAGGACGCCCTACGAGCTCTGACACAGCGGGGCCACGATTCAGTCTACAACAAAGGTGTAGCTTCAGCGTCAGAGAGCGCCGACGAGATCGCTGCACCCCCCTCCCTGGACCGGCTGGAAGGCATGGGGTGTCCGCTGCAGCGCGAGAAAGCCTCCATGGGCAGCCTGAAGAGGGCCAGCGTGGACGTGGAGCTCCTGGCACCCCGCAGCCCCATGGGTCAGCAGACCATGGTGACCTTCAGCAACACGCTGCCCAGAGCTAGCATGAATGCGAACGGGGGCCTGGGCACTAATGGGGCCCCCGACGATTCCATGATGCAGCCCACCCAGCCTGTAAAGAGGAGGCTCAAGGCTGTGCAGGTGCCCATGGACCCCATGCGCTCACAGCAGCTGGTGACAGAGTGGAAGCAGAAGTCCATGGAGATGCGGGGTCTGAGCCTCAGAGATGAGGCCGAGCGGGAGGCCAGTGAGGAGGGCTCCGAAGGGGAAGAGGAAGTGTCTGAGGACGGGGGGCCACAGGCCTTGTTATACCCATCTACGGTGCAGTCCAACAGTGGAGCTTCCACCGGCCGAATCCCCATCAGTGTGGGGCCTCCGGGGGGTGTGAGGGTGGTGGCAACCACCAGACCCCCCCACATCCCAGAGACAGGTCCCCCGCCAGTGTCGCCCAAGAGCGCATTGACCCGCGCCAAGTGGCTGTCCATCACGGAGAAGAGCAGTGGCGGCGGGTCGCTTCGGGGGGCTCCCAACCAGCCACGCATCATGCAGGTGATCGCAATGTCCAAACAGCAGGGCCTCCTCCAGTCCTCCTTCTCGGGGGACACGCCCAAGTCCTCCGAGACCACCTCCACCTCCTCCTGCACCTCCTCTACGGCCAGCGCCGACTCGCCCCACTACCGCCCGCCCTTGGAGGCCCACCGCAATTCGGCCATCATCACGGTAGACGCCCACGCCCCCCACCACCCTGTGGTGCACACTGCCACCCTGCCCTCTTCTGGCAATGGGAATCCCTGGAAGTGGAGAGACGCGTCCAGCGGCAGCGACCCTCGCGACGCCTACGAGCTAAACGACCCGAACCGCAGCGCTGCTCGCGGCAGCACTGGCAGTTTCCGGCCGCACCAGACCATCTCGCCCTGCTCCTCCACTGGCGCCGGCGACCCCGAAGTGCTCCCCCCTCCGCCCCTCCCTCACACCGAGGTCCTCCATGACGGGCGAAGCCGAGAGTCCACATTACAACGCAAGACCGAGCTAGTTCAATTTCAAAACAAGACTGGACAGGAGAACTACTATAAAAAACTACAGGGTGCCCGGAGGAATAAGGAGTAGTTACTAACTAACTCTCTTACTAACTGACTAAATAACTAACTAAATAAATAAATAACTAATTAGCCTTACAGTCAAACCACAAAACAGCACAAAACCTTGACTGACAAGCTGGGGTCTGCTGCTATGCAGCTCTCAGACTTTGTGTGATGTTATCAAATGAGTTCTGCAATACGGTGGTAGCCTACATATGTATGATGTATGCTAGCTGGAGGAATACAGCTTGAGTGGATGTGGAACTGGTGAGTGTCATAGCAGGTCTGTGCAAAAGGGGATGCTGAGGTATTTAATTTCAGGAGCACAGAGAAGCTTTTCAAAGATTAAAATGGGAAGAACACCACCACGCAACACAAACCAAAAAACACATTTGAAGGACAAAGTATTAAAGCTCCATCTACTGAGCCGAACCAGGACATTTTGAAACATTTACAACATCTTCATTGACTCCATCTTCCTTTCAATGATTTCTGTTACTCAATGGGCTGATTGTCTAGTGTTGGTATGGCATTGACTCTATGTTGTGGACTTTTTATTGTTAATACTTAGTTGCTAATGTGTAGATTCTGAGCATGTATGTCTGTGTGTTTTTGTGTGTTTGGGAAAGTGGGTCAGGTGCTTGTGTGTATGGGTGTGTGTTTGTGTTGAAAAAGCACAGTATGTTTAAAAATAGATATATTCTGCTGTATTCAGCAGAATGTGTAGGTGCCAATGATGGTGCCAATGATGGTGCAAATGATGGTGCCAATGATGGTGCCAATTCTCAACAAAGTTCAGACCTTGATCTTAACTCTAAAACTGAAGAACAACAACAATTTTAACCTGAACTTCTTCTGATGTAGAATACTGACAGGACTGAATGAAAGTAAGTTGTGTAAAGGAGTGCTTTTCAATTTAAACTTCTCCATATGGATTTTACTTTTGAGAGTGCGACTAGAGTGCCTCTTAAACTGACTTAAAGCATAAACCGTGTGTATTTTTTACTGGACATGTTATACAAGAACAAAACTACAATAAGAAAAGTCACATCAGGGAAACAGTCATTTTATCAAAGCAATAGCGGCAGTACGAGGCAGAATGGGTAAAATAGGATGGGTAATATTGACGGTTTCTTTTTTGCTGATCGTTGAAAGCTTCGAAGTGAACATGCATACAAATCAATACACTCCTGTGGATGGACTACTGCACGTTATGTACATGATTGTCAGGTTGGAAGTACTACTTTGTTAGTAAACAAAAAAAATACATTAAAAGTTGTCATTAGTAACTGAACTGTGAAGCACTAGTGTGGCAAATGTTGTATATCTGGGACATGTTTGGTTCTTAATGTCCACCAAAGCCCTCCAACTGACAATCACAAGTTAGATCATCAATTCCACACAAAAACTTCAGTACAGTATGCGCTGTATTTGGGCTTCATTCAAAGTGTTCTAGTGCTGCGCACTGAAATACCAACAATGCGCCAGCGAGAATCCTTAGTTGCGACATACATTTTTTGACTTATAATTTATGATATTTACCTATTGATTCTTGAAGAATATGACTTGTAAATGTCTCATGAACTTAGTTCAACTGTCATACCCCATCAGAACCCAAAGTATAAGCTTGTTTTCTCCAATGTTTGTATACAACATATATGTAAACAAACACTGTATAGCCTCAAAACATCTGGTATCATGAATTGTCAGTCATTGCATCCATAGCTCTGTCTATGAATGTAAGAACGGGTACGTTTCTCCAACACCTGCCCTTAGCTTTTTAGAGAACAGGGGTGGGGAGAATGCTTTGTTATTGTTTAAAGATTCTAGCTTTAAAGGGAATTTCCCCACTGTTAACGGAGATCATATTCATGGTAAACGCTGAGAGTGTTGACTGTGTGGGGGTATAAAGCTCTTCAAAGAGCATCTATTTTTCTCATTCTAAATCTCTCAGCTACCATGATACAAATCAATGCTCATTATCCTAGTCACTTCTATAGGCTACAATAACTACATCAAAGAGCATCTATTTTTCTCATTCTAAAACTCTCAGCTACCATTTACATTTACATTTAAGTCATTTAGCAGACGCTCTTATCCAGAGCGACTTACAAATTGGAAAGTTCATACATATTCATCCTGGTCCCCCCGTGGGGAATGAACCCACAACCCTGGCTTTGCAAGCGCCATGCTCTACCAACTGAGCCACACGGGACCACATGATACACATCAGTGCTCATTATCCTAGTCACTCCAATAGGCTACAATAACTACATCAAAGAGCAAATAGACCAGTATTTTGTCTAGAATGTAGACACCTTGTTTTGTCTGGGAACAGCACCATGTGCATTCCCCCATTTGTTTTATTACAGTTGTTTATCCTAAACACACTTACATGTGCAACAGACTAGACAACAGCTGCACAGCAACTGCACCTTGGAAAGATGGTTATTTGCTGGGTTATCATGTGAGTTGTGGTTGGCTAGCTGGGCTATTATATTGGGGGAGAGAGAGAGAGAGAGAGAGAGAGAGAGAGGGGGGGGGGGGGGGGGGGCCCAGGCACATAACAGATTGCTGTGGATGGTCACTGGGAGTCTAAATGAGCACCAAAACACCTGAGGGAATACACTGACTATGATTTATTACTGAGGAATATGCTAAACAGGCACACAGGCATGTACGCTCACGCACACACACATGCAGGCACACTCGCACGTCACACACACATACTCATGCATTCAAATGACTGTCTCCACTCACAAAGGCACACATACATTGAATATACAAAACATTAAGAACACCTGCTCTTTCCATGACATAGACTGACCAGGTGAATCCAGGTGAAAGCTATGATCCCTTATTGATGTCACTTGTTAAATCCACTTCAATCAGTGTAGATGAAGGGGAGCAGACAGGTTAAAGAAGGATGTTTAAGCCTTGAGACATGGATTGTGTATGTATGCATTCATACATACAATGGGGAAGACAAAATATTTAAGTGCCTTTGAACGGGGTATGTTAATAGCTGCCAGGTGCACCGGTTTGTGTCAAGAACTGCAACGCTGCTGGGTTTTTCACGCTCAACAGTTTCCCGTGTGTATCAAGAATGGTCAACCACCCAAAGGACATCCAACCAACTTTACACAACTGTGGGAAGCATTGGAGTTAACATGGGCCAGCATCCCTGTGGAACACTTTCGACACCTTGTAGAGTCCATGCCCTGATGAATTGAGGCTGTTCTGAGGGCAAAAGGGGGTGCAACTCAATATTAGGAAGATGTTCCTAATGTTTGGAATACTCAGTGTAGCTACATACAGTAGAACTGGAATTTAATGCCCCTTGAGGTGACTGGTTAAACTCCGTGCCCCTTGAGGTGACTGGTTAAACTCTGTGCCCCTTGAGGTGACTGGTTAAACTCTGTGCCCCTTGAGGTGACTGGTTAAACTCCGTGCCCCTTGAGGTGACTGGTTGAACTCCGTGCCCATTGAGGTGACTGGTTAAACTCCGTGCCCCTTGAGGTGACTGGTTAAACTCCGTGCCCCTTGAGGTGACTGGTTAAACTCTGTGCCCCTTGAGGTGACTGGTTAAACTCCATGCACCTTGAGGTGACTGGTTAAACTCCATGCACCTTGAGGTGACTGGTTAAACTCCATGCACCTTGAGGTGACTGGTGTCATGATGTTGCCCTCTTTGGGTACAGTGAGCACCATCCCCCTCCCTCTCTCTGTCTGTTACACTCAGGCTGCTGCGACCTCAGGTCGTAAATTCCTGGAGGAGATGATCTCCTCATGGCCACAGTATAGAGAGAGAGTGAGTTTCATAGAGAGAACAAAGGAATTTCTTCCACCTCACAGAACTGGAGAGCCGAATTACATTTATGTTCTGGAGAAGGTATAAAAGATCATGAAGAATCCAGCTACGAACTGGTCCGTTTGGTACAATTTTGTGAAACTCATGAGAGACAATACGGCACATTACCATAACGCTGTTTATACAATAGCCTCAGATATGAGCCTTACATCTAATTGTTGTATAAGATGAATGAGTGAGGATGATACTGTTTGTGAAATTGTGTAATGTGATTATGTACTGTTTAATGAAGGAAACTCCAATTCCCTTTGGAGTTTAACTAAATCAGAGGACCGCCCATGAGCACAGTTATGGTCTGGCGTCCTGGGACAGGCCCTTTTCTGCTCTTCCGAATAAAACCCCCACCCGGGTTTTCTATCACCAGACCAGCTTACCTCGATAACGAGAGGGCCAAGGTTTGAGAGGAGACTGAGCTTACCTCAATTACGAGATGGCTAAAGGTTGCAGACCAGCTTACCACGAGAGGGCCAAGGTTTGAGTAAAGACCATAAACCTAGGTATAAGCTAAGGTTTGAGTAGATGACTGAATCTTTTAAACTCTTAGACTATCGATACCGACAGAATAAGAACAAGTCTTTGATATTAATTACTAGTCTGCAGCTAGGAATTCGGTATCATTGAACGCGAAGACCGACAACCGCCGAAACATCTATGCTATAACGACATGAATGAATGTCACTCTGAACTATCCATTCTAACCATGACTGAGAGAGGGTGGACAGACTCTCCAACAGAAACAAACTTTTCAACAGAGATCCCGACGACACACTGAGCGTAAATATATATATTGATTGCAATTGTTCCCGAATGAGTGAGCGTTCATGTGCAAAGGATTAGCATTTCAATTGTTAAAATTATCACTCTGTCTAACAAGCCGCCATACCGGTTTAGCCCACTAGGGCACATCACCCGATCATTTCTTTGTAACCATATCTTGTTTGTTTGTTATGCATTTCTGTGAGTACTTAGTTAGTAAATAAATGATTTTAAGACAATTGATGTATGGATGACTCATAGTGAAGACTGGGTTCGTGCAGATAACCAACAATTTACGACGTTTGGAATGAGACTAACGTGAGGTAAAGAAGAATTCATTAATCAGAAGACTAAGTAATCAGATATTAAAATATCTGAAAGTTATATTAGGAAAATTATAACTTTGTAATCTGAATATTTTCCTTGGTGCCCCGACTTCCTAGTTAATTAAAGTTACATGATTAAGTAGTTTAATCACGTAATAATAATTACAGAGAATTTTTGATAAAGATTCATCTTCAGTTTAATGATGCCAAAGACACGACACTGGTTAAACTCCATGCACCTTGAGGTGACTGGTTAAACTCCATGCCCCTTGAGGTGACTGGTTAAACTCCATGCCCCTTGAGGTGACTGGTTAAACTCCGTACCCCGTGAGGTGACTGGTTAAACTCCATACCCCTTGAGGTGACTGGTTAAACTCCATGCCCCTTGAGGTGACTGGTTAAACTCCATGCCCCTTGAGGTGACTGGTTAAACTCCATACCCCATGAGGTGACTGGTTAAACTCCTTGCCCCATGGGGTGATATGAAAAGACATTAACAAACATGAACTTGTGCTCAGGCCCCTTGAATTTTCCAAAAACGTTTGCGTTGCACCCTTATTCTAAAATCGCTTGAGTAAAAAAAAATATCCTAGATAGTCTCCAGGGTGTAACATAGTCTGCTATCCACATCTGAACTTGTGTCAATCCACTGGGAGATTTTAAAATCAACCCGCAGAAGCCATTTAATTAACCTTGTTAATCATACATGCTCAGTGATTGAGAATGGAAGTTGGCTGGTTTTTGTTGTTGTTGCTTATAGTGAGTTGCATTGGCAAGGAAATGAATAATGTGTCACGCCCTGACTGTAGAGAGCTTTTTATGTCTCTATTTTGGTTTGGTCAGGGTGTGATTTGGGTGGGCATTCTTTGTTCATTTTCTATGTTTTGTATTTCTTTGTGTTTGGCCGGGTGTGGTTCTCAATCAGAGGCAGCTGTCTAGCGTTGTCTCTGATTGAGAATCATACTTAGGCAGCTTTTTCCCACCTGTGTTTTGTTGGTAATTGTTTTCTGTTTAGTGTTCTGCACCTGACAGGACTGTTCCGGTTTCGTTTCTCACTTTGTTTATTTTGTTCGAGTGTTTGTTGATTTAATAAATATCATGAACACTTCCTACGCTGCGCTTTGGTCCGATCCTCCTTCATGCAACGACACCCGTTACATAATGTAAGTCTAGATCTGCACAGGAGAGCTGCCCTATCAGATGGTTGCGTCCATGGCCGATGATATCCTTGAAGATGCAAACAGAACCTTGTGTCCCACACCTGAGGCCTCACTATGCAGTTACCAGGGCAACGGTCTAGATGCTTGATGTTGGAGATGGGAGCCCAGTGTTGGAGAAACACACTCCCCCCTCTCTCCTTCCATCCTTCTCTCCTCTATCCTTCTCCCTCAGTTTTTCATCACACACACACACGCACACTCACACAGGAGACGGGAGACAGGCCCAATACCAGTCAATTTCAGATAATTCTGCATTAGTATACACCTGGGGTCAGCATCCTCTTGACGACGCCAGTCTGATTTCATTTTGTTGCCAGACAGGTGGCTACTTGCTGTGGATTTGCAGTGTAAAGTATATTGTGTGTAAACTGCATTGTATCCTAAATTCAGGCTTGCGTTTGTATTATTTTTTTTAATAGATCAATTCCAGCTTTAAGTGTGCACATCTTCACTGACAACTCATACCCTGAGAGCTTGAACTTTTCAGATCATCTGATACAACAACACTTATCTCTAACGATTTCATCCAACAATATTTTATGGAAACAGAGGCGTACTATGCCATCTGATTAAAAGCCTGAGTAGATAGACACTCACTATTAAAATACGTAATTGCAAAAGCATTGTGTTTACATGATTGTCGAATAGACCTGGTACATTGTAATTAAATCCAAGTCATTAAATAAACAAAGTAGCAGGTAATGATGATTTATTCAATGTAGGAGTCAACAGCTGAAGCCTGAGGATGATGAAAAACGTATGCAATATCAGACTTGTGAGAAGTTTTGGTCTCCATATCTCTTTAATTAAACAACCAGACACAAAAAGGGACAGTCCCTGCCTACATACAGTAGCTAATGGTCCCTTTTTCTCATCTGCTTTGCACTGAACATCAGGTACAATCTCAATACCCCACCTACACGCCCACCCACACACGCTTGCATGCATACTCTCTCTCTCACACACACACACACACACACACACACACACACACACACACACACACACACACACACACACACACACACACACACACACACACACACCTGAATAGATGCTCACAAGATCCGCAAGGGCAGAGCCGGCGATCAGCACCCCATAACATATGTTTATTTCTTTATTTCCTGGAGCACAGCCGGGGATGTTGCTATGGCAACAGGGGCTAGGCAGTGTGCATCTGGAGTGTGAAGCAATTTATCACTTTAATAAGGAGTGTGTGTGTGTGTGTGTGTGTGTGTGTGTGTGTGTGTGTGTGTGTGTGTGTGTGTGTGTGTGTGTGTGTGTGTGTGTGTGTGTGAGAGAGAGAGAGAGAGAGAGAGTGACAGAGAGAGCGAGGTGCCAACAGAGGAGTGGTCAAAAGGTGCACATGAGACAGGCATTCAATTCATTAGATTTTTCTGACATTTTATGAAAGACTGCATTTGAATGAATCTCTTACCATTCCTTGTCTGTGCTTCTGAATACACTGAAAGGCCTTAATAAACTAAATCTAAATTCAAGCATAATATTATACACTTTGAGTGGTTTGCACATCAAACAGGTGACTATTAATGTGAACTGAGCTGAGAGTCAAATATCTGTGACGCGGTACCTTGCAGTAATGTGCTTGGTAAAATTTTAAACAAACAGAGCAGGACAGGACTAGAGGCAGGGAAGGACGCAAGGCAGGGTAGGAAAGAGGGAAGGAAGGAAGGCAGGGTAGGAGGCAGGGAAGGAAGGAAGCAAGGCAGGGTTGTAAGCAGGGTAGTTGGCAGGGTAGGAGGCAGGGTAAGAGGCAGGGAAGGAGGCAGGGAAGGAAACAAGGCAGGGTTGTAAGCAGGGTAGGTGGCAGGGTAGGAGGCAGGGAAGGAGGCAGGGAAGGAAACAAGGCAGGGTTGTAAGCAGGGTAGTTGGCAGGGTAGTAGGCAGGGAAGGAAACAAGGCAGGGAATGAGGCAGTGAAGAAGTCAGGGAAGGAAGTATGACAGGGTAGGAGGCAGGGAAGGAGACAGGGAAGGAGTTGGACATGCTGCTGGAATTCCGCAAATCCGCAGGTTGTCTGGGGGGCAGCCTCCCACGGTGGTAACCCCACCGCCCATCAGTAACTCGGCGGTTAGCAGCGCCGCCCCACCGGCCACTCCACCTTCCCGGGAGCCTCTTTGATTTCTCCCAGAATGCTTTAATGGGGAGCTGAGCACCTGTCGGGCATTTTTAGCTCAGTGTGCCCTCATTATCGAGCTTCAGCCCTCCTTCTTCCCCTTGGATTGCTCCAAGATAGCCTACCTCATCACGCTGATGTCTGGGAGGGCTCTCACCTGGGCTACCGCCATATGGGAACAACAGCCGGCCATGTACGTGAGTCTGGAGGGGTTCGTGGGAGAGGTGAGGAAGGCTTTTGATTCCCCGGAAGCTAATCCAGCTCCTGCAGGACGCCCGCAGACTATGCAGTGCATTTCCGCACGTTGGCAGCGGAGAGTGAGTGGAACTAGGAAGCACTGTTCAACATGTTCCTGCACGGCTTCTCGGAGGAGGTTATGGACGAGCTTCCTGCTCGGGAGTTACCCACAGATCTTGACTCCCTCATCGCTTTGATCATCCGCATCGATGGGCGATTGTGGGGACGACGGATGGAGAGGAAATTCGATTTCACTCGCACGTCCAGCGATTCCACCTCGCCTCCGAGACCGCCTTCAACACGGCCAGCGACCACTACGAATATCTGGTCATGCCCTTTGGCCTCACCATCTACCTTGCCGTGTTCCAGGCTCTGGTGAATGATGTTGTCCGCAACATGTTGAACAGATTAGTCTACGTTGATGACATCCTCGTCTTCTCCCGCTCCCCCCAAGAACACGTGCCCCACGTCCGACAGGATCTCCAGCACCTTCTGGAGAACCAGTTGTTTGTTAAGGCAAAAAAGTGTTAGTTCCATCGCTCCATCATTCCCTTTCTGGGCTACATCATCTCTGCTGGGAGTGTGCAGATGGATCCCGAGAAGGTGAGAGCGGTGGTGGATTGACCTCAGCCTACGTCCAGGGTGCAGCTGCAACGCTTCCTGGGGTTCGCCAACTTTTATCGCCACTTTATCCGGGGTTACAGCCTCCCCCCCTGTCTGCACTCACCTCTACAAAGGTTCCTTTTGCGTGGTCCTTTGCCGCTGACCGGACATTCCGGGACCTTAAACACCACTTCACCACTGCTCCTACCCTGGTTCATCCTGACACTTCCCGTCAGTTCATGGTGGAGGCCGATGCTTCGGATGTCGGAGTGGGGGCTGTCCTGTCCCAACATTCTGCCCTGGACCTTCAGCTGCATCCCTGCACCTTCTTCTCCCACCGCCTCAACGCAACGGAGTTGAACTACGATGTGGGGAATCGGGAGCTTCTCGCGGTGAAGATGGCGTTGGAGGAATGGAGGCACTGTCTAGAAGGGGCGGAACATCTGTTCATTGTGTGGACCGACCACAAAAACCTGGTTTATACATTTCCACAAATTTCTAAAAACCTGTTTTGGCTTTGTCATTATGGGGTATTGTGTGTAGATTGCTGGGAATAATTGTTTTTTAAATCCGTTTTAGAATAAGTCTAACGTAACAAATGTGGAAAAAGTCAAGGGGTCTGAATACTTTCCGAAGGCCCTGTATATCCATCTGCCCATCACGCCTACACTGACACTCTTGCACTCAGTGCTGGAAAGTACTTAATTAAAAATACTTAAGTTGTTTTTTGGGGTATCTGTACTTTACTTTACAATTTACATTTTGGGCTTTTACTTTTACTTCACTACATTCCTAAAGAAAATAATGTACTTTTACTCCAAACATTTTCCCTGACACCCAAAAGTACTCGTTACATTTTGACAGGAAAATGGTCCAATTCACACACTTATCAAGAGAACATCCCTGGTCATCCCTACTACCTGATCTGGCGGACTCACTAAACACACATGCTTCGTTTGTGAATTACGTCTGAGTGTTGGAGTGTGCCTCTGGCTATCCGTTAATTTGAGAAAAAACAAGAAAATGGTCCTGTCTGGTTTGCTTAATATAAGGAATTTGAAATGATTCATACTTTTGATACTTTAATACGTTTTAGCAATTCCATTTACTTTTGACACTTAAGTTTTTTTTTACTTGAGTCATTTTCTGTTGAGGTATCTTTACTTTTACTCAAGTATGACAATTTAGTACTTTTTCCACCACTGCTTGCGCTCACCCACACACTCACACTTACATAGACACTCTCACCACCACGCAGGCACCCACCCACCACTTGTGCTGCTGCTATGCTGTTTACTATTGTTATTATTATTAATGCTGTCACCAGTTACTTTCTCCTAATGGCTGCCTACATGTACATATCTACCTCAATACTCCAGTATGCACATTGTAAATGTGCTACTTGCACTGACCCTGTATTTAGCTTCCTCTCTAATTTCTTATTTCTCGTGTTCTTATTTTTTATTTTTTATTTTATTTGTTATACTATTTTGATATTGAACACTACACTGTTGGGTAGGGTTTGCAAGTTAAGTGTTTCACTGTACTAGACTGTACAATGTGACCCAACTTGACCTGGTAGAAGATTGAGATATATACAAGGTTAACCTATACAAGGTTATTGGACAAATCTGATAGTACCAAGTTGGTGGCTCAATGTACCTTTTTCAACTAGATTTTCAACTCTAAACAGTGACTCCATTTTATGATCCAGGTCAACCATTTCTAAAGCCCACACATAGCATAGGTTCAGTGTTCTGTCCTACTGTTACTCTGATCAGTGTTCTGTCCTACTGTTACTCTGATCAGTGTTCTGTCCTACTGTTACTCTGATCAGTGTTCTGTCCTACTGTTACTCTGATCAGTGTTCTGTCCTACTGTTACTCTGATCAGTGTTCTGTCCTACTGTTACTCTGATCAGTGTTCTGTCCTACTGTTACTCTGATCAGTGTTCTGTCCTACTGTTACTCTGATCAGTGTTCTGTCCTACTGTTACTCT